>NC_140952.1:149968106-150505716 GCF_014529385.1 Adiantum capillus-veneris | reverse complement strand
AGAAGTAGTGTATTGCTGTTGTGGCATGGTGGAGGGTAAGAATAGGACCGTTGTGTGTAGGGGTGCAACTGCAGTGGAAGTGAATGTTGAACTTTGCTCAAGATGAGTGCTCTGAACTATGCTCAAGGGTTTCTTTTACTTACGGAAGGAAGAACCTTCTGTTCCTTTAGTGAGAGAGTGCAAATGATCACAAACAAAGTGAATGACACTTTGAATGAAGGTGCTAAGATTGAGAGAGAGAGAGAGAGAGAGAGAGAGAGAGAGAAGAATACGACACAGACGGTTGCCAAACCCTCCTTCAAGGGCCCCCCTCTCTATGGCGAGAGAGGTATATGCTATTGATTGCACAAATCTGGTACAATGGTCTAGATGCAATGGACTTGTCGACGATGACGACGACAATGATATAGACGACAAGACGGACTGAAATCTGAAAACGCTAGGGGCTGAAATCTGCAAAGCTAGGGCGGGATCTATTGTGTCGAAGTGCTAAAAACTGAAAACACTGATGCTAGGGGCTGATCTGTCTCTGGGAATCTGCACAACGCTGATGCAAGATGCAAAAACGCTAGGCCTCATCTGGGATCTGCAAAACACCAGGGCTGATCTGGGACTGTTGAAAACGCTAGGTTGAAACTGAAGCCAAACGCTGGTCTTGATGTGTTGTTGGCTGGAAATGCTAGGTCACCTGCCGTCTTGTTGAGAAGGTGCACTGTAAGTTGGTGGACTTCTGTTGCCTCTTTTGCCAGAAAGTGCTAGCGCTAGGTTTTTATTTATACATGATTAGCAAAGCTGCCCTACCCAATTTCCCAACAAAGTCACTTATCAATAATAAGTGAAAAATGGATAAAATAGGGAAAATGGGTTTTGTGCACTGTAAAATGCTCATGATGGGTTTTGATTGTAATGTTGATGATCATGCTGTGTGCAACCAGAGGATATGCAACTACCCTAAGTGCCTGGACATTCACGGCTTGCACATAGGCTCACAAAGGTGCCAGAACACTTCCTAAACTGACCTAAACCCTGGACCTGAAGTAGCTTGTCCACAGGCACATAGGGTTAGATGTGCACGTGACATGTTGAGCTAACTAGGTCGTCCTCCATTGCTGGTGATGGGTGACTAGGGGAGTGACTCTCTACGTCTCCATATCACAAGTAGGAAGCGGCCCAATTGACGTTGGTCTCTCTAGTAGAGAAGTGTATTGGCTTTATGGAGTTGTGGATTGAAATTGTAGTTGAGATAGCCCAAACTATGCTTGAGCATTGTGAGCTACCTAGGGCTTGTGGGCAAAGGCTTTTGCCACAATTACCAAGATTCTCAACTAGTTTTCTGGTTATAGAGATGCTTCGAACGCTTTGTCTTTAGTCAGCAGTTTGACATCGCTTTCGCGGGAGGGCGTTACTCAGAGCACTCTAAGATTCGGAGAGCTGCCTCTTATTTTAAGGGGAATGCTCGAACTTGGTGGTCCACCTTCTATTAAACGAGACTGCGCCAGTTAAATGGCTGAAATTCAAGAGGCTTTTTATTTCTTCTTGACTGACTCGAGAGTATGAACGCGATATACGAACTGCTTGGAACCATCTTCGGATGACCAAGAAGGATACAGTGGACGCTTATTGCGAGAGATTCTGGAGCTCTTTTCTACCCCCTCTTCATTTAAGAAGATCTCGTTCAAGGAACAGATTGAGCGGTTTACCTTGGGTCTACCTACAGAGATCCGAGATCACTGCTTGGAACAAAAGTCAACTTCCATTTGGGAGTTGGTGAGTTATGTGAAATGGGGTTTTGCCATTCACTCTGGCAGCTTGACCTACCCCACAAATGAAATCATGACTCAAAGAGCGGAACAGACTTTGACAAATGAAAGTAGAAAGAGGAAGAGCAACCCAGAAAAGAAAGATGCACGACCCAAACTCACTCCTCAGGAGAGAGCTCACTACATCGGGAAGGGAAGTGCTTTGGATGCGGGGAAACTGGACATATCTCCGCGAAGTGCCCTGATAAGGATGACGAGAGGCCTGAGAGTTCGAGAGCAGCTGAGGAGCGTGGAAGAAAAGGCAAGATGAAAACAGGAGTGGTTCTAGATTGCGTGCGTACCGATCCCAACATGTTGGACGAGAGTACAGAACTTTGCCGAGCTTGGGGCAAAGTGAAAGACCAAGAAGCCCTGATCTTCTTTCATGGAGGAGCCAAGGCCAACTTCATTTCACCGGAATTGGCGATGCGGCTCGAGATGACTCCCAATCGGATGGGACCACTTGCGGAGGCTGTTCTAGCGGCACCTGGCAGGGACGTAGCCATTACACCTGTCATTGGGAAACTTCGGTTGCACTATCAGGGGTATTTGGGGCATGAGGACTTTTACATAATGCCTTTGGAAGGTTGTAATGTCCTCTTGGGAATTCCCTGGTACCACAAGAACAACGCCGTGGTCGACTATCGGGCGAGGAAAGCGACATTGACCACAGAGAAGGGCAAAACCATTGTACTTGATATTAAACTTAAGGGCGAGTGTGTCCCTATTGTATCGGCTTCGGCCATTTCTAAATTAATGAAATCCAGTCTGTTTGTTTACTCGATCTTTTTGAAAGAGTTGAGTGATGAGGATAGGACAAATATGTCTGAACTTGATAAAGAACGCCAAGATTTTCTCCACTCTCATGCCGATTGCTTCTCAGAGGGCCTGCCAGGCGAGTTACCACCCGCTCGTCCTGAAGATCATACTATTGACCTGAAGATCATACTATTGATCTGATACCTGGAAGCACACCACCGAACGGGCCACCTTACCATGTGAGCTGAGCCCAGAACGAAGAGATTATGAAGCCAGTGAAAGACCTCTTGGAAAAGGGTCTTGTCCAGCCTAGTACTTCACCGTATTGCTCTCCAGTGTTGTTGGTTTTGAAGAAAGACGGATCTTGGAGAATGTGCATCTATTATAGAGCTCTCAACAAAATCACCATCAAGAACAGATTTCCGATTCCTAGGATCGATGATATACTTGATAGATTACAGGGATCCTCGTGCTTTAGCAGGATCGATTTGAAGAGTGGATATCATCAGATCCGAATCGCGCCGGGAGATGTCTACAAGACAGCCTTTCGGACGACTTTTGGATTATTTGAGTTTTTGGTCATGCTTTTTGGCTTAACCAATGCTCCTGCAACATTTAACCGGATAATGGACATGATTTTTTAAGAGTATAGACTATTTGTTGGCACTTTCTTTGACGATATCATTGTTTTCTCCAAGGATGAGGTCTATAAAACATAGAGATCATCTGCTTCAAGTCTTTCAGGCATTACGAGATCACAAGTTGGTGATTAATGCAAAGAAAAGTGAATTTTTCCTGCCAGAGATACACTTTTTGGGACACATTGTGTCAGCAGCAGGAGTGCAGATGGATCCGACCAAGATAGAGACTATCCGTGATTGGCCCGATTTGAAGAATGTCCATGAAGTTAGAAGCTTGTTGGGATTGTGCTCGTAATATAGGCGGTTCATTCAAAAGTTTGCAGAGGTTGCTTCCCCTTTGCATATCTTGACACAGAAAGGAGTCCCTTTCTCGTAGAGACCCACAGAGGTGACTGCTTTTCAAACATTGAAAGAGAAATTGACTATGAGACCAGTTTTGACTTTGTCGGACTTGCAGAAGTCATTTGAAGTATATTGTGATGCTTGTGGTCGTAGTCTGGGTGCGGTCTTATTGCAAGAAGGCCATGTCATTGCTTATGAGAGCCGATTGTTCTCAAGGCCGGAATTGACAGCACAGATTTATGAGAAAGAGCTTTTGGCGGTTATCCATGCTCTTACTCAGTGACGGCACTACCTACTTGGAGCGGATTTTACTGTCTTTACAGACCATCAGAGTTTACGCTACTTCTTGTCACAGAAATAGCTATCGAAAAAGCAGATGCGGTGGGCGAACAATTTGTCACAGTTTCACTTCTAGATTGTCCATGTGCAGGGACATAAGAATTTGATGGCAGATGCTTTGTCTCAGAAGCCGTTGGTTCTGGCTATTTCCGCGATTCACCATAGGAGCTTCGAGGATACGGTCGACTAGTATGCCACAGATACGAATTTTGCAGACGTTTTCACACGGATACGGGATGGGGAGACAGTAGCGGGATATTCCATTCGAGATGGCTACTTGATGAGGAAAACCATGTTGTGCGTTACACAGCCGTTGAGGGAAAAGGTTATGACTGAATGCCACTGTCCGCCTTTTACGGGTCACCGCGGCATTGCTACCACCATGAAAGAGGTAGAGAGATATTTCTTTTGGTCGAGACTCAAGAAGGATGTGGACGAGTTTGTGTGTAGGTGCTTGGTATGCAAGAAGGTAAAGTTTGACCGGCATAAAGCATAGCAATTGTTGCAGCCTTTGCCCATACCCACCCACCCTTGGGAAAGTATTGCAATGGATTTCTTTTTTGATCTCCCGAGAATCTTAACTGTTATTGATAGATTTAGGTAGCAGGCTCATCTCATTCCAGTGAAGAAAACAATCAAGCTGGATCACTTAGCGAGACTGTTTGTGGCCCAGATTTTCAGATTACATGGCATGCCTGAGACATTGTCTCCGACAGAGACCCCAGATTCACGAGTTTGTTTTGGAAGGCAATTTGGGAGAACATTGGTATGCGGTTGCAGTTCTCGTCATCTTTCCACCCGCAGACTGATGGGCAATGTGAGATTGCCAATTCAGTGGTTTTAGATTTATTGAAGTCTTATATCTCGGATCAGAAGACTCAATGGGAAAAGTATCTACCTTTGGTGGAATTTGCCTACAACAACACGATACACTCTTCGACGGGGAAGGCGCCATTTGAGATTATTAAAGGTGCTGTGAAGGTTCCACCCTTCCTAAGCACGAAAGATAAGATTTTTGAAGCTGATGAGTATACGTCCGACTTGGACACGGCTTTTGTCAAGGTCCGCGAGGCTTTGCAAAAATCTCAGGAAAGATAGAAAAAGGCAGCGGATCGCCATTGTCGCGATTTGAAATTGAAGAGGATGATTGGGTGCTCTTACGTTTTGAGAAGGCATGTGTGAGAAAGAAGAAGGGAAAGGAGAGGCTTTTTCCAAAGCTTAGTATGAGATACTACGAACCTTTCCAGATCTTCGAAAAGATCAATGATGTCTCCTTCCGACTGAAACTGCTTGACACTTGGAGGATTCACAATGCATTTCATGGGAGTCTCTTGAAACCTTTTAAAGGTGACGTGCCTGAAGATGGGGAGCCCGATGAGCAACCCGAAGTGTAGGAAAACGAGGAGATCCTTGTTCCTGAACAGATTTTGGCACATAAGGACTGAAAGATTAAGGGTAAAGTACGAAGGCGGTTCTTGGTTAAATTCAAGAACTATCCTACATTGGATGCGAAGTGGATGGAGGAGGAGGACCTAGCAGATACTCCTCAGATTGTGAAACTTTACCTTGAAGCTTTTGGTTTAGCATAGTCTACTCCAAATGGAACCCAGAATTCAGCTTGGTCGGAGATCTGGTCCAGTGGGTTTGCACAAGAGGGGAGTTACTTCGCTCCTTTGTCAACAGATGCCTTGATTTTTAGAATACTAGAGTCACTGATGTCTCTTTGAGCTTCAGGGATACTGAGAGCTGATAGTATTCTGCTGTATGACTTTATGAAATGGAATTCCAGAATATGAAACTGATTGGTTCTTGACTTGTTTTTAAGTGCAGGAACTGATAGACGAAATGACTGTAGCATTTTGGTCTGAATGATCTCGAATAGACATGGTTGCAATAGGGGTTAGTCGATCGGGCATCTATGAGGTCCTGAGTGGATCTAGATGCGATTGCTAACTGCATTGCCGATAAATCATGGTCTAAGATCCGAATGAATGTTGAATGTGATTTGTTATGTGATGTCAAGTGATGTCCTGTGAGGTGACCGTCGAATGGTACATGTACTAGATGTGTGTTCCTAGTGTGTCGTTACTAACAGTCAGTGTCTGCTAAGATAGTTTATGGCCTCTGTCTGTTTTACAGGCGTAATTGAGGGCGATTACAATGCTTTCAAGAGGGGGGTATGTCACAATCTGGACACGTGGTTGCCCTTGGTACACACACATTTGGCTGGCTGGCTGTAGAGAAACCCTAAATGCTGATGTGGCTGGGTGCACGTGGAAACTGCGGAGGGTATGCCACGTGGCAGGCTGTACGGACGCCAGCGCGTTTTGCGGCGCATATTACGGCAGCTTTTGGGCGTTGCTTTTGGCTACGCAATGGACGAGAGAGAGAGAGAGAGAGAGAGAGAGAGAGAGAGAGAGAGAGAGAGAGAGAGAGAGAGAGAGAGAGAGAGAGAGAGAGAGAGAGAGAGAGAGAGCTTTTTATTGCTTTATTCTCTCATGAGAAAGAGAGCCAGTGAGAGAGAGGGAAGCCTCTCTTGCTTTATTTTTCAAAGCTTTTGATTTCAGCTTTTGGGCTTTGCTTTTGGCAACCCTTGTAAACCTTTATATAGACCCTTGTAAACCTTTTGGGCTCTGCTTTTGGCAACCCTTGTAAACCTTTATATAGGTAGTTGGGCTCTCACTTCTCAGAGCATTTGGACGCAGAGTCTGAGAGTGAGTCCCGGCTACCCACTTGTACATTGCAACAAATTAATACAAAAAGAAATACCAAAAGGGGCACCGGTCTTTGGGGCCAATATCTCTAGGCACGGAACTCCGCTGGGCCAGTGTCGAATCAATTGTGAACTGTGAACTGTGAACTGTTTGAAGTGATTATTTGTGGTGTCGTGGTAGATTCTTGACTTGGAGTGTCCAAGTCTGTTACACCTAGACAAATGGTCTTAGGCATGAAGTTACTCAACGACTACCTCCTCACTCCCTCCGCAAATAACTTAAAAAGATCGGGGCCATGAGCTTAGAGGATTGATACACTCACTCACCATAGCGCAACCTGCGTCACTTGGAGGTTCTCAACATACAACTATACGCTCCCCAGATACCCGGTCTATGTCGTTCAGAGGTTTCCAGCATACAACTAAACGCTCCCCAAACACCTGATGCGTGTTGTCCAAAGGTTTTCTAGCATACAACTAGACGCTCCCCAGACACTCGAGGCTTCGTCGTTCAAAGTTTTAGAACAATCATGAACATTCGTGCAAGGAGTAAATTATAAACCATTGAAACCAAAACCAAAATCAAACAAACTTGAATCGGCACCAAGACAAGTTTAAAACAGATAACATCCATTTCAAACAAATTTTAAACAATACTTTTTTTTTTCCAAGAAAAAGATCCTTCTATTAGTTAATGAAAACTGCCCAAAGGGCTACAACCACCTCTGCAAGAGAGGGCTACAACAAGCATGATGGGGAGACTCTCCCAATGAAAAAACAGCATATATACAATGAGGCTAAATCAGGAGATGGGAGGAGGGAAGAGCCCCATAGGTGGACAGTAGTGCCATCTGAGCACCCCCTGGACTATGGTGTAGAAAGGCCCAGGGCGCCAGAGTCGAAGGAAAGCCTCGCGGCGCTCCCGCATGCGGTCGGAGCTGCCCTGTAGTCCCTCAAGCTGTCCTCTGAGAGTATGGATCAGCTCTAGCCAAAAGTCACGAAGAGTCTCTGCTGGTGGCACAGGGCGAGCCTCATAGATGCGGAAACAGCAGGCCCGCCATATGAACCAAAGTGTCAGGCCACTGATGAGCTCCCAACACTCCTCTCTCTCACTGCACCACACCTGTGGAGTAAGCTCTGTAGCAGGCTGGAGTGTAGGACGTCCCCCCTGCATCACTATCATCCTGCTGGTGGAAGATAGCTCAAACTGAAGTGTCGGGCCCGTGAGGGTGGACCAAGCCGCTGCCCCCCAAGTGTACTGTCGAGCCGTGGAGAGAGCAGACATCAGCCGAAGAACTCGTAGCCACACCTGCTGGGCCGAGGGACAGTCCCAAAGACAGTGACGCTGACTCTCCACCAAATGGTCACAAGTTGCACATGTGGCCGAGAGACCACTATGCACTAGCCAGCTCCCTACTGCTGTGGCTCTATGTGCGACCAGCCACTGAAACAAGGTGACTTGCCTCGGCTGTCTGGAGTCCCACAACCTCTCCCAAAAGTCTGCCAAGAACTCAACTGTGAGACCCTCCTCCTGCCAATGACGTGCTACAGCGGGGAGGGCCTCTCTCTGTGCTGCTAGTATATGCCATCCAAGCCGAACAGTGTACTGAAAGAAGGGGACTCCTAGGTGGTCTGCAGAAGAGAAGGGGTCCCTCCATAGCCACTCCCCAGGATTCCGCTGTACTCGTGCCAGTGGACAGCACTCCCAAACCCAAAGCCTCCAGTGTCCAGTCTCAAGAGCTGCTGGGTCAGGGTCTATGACGCAAGTCCTCCCACAGATGCCCACAACTCGGATCCTCTTAAAACAGCACTCTGCTACCTGCGGGGCCTCTATTGCAACTCGCTGTAATCGTCCCCCACCCTGAAGCTCGAAGAACAGGGCTGGGACAGTCTCTGAGCAGGCCCTGACTGAAATGAGAACCTCCAGTCGTGTGAAGGCTCCCATCCACCGGGGTGCTACTGGCTCGAGAGGCGTGAGCCACTCAGCTGGAACTGACTCTGAGATGTCGTGACACATGCTCTGCACCCCTCTCATGCCCTGCAGCTGGAAACCCTGTACCTCCTCTGACAAACCTGTGAACTCTAGTCAGTCACCTAGAGAGCGCGCTGGACCTGCTGCCATGGGACCCCAAGAAACATGAGGTCGACTACCAACCAAGTGGCCTCTCTGAGTGCTAACCATGGGGTTCCAGACGAGGGGCTGCCGTAGGCGCTCCTCCGTGCACATCGGCTGTCGCTGCTCCAGGCCACGCCGTAGGAGCTCCCAAGAACAAAGCAAACTCACAGCGGAACGGTCCTCCAGTCTCCTGCTCAAACCAACTCGGCGCATCTCTGTAAAGATCCATCTGGTCGAAGGTTGCCAAGGGCCTCTTGACTGAGGCACCCTGGCACGAAGCCTCTGCAACAAGAACTCCTTCCAGGGCTCCTCACCTGGAAGAAGTCCTCTGACTATGAACTTCCCTAGAAGGGCTCTGCTCTGCTGTGTTGGATCAATGATCCCAAGCCCTCCCTGAGAACAAGGAAGCGTGATGACCGACCAAGCCACCTTGGATCGGGCCATCTGAGTGTCACGTCCTGACCAGAGGAAGTTCCTGATCAGCTTCTCTACCTGGCTGATACAAGAACTCGAGAAGATCTAGCAGGAGGTGGTGTACAACATAGTCGCCAACAGCACCTGGTTGGCAACTACTACTCTACCAGCCAGCGACAGACGTGTTGAGATCCAATGTAACAGCTTTCTCCTGATGGACAGGAGAAGAGGAGCAATCTGTTGCTCGGGAGACAAGTCCAAACCAACCTGACAACCCAAGTATCGAACTGCAGTCCTTGGGGGAATCCACCTGAAACCCTCTCCTGGCATCCAATCTGGCATAGGAGCACTACCAACCGAGAAAGCCACTGTCTTTCTCCAGTTGATCAGTGCGCCCGATGCACAACAGAAGGTCTCCAGAGCTTGCTCACATCTGTGAAGATTGGCCTCCTGGCCATCTAAGTACAAGGCTGAGTCATCGGCAAATTCAGCGTCCAGTAGCTCCTCTCCCCGAATAGGGAGTGCTAAGCCCCGAAGACCAACCTGCCGTGACACCAAAAATCTGCTCATCGCCTCCGCACAGAATAGAAAGAGAAAGGGGGCAAGAGGACAGCCCTGTTTGACCAAGCGTGTGAGCATGAAGCGCTCACTTCTCCCCCCTGCCAAAAGCACCTGACTGTGAGCCTGCCTGTACAAAGCTGACACCCCTCTGATCCAAGCATCTGAGAAGCCCATCTTGCGAAGAGTGCCCTCTAGAAAGTCCCAGTCAACTCGGTCGTAGGCCTTCTCAAAATCGAGAAGAAGAATCACAAGGTCCTCACCACGGAGCCGTGCCAGGGTAGAAGCCTCCCAAAAAGTAAAGATGTTGTCAAGGATACTGCGTTCCTTGACAAAACCTGTCTGAGTCCCATGTATAAGGCTCTCTAAAAGTGGCTGAATCCTCAAACTCAGAGCCTTGGCAAGAATTTTGTAGGCTGAGTTGAGGATGGTGATGGGGCGCCACTGTCGAATCTCATCCAAGGAGCCACCCTCCTTGGGAATGAGGAAGATCAGGCCCTCGCTCATGCTGTCAGGCATCACTCCTGTGTGCAAAATAAAGCACTACAAAGATCTGGGCCAAGCAAGTCCCAGTACTCCAAGAAAAAGCTGGGAGTCAACCCATCCTCACCTGGACAGCTACCACGAGGGAGGGCCCTCAGAGCTGTGTCTCCTCAAGCTGAAGTGGCATCTCGAGCCTCTGGTGCATCTCCTCTGTCACAAGACATGGCACCTGTGCCCAAACTTGCTCCCTGCATGCATCCTGCCGCTCTGACTGAGGCTCAGCCGACAGTAACTCACGGTAAAAGTTAGTAGCGACTGCACGCATATCCTCGAGCTCACAAGCAACTGACCCATCGGGCCTCCTCAACTGACTGACCTTGGCATGCGAATGCGGAGGCCGCACTGTCCCAAAGCACTAGTCACTCTGTCACCCACCTGAGTCCACTGAGATGCCTATTGGTGGAAGGCAAACTCATGACGCCTCTCCTCTGTGCTCGAGCCTGCTGTAACTGCTCCTCCAACCATGGACTGTCTGGATGCTGCTCCTGCATCCTCTGCAGTGAAGCAATGCCCCGTCTGAGATGCTGCTCTGCCTCTCTCGCTGCAGCCCGGTGAGCCAGAGACTCCTGAAGAAAAAAGTGGCTAAGCTGAGCTAGGCCTGAGGCCACTCTGTCTGCAGGTGAATCTTGTCTGTCCATACCCTCTGTCCAGAGAGCCTCTACCCTCTCTCTGAGTGCTGAGTCCAACAAGACCCTCTTTGGGATGCGGAGCATCGTGCTCCCACTCCTCTACCTGTCTACCACTGTGAGGATCACTGGTGCATGGTCCGAGAAGGAAGTCCCTGCCAGGATGCCCTCTGAACTCCCCAAGTCACTGAAGTGGTCACTAGTGTAGAAGCGATCTATCCGCGATAGATTCACTCCTCCCACTCTGCGGTTCGATCTAGAGAAGGCAAGACTGTCTGGGGGCCTCACAAAACGTGAGTGCTGCCATGTATCTGAGACCCTCAAAGTCATACAAAACCTCTCCCAAGCTACCAACTCGACCCCATGCACAATAGCATGGCTGCCACCAATCCTGTCAGAAGGGTCCTCCAACATGTTGAAGTCCCCTCCTATACACCAATGAACGGCCTGCGGCAAAGACTCAACAATCTGTGACCAAAACTCTGCACAAGCACTCGCCACATTGGGCGCATAGATGTTCAGGAATCCCACAAGGCCACCCTGAACCTGCATAGTAATCCACTGAGCCCTGCCTGGCACAATAATCCCTCTGCCTACAATGGCCTGCTACAATGAGTCCGCAATAGTCATACATACCCCTCCCTGGATGCCTCCAGGTCCAAAAGTAGCTGACCAAAAGGTATCATACCGTCCACGCAAAATTTGACCACAATGCCGAATGCGGCTCTCACACAGATGGTGCTCCTGAAGCATAAGGAGATCTATCTCTCCTCCCACAAGGCAACGCTGAAGCTCCTGATGCAATCGGCCTCGTTGTCGCTGAAACTGGGGCCCACCTAGTCCCTACACGTTCCATGAGACGATCCTCATGGGGAGCGACAGAGAACAGATGCTGCCGCAGCAGCAAGACGGGCTATCTTCGAGGCAGGCTTGGATGGGGAGTAATCCGCATCCGAGCGTCCTCTAGATAGGCGTGACTGCAGTGAGTGCCTAGCCCAAGCCCAGGCAGAGCGAGCCGTACGTAACGCAACCTCCTCTGTCCAGGAGTCCTCATGAATGTATACATAGCAAGGCAAACACTGCGTATCAGCAAAGAAGTACACCACAATGTGCCTACATCTTGCTGAGTCTGGGGGTGTCACCGCAAACTTGGCCAATGGCCACAGAGTCTGCAGCATATCTGTAACTCCAAGTTCTCCCATGTGGTGAGAGAACTCTAAGACCTGTGTATGCAACCATCCCACCACTGAGTCAAGGGACCACTCTGTTTCGGTCCTACCACAGAGGGGGAAGGAGAAACCAACTGCTGAGTCCAGGGCCTCTGTCCGCCTAGCGGCGAGGAACAAAACATGGACCCTGAAACAGGCTGCCTCATGGTCTGCTGCGGAGTTGTCGAGAAAATGAGTGAACCCATAGTCATAGAAGTCCCAGCGGCGTCTGATGTCAATGCTCGTCAGCCCATGAGGGATGGCTGCAAGGGAGGATGTCTGAATCTGCAGAGGGGGCCGCAAGAAGGGCTGACCCTCTCGCGCTAGGCGACTTGTGGCAAAGGCACTGCCAAGAGATCTCCTAGCCGCCGGAGAGGAACCAGTCGCCTGAGTCGACTGAGGAACTGGAGCAGGAGGAGGAGAGGGAGCTGGGGAGAGTGGCGGAGAAGAGGGGCTGGATGGGGCGACAGAGGTAGAGGGGCGGGGTGGAGAGGCGATGGGAGCAGAAGGTGGGGAGGATGAGGCAGAGGGAGGGAACTGTGGGGGGGGGGAGCGGCTGTCGAGGGAGAAGCGGAGGTGGAGGCTGGCGTAGGGATCTCCTCCTGCTCAAGAGGACCAAAACGGTTCCCCGTGGGAACCCACTGCTGGTGAGTAGGCACCTGAGGGCCACTCTGAGTGCCAGGCTGACGCTGTGGCCCCTTGCGTCGGCGGCCACAGGCCTGCTGCCACCCCTCCTCTGCTGGAGCCCAGGCTCGGAGGGTGGCTCTGCATCTGTACGCTATGCCGCTGGCTGTGGCTGCGGGCCAGCCCTGGTAGGCTGGGGTTGAGGTTGTGGTGCAAGTCGCGGCCTCCTCTGTGGATAGGCCTTCGCTAGATGGCCCATCTGGCTGCAAATGAAGCATTGGTTCGGGAGGCCCGAGTACTCCACACTCTGTCGAAACCAACCCCTACTCACCCGAGGTAGAAGGATAACCTTCGAGAGCGTGTGGGTATCTCTGACCAAAACTCGAACTGAGGGAATGCCAACCGCCTTGGCAGCTACTGATGTTGCCGTACGAGGTGTCTCCAGACGGTCCCAATGGCGGAACCGATCCTGGAAAGAAGTGGTAGGTACTCCCTCCGTAAACCCAGAAAGAAGACTCAGATGGGGATGTCTGCCTCCTCTACTAGAACATCCGAAGCTGGGTCAAAACCATGTCGCCACTGTCTAAAGTGGGCACGTGAGGCTCGGATGGCCAGTGGACTCATAGCTATGACCTTGGACGCCATCTCGGAGGACTCAAACTCGATCTGGTAGTAACCCCGTCCGAGAATGTGGACATCCAAAATCTTTCCCACCTCTGCGAGAAGGCGGGCCTGCAGAAGGTCTCGCAGCTCTCCTCTGCTAGGTCGGGTGCCGAGAATCTTGTAGATGAACGAGGTCGCCTGCAATCGCTCTACCTCGGCGGCAAGGCTCACTTGCTCTGTAGGCGAGAGAGCAAGTCGAATGGTGGGTTGAGCGGGGTCGGGCGAGGGGGCTTCCTCTGTGGCGAAGCTGGAGCCTCCATCTGTGTCCACTGCTGTGGCGTAAGAAGAGGACGACGGGAGGGTGTTGCAAAAGGGCGCGCCAACACTGCTCCAAGGAGTTGGAACAGATGCCGAAAGTGCCGAATCTGCAGGGAGCAACCGAGGCGGAGGGTCCAAACTGATGGGTGAACGGGCTGAGTCGGGGGGGGGGGATAAAGCGGATTGGGGCTGAGGGCTGAGGGCATGCGGCGGCAGCAGGGGTTGAGGCTGAGGGCGTGCGGCGGCAGCACGGGCTGAGGGCTGGCGGACTGGCTAGAACAGGGCAGCGTGTGTGGGGGGGGGGCAGCAGGGGCTGAGGGAGGGCAGCGGGCAGCACGCGAGGTCGGGGGGGGGGGGGGGCAGCGTGAGTGTACAGCAGCAGCGAGCAAGCGCGTTGATTGGGGTAATTTTAAACAATACTTTCTGAAACAAAGTTCAAAAAGTATCTAAATACAAAGCAATTAGAAAATTTATTCGGGGTTTTGTTCGGATAGTGAATCTTTAAGGACGATTGGCTTGTCCGTCCGAATCAGTGAGTGATTGTACGGTTTGCATATGGAGTGTCGCATCATTTTGTCAAAGGTGGTAGTGGAAGATGCAATGAGGACAAGAACTGACTTGTGATCCGGTGGGTACCTTGACTCCGATCTAGAACACCTGCAATGCCAAACACATGAACAAGGCACACTTGTCGAGAAGAGAGATCACTCAAGTAGAAAGAGATTGGACATCTGAGAATGAGAGAGAGAGAGAGAGAGAGAGAGAGAGAGAGAGAGAGAGAGAGAGAGAGAGAGAGGAGACTCCCGAAGTTTTGCTAAGCCCGCCTCGAAGTTAGTCCGAGATCTCCTATCGAAGTCTCTGGCTTTCATCTCGGTATGGACGCTCTCATCACGGAGGAGTGCCTTGATGTGCTGTTTGCACTTCAACAGACTGCCTTCACTAGAAGATTTGTTGTTTCTCCGCTCTCAGGATGTGATATGATTTTAGGCATTAAGTGGTTTCGTGAGACTGATGCTGTCATAAAATTTGCGGCTAACACTATAACTCTCAATGCCAAAAGTGATTCTCCTACTATCTTTCATGGAGTGGACACTGTTCCTTCTCTATCTCTCATTGCTAATATGCAGGACAAGATTGAAAGGATTCGGGATAAGGAGATTCTTTCAATCTCTTTTTCTCCACAGCATGATACACAGAACTTGCATGATTATGAGAAGCATGATGATTTGAAGGATAATGATTTGTATGATGCTTTGGATGAAAAAGACAAGCATGATGAATTGCATGAAGATGATGTGATTGTTCACAAGGATGATGTGTTAGTTGATGCTTTTTCTAGCGAAGCTAACCTCGTTGTAGAATCGATCAATCACCAAGAATCGATATTGGCTCTGGAGTCGAGGTCCACAGATCCCCCACAAGACGATTCGATAGATCCCGCAGAAGCGATCTTGGCTCTCGAGCCTTGGTCCAAAGAACCATCACAGGAAGTATTATGTGTTCGCATGATTGATACACACGCATTGTTCGAGTGTTTCATTCGTGAAGGTTTCCAGTATTTTAGTCAGCATCGTTATGTGATCCTTTTCCTAGGCATGACATATTGTATGTTGAGCACGTTTCTCTCATGGATGAGCACGAATGTATGCGGATTGTTCATGAAAAGTTGAAATGTTTGTATGTCAGGAAGTAACATTCCATGTCTCTTCCTTGGCATGACACAGTTTCCGAACGAGCACATGATAGTATGAGCACCAAGCATGGGCATTTCCATTGTGATTTGCCATAGTTGATTGATTTAGATCAAACAGAAAAGATTCGAGCGCATTGTTTGCATGTGTTTGATGAACGGGTTGTCACTCCGTCTCTATGTTCATCTACATTGCATACAGTCTTTAGAGAAGACGAGATTTTTTTCCTTCACTTTACATGGAATGGGTATGTTCATGGTTTTGTGTTGGAGATGGTTTCAGGAATTTTTAGCCATGGAGATTCTTGAAGATGAAAGAAGCAGGACTCTAGACAAAGTGGAAGCATCAAAGGAGCCACAGAAGACTTTGAGTCGCTTTCGACGTGGCCCAAAGAAGCAAGCGTTGCAAACCTTTATGAAGTTCAAGTACCGCGCGACCCACACATCAGAGTGGCTCGGCGAAGAGTCCCTTCCAGGATTCCGGATGCTGTTGGCGATCTCCCTTGACGCCATACAGTTCGGTACCAGTATCTCACTTTGAAAAGGAGGGGATGTCACGTGACACATCCCAACCTAGTGTCCGTGGACAAGCTACACCACAGCAGGGTTCAGTCAGTTCAGTCAAGTTTAGATTAGCAATGATCTGGCACTTTTGTGAGTCTATTCGTAGACCGTGCATGCCCAGTCACTTAGCATAGATGCATATCCTCCGGTTGCACACAGCATGATCATCGGAATTCCCATCCGAATCCATTTGCATCAGTAGGGGAATTTTCCAGTGCATTTAGCCTATTTTCCTATTTATTGGGATTTTCACTTATTATTTTTAAGTGACTTTCCAACAAAAGTAGGTAGGGCAATTTTGCTAAGTTAATATATAAGCAAACCTAAGTTAGCACTTTCTGGCAGAAGAGGCAGCACGAGCTTCCCGCTCAACAGGCAACTTCTGAGCAGTACCCCCCGCTCATGACCCGCTATCGCCATACCTCCCACTTCCTTGGCGTTTTCACAGAGCATCAGCATCGCCTGAAGTCTTCCTCCTTCTGGCGTTAGTCCCTTGCAGATCAACCCCGTCCTCGGTGTTTTTCCTGCGACAGAACCACATCAGCATCAGCGTTTTCCCACAATTCAGCCTGGTAGCGTTTTTTCCTTTCCTCAGCCATACCAGATCCCATGGCGATTTCAGCCTTTGCTTGATTGCCCTCACTCCCCAAGTCATCTAGTGGTTGTAGATTCATCCCGTTTGTAGCAGCAGTACCCATAGCCTTAGCGTTTTTGAACCAGCGTTTTCAGCCATAAAACGCAGTAGCACCTCTGCCATTCCAGCGTTTTTGGATCAGCAATTCAGCATCGGAAAACGCAGGATTATCAGCAGATGAAGCACAGCAGATCAGCCCTAGATTGGTTGCAACAGCTCGCCTATCTTTAGCCCAAGAAAACGCAGCCAAAACAATCATTTTCACCACCGAAACAGCCCCCGAATTCAGCGATTAGAAGCCTACAGATTTCAGCCATTGAGTCGTCGTCGTCATGACCGTCGTCACCATCGGCATAGTCGCATTGCATCAGTCCATTGCATTCGCATTGTTCACCTTTGTGCAATCAAAGTAGACCACTCTCGCGGACGAGAGTGGGGCCTTCGGAGGAGGGTTTTACAACCTCTCAGTGTCGTATCTCTTCTCTCTCCTTCTCTCAGTCTCATTCACTTGCACGCACAGTATCCAGTCACTTTGTTCGTGATCATAGCACTCTATACAAGACGGAAAGCTCTCTCTTTCCCTAAGAACTAAAAGGAACCTTGAGCAATAAAGATCACTAATCTTGAGAAAATACAACATTCATTCTGCTGCACCTTACATTGGGGCTGAACTGCTGAGCAAAAACGCTGGGCTGATCCATGCCAAAAACACTCGCTGATCTGCAGCAAAATGCAGGCTGCTCTGCCTCTGCACCAAGTCCCCTTGGGGCACCCAAGGGACGGCGCCCCCCTCTGGGCTATACTGCTATGCTATAAGAGGTGACCCTCCCCTTGGCTATATAGGCCATACATCAGCCTGCCCGACCCAGCCCTTTACCTCCAAGACCTTGGGAAAAAAGGGAGAATAATTGGAGAGGGCAGCAGATGACCATAGTGCTTAGGGAAAAAATATGACAAGCCTGCAGGAGTACTAAGGACCATGGAACCAAGCCAAAACCCGAGCTAAACATGGCGAGATGTAACAGGCTTGGACACTCCAAGCGAGAAATCAATAGCAACATACAAATAGAAGCTTCAAAATCACTGAGCTTTAATATAAAAAAAAAAAAAAAATAAAATAAAATATATATATATAATATAATATATAATAAATAAATATATATATATAGAGAGAGAGAGAGAGAGAGAGAGAGAGAGAGAGTCGACACGGCCCGGCGTAGGTTCATGCACAAAGGTATTGGCCCCCCTTTCGGTATTTCTTTATCATTAATCATTGCAAAGTACAACTCTCGAGGGACCTCTGCTCTTAGACTCTATGTCCAGATGCTCTGCAGAGTGAGGCCCAGGGCCTCTTATAAATTTTCAGATGCCAAAAGCAAAGCCCCAAAAGCAGTTAGTCCAAAAGCTTCAAACTCAAAAGCTACTAGCCCAAAAAGCTGTCAATGCAAATTATGGAATTCCGTACAACCTGCCACGTCAGCAGTTGGCAGCACAAAACGTGGAAATCCGTACTGCTTGCCACGTCAGCACAGCCAGCGCAAATCACGGACGTCCGTACAGCCAGTCAACGCTTTCAACGCTTTTCTTTTTATTGATTCGAGTGTCCCTAGGTCCCTAGGGCATTGTCGGCAGGTGCCCTATAAGTTGGGACAACCTATGGACATGCCACGTCATTAGTTTCTGTCACTAGACACAACCCGACATGAGAAACCTACCTCACACTGCCTGGGCACAACCACAAAACAACCCTCACTCCCTAACACCTATCCCTGGGAGGAACTGGGACCGACTGGACGAATCAGGAGAGATGCCTGAACTCTTTAACACATTCGTGGCATGCCAAGGCATGCCCAAGAGAGCGTCACAAATTGCTCAACTGCATGATGTGAAAATTTACCTTTCCATGGTATCCTTGGATGGTTATTGGGAGAGGTAGTTTTCCCATTGGCTAGCTCGGCTTCAAGTTCTCCACCTTGTAAAGTCCATCTGCTTGAGGAAGTCGGGATGAATGAAATTCTCGGTAGCTCCTGGGTCAAAAAAGATAAGGGCTTTCAAGCCGTTGATTTTTCCATAAGCTTTGCACAAATTTTTATTTTTTTTCGAGAAAAAGATCCTTCTATTAGTTAATAAAACTGCCCATAGGGCTACAACCACCACTACTAGAGAGTGCTACAACAACCATAAGGGGAGACTCTCCCAACGAAAAAAACAGCATATGTACAATGAGGGCTAAATCAAGAGATGGGAGGAGGGAAAAGCCACACAGGTGGACAGTAGTGCCATCTGAGCTCACCCCGGACCATGGTGAAGAAAGGCCCAGGGCGCCAGAGTTGAAGGAATGCCTCTCTGCGCTCCCGCATGCGGTCGGAGGCCTTGAAGTCTCGAACTGCCTCCTGAAAGTAAGGATCAACTCCAACCAAAAATCTCGAACAGTCTCCGTTCGTGGCACAAGGTGAGCCTCGAAGATGCGGAAGCAGCAGATCCGCCAAATGAACCAGAGTGTTAGGCCACAGACGAGCTCCGAACACACCTCTCTCATTGCACCACTCCTGTGGAGTAAGCTCTGTAGCAGGCTGGAGTGTAGGTTGACCCCCTTGTATCACTATCATCTTGCTAGTGGAGGATAGCTCAAACTGTAGTGCAGGGCCCGTGAGAGTGGATCAAGCAGCTGCCCCCAAGTGTACTGTTGTGCGGTGGAAAGAACTGGCATCAGCCGAAGGACCCGAAGCCAAACCTGCCCTGCCATAGGGCAGTCCCACAGACAGTGACACTGACTCTCCAAAGGATGGTCACAAGTTGCGCATGCTGCCGGAAGGCCACTATGTACTAGCCAGCTCCGCTCCCCATTGCTGTAGCTCTATGTGCAACTAGCCACTGGAACAAAGAGACTCGCCGCGGCTGTCTAGCGACCCACAATTTCACCCAAAAGGCTGACAAGAACTCAGTTGTGAGACCCTCCTCCTGCCAATGAGGTGCTGCAGCAGAACGAGCCTCTCTCCGTGTTGCCAGTATTGTAAGGTGTAGCGGAATGAATGTTGTTCTTTCTCAAGATGAGTGCTCCATAATGTGCTCAAGGTTCCTTTTTGTTCTTATGGAAGGGAGAGCCTTCCGTTCTTAATGAGATTGTGCTATGATCACAACAAAGTGAATGGACACTGTGCGTGCAAGTGTATGAGACTGAGAGATAGAGAGAGAAGAGAAATACGACACCAAGACGGTTATAAAACCCTCCTCCGAAGGCCCCACTCTAGTCGGCGAGAGTGGTCTACTATGGATTGCACAAACTGGTATAATGAGGATGCAGGTGACTCATGCAAGTCTAGACTATGTCGGTGTCGTCGACGGGGGTGATGAGGCCGACGCTAGGGCTGAAAACTGAAGGTATGTATTTGCTGTCCAAAAACGCTCAAGGCTGAATTCTGCGACTGCTGAAAACGCTGTGGAAAACGCTGATTTTGCTGGTCTTTATGGCTGAAAATTGTCGGTGCTCATCTGCTGATGCTGATGCTGAAAACGCCATGCACAAGGGAGGGCGATATGGCTCCAAAAACGCTAGGGCTGCAAATCTGGAAAACACTAGATGCTGGAATCTCCATGGCTGAAAATTCCTGAAACCATTTCGAACACAAAACCATGAACATACCCATTCCATGTAAAGTGAGTGGAAAAAATCTTGTCTTCCTCAAAGACTGTGCATGCAATGTAGATGAACAAAGAGACGGAGTGCCAAACTGTTCACCACACACACGCAAACAATGAGATCGAATCTTTCTCTTTTGATCTAAAGCAATCAATCGTGGGAATTCACAATGGAACTGCCCATGCTTGGTGCTCATACTTTCTTGTGCTCTTTCTACAAATGTGTCATACCAAGGAAGAGACATGGAATGTGGCTTCCTTGAATGCATACTTTTCAACTTTTCATGAACAATCCGCATACATTTTTGCTCATTCATGAGTGAAACGTGCTCAACGTACAATATGTCATGCCTAGGAAAAGGGATCACATAAAGATGCTGACTAAAATACGTGAAACGATCACAAATGAAACACTCGTACAATGCGTGCGCTAATCATGCGAACACATAATACTTCCTGTGAGGGTTCTGTGGACCTAGGCTCGAGAGCCAAGATCGGTTCTTCGTGATTGATCGTCTCTGCAATGAGGTTATCTTCACTAGAGAAAGTATCAACTAACACATCATCCTTCTTGTGAACAATCACATCTTCTTCATGAAAATCATCATGCTTGTGAGAAATCACATCTTAATAATGCAAATCATCATGCTCATCATTATCATCCAAATCATCGTGCTTATCATTGTCATTCAAATTATCATCATGCAAATCATGTGTGTCTTGCTCTAAAGAAGAGACTGAGAGAGTCTCCTTCTCCTGAATCCGTTCAATCTTCGCCTGCACAGTTGCAATGAGAGAGGGAGAACGAACAACTTCCTCTCCACGAATGACAATGGGAGAATCACTTTTGGCATTGAAAGTGAATGTATTTTCCGCCCAATTAATGAGAGGGTTATTCTCACAAAACCATCGAATGCCCAAAATCATATCACATCGTGAGAGAGGAGAGACTAAAAATCTTCTACGGAAAGCAGTTTGTTGAATTGTAAACAACACACCAAGACACTCTTGCGTGATGAGAGAGTCCATACCAGGAACAAAGCCAGAGACCTCAAGAGGAGATTTCTGACTAACCTCTAGGCGGGCTTTCTCAACAAGAGGGATTGATCACATCATGCATACTACCTGGGTCAAACAATATGACAAAACGGTGCCTCGTCATAAGGCCATAACTTCTAATGAGAGAATTATCAATGGGAGGGTGAGGAGAAACTTGGGGCACATTCGTGTTATGAGTAATTGCATTGACAGAGGAAGTGGGTTCTGTGGATTCTTTAGATTCATTCGATTCAAGCTTAGGACATGTTCTTTTTATGTGACCCTTAATGTGACAATGAAAACAACGACCTTCCTTAGAATAAGTGCTTTGCTCTTCCGACTGATGTATCCTCCTAAAATTCCTTGTCCTACCTTTTCATCTAGAGTGAGCTTAGGTTTAGCAATTGTGTTAGCCTTACCTTTAGGTTCATTAGAAGAGTTCTTTTCTGAGAGACTGTTGGAACATTGGTTAGAAGAGTTACCGTTCTTACTGTTCTGAGGGTTCTGAGAAGTCTGAGAGGTACTTGTGGAAGTCTTGCTCTCCTTGGGCTTTCCCTTGTTGTGCTTCATCTCCTGTGCGAGAGCAATCGCTACCGCCTTGTTGAGATCGATTGGGTCGAAGACTTCTACATCAAACTTGATATAGTCGTCTAACCTAAAAAGGAATGCCTCTTTGCGTTTATCATCCGACTTGCGTAATTCGGTACCTAGCTGCAAAACACGATTAGAAAAAGACATAACCGGCATACCATTTTGCTTGAGAGCGTGCCAATCGTCCTTCAATCGTGCAAGGTACTGAGGTGGCATAAACCGCGCCTTGAGCTTGTCTTGGAAATCAGCCCAATTGAAGGAAAGGGGGGTGAATTTGTCGGCTTTCTCTAGGTGCGCGGCTAACTGTGCCTCTTGCCATGCGTGGTACCAATTGATGGCATCACCGGCAAGATACATGGCTGCTGTCAAAACTTTGCTATTTCCCTTCTTCTTAGTTGTCGCAAAATAAGCATTAAATTGATGCAATGAAGAATGAATAACCGTAGCATCCATCTTACCATCATACTTACTGAAAGTCAACTTCTCTGTGACTGGGTTGTTGGAATCCGCATTGTGGCTGGCGCCACTTGAAGAACTCCCACGATCTTTGGCTGGTTCGGACTTCGAGGCAAGTACTTGTCGAACCAATTCTTGAGTGCGGAGTTCTCTTTGAGCCTCACCCTCAACCTCCAAGGCCGCTCGTCTTGCTTCAGCTTCTTCTTGTTTTTGTGCTTTTCTTTCTTCTCGTTCATCGCGCTCGCGTTCCAAGGCAATGCGAGTCGCTTCTTGTTGTATGGCAATTCTTTCGTTGCGTTCTTCGCGCTCGTGGTCCTTGGCTTCCCGTCGTTCTGCTTTTCTTTCTAGTTGTGCCATCATCTCCATCATCGACTTGACCATCACCTCCATGGGAGTTGGTACAACTCGTGGCGTAGATGGAGAAGGGGAAGGGTCGGAAAAATCTCTTGGTGGGGAAAACTCTTCGTCACCTCTCTCATGCTCATCACCTGTATGCGAAGTATCCATTCCACTTCGGGTGATGACCATGCACTATGATCTTTGGTTCTTATGTTCACGAGGAACTTGGGTTCTTGGGTTCTTGAGGTTCTTGAGGTTTTCTTTCGCTTGCAATCCGTGTTTGAGAAGGATCTTCTCTTCACCCGGGTTCTTCTCTTTTCCGCGGGCGCACCCCTTGGCGGCCTTGCGCTCACACCAAGGTTGCTTTTTTCCACCTCACGTCGATTGGCCGGCCGCTAAGTGCACGGTCCGCTCTCAATGAGTGAAAAGAGGCACACGGGGAGGCTGGTCAAGCCCTTCTTTCCTGGGATTCCTGTCACTCTTCAAAAACACGATTAGGAATCGACACGCTCGAGCGAACTTGGGTTCGTGCGACCGCAACAAGCCAAAAAAATTCTTGTGATTCTTGTGGTTCTTTCCTTGAGTGATACAGAACATTGCCAAAGCTCTGATACCAATGTAAGGTGCAGCGGAATGAATGTCGTTCTTTCTCGAGATGAGTGCTCCATAATGTGCTCAAGGTTCCTTTTTGTTCTTATGGAAGGGAGAGCCTTCCGTTCTTAATGAGAGAGTGCTATGATCACAACAAAGTGAATGGACACTGTGCGAGAAAGTGTATGAGACTGAGAGATAGAGAGAAGAGAATAGGACACCAGAGACGTTGTAAAACCCTCCTCCGAAGGCCCCACTCTCGTCGGCGAGAGTGGTCTACTATTGATTGCACAACTGGTACAATGAGGATGCATGTGCTGATGCAAGTCTAGACTGTCGGTGTCGTCGACGGGGGTGACGAGGCCGACGCTAGGGCTGAAAACTGAAGGTATGTATCTGCTGTCCAAAAACGCTCAAGGCTGAAATCTGCGACTGCTGAAAACGCTGATTTGGCTGGTATTTATGGCTGAAAATTGTCGGTGCTTATCTGCTGAAATTTGCTGATGCTAATGCTGAAAACGCCATGCACAAGGGAGGGCAATATGGCTCCAAAAACGCTAGGGCTACAAATCTGGAAAATGCTAGATGTTGGGATTTGTTGGCGATGTGCTTGCTGATGAAATCGCCCATGGTTGAGGTTGATGGGGGTCTTTGCTTGGAGGAGGAACATCCACCAAGGTTCTTGGTGAGAAGTGCTTGTTGAGCAACGGTGCTCCTGCTGCCTCTTCTGCCAATTAGTGCTAGTTTAGGTTTACTTATATACAAACTTACTCAATTAGCCTACTACCAACTAAGTGGCCTCTCTGAGTGATGACCATGGGGTTCCAAACAAGGGGTTGTCTCAAGCGCTCCTCCGTGCAAGTGGGTTGGTGCTGCTCCAGGCCTCCCCGCAGTGCTCCCAAGAGCGAAGCAAACTCACAGCAAAACGATCCTCCAGTCTCTTGCTTTGACCAACTGCGTATCTCTGTGAAGATCCATCTGATGAAAGGTCTCCAGGGGCCTCCTACCCGAGGCACTCGAGCTTTAAGCTGCTGAAGCAAAAACTCCTTCCAGGGCTCCTCCCCATGAAGCAATCCTCTGACAACAAACTTCCCAAGAAGGGCTCTGCTTTGTTGTGCTTGGTGATCCCCAACCCCCCTGAGAACAAGGTAGAGTGATGACCTGCCAAGCTAATTTGGCCCGGGCTATCTAAGTGTTGCATCTTGACCAAAGAAAGATTCTGATAAGCCTCTCTACCTGGCTGATGCAAGAGCTCGAAAAGATCCAGCAAGATGTAATGTACCACATAGTAGCCAACTACACTTGCCTGGCCACTACAACTTTGCCTTCCAAAGAGAGTTGTGCCGAACTCCAATGTAACAACTTCCTCCTGATGGACAAGAGGAGGGGAGCAATTTGCTACTCAAGACAAGTCCAAGCCAACCTGGCAGCCCAAGTAGCAAACTGCACTCCCTGGGGAAATCCATCTAAAATCCTCACCTGGCAGCCAATTAGGCATAGGAGCATTGCCAACCCAGAAAGCCACTGTCTTCCTCCAGTTGATCAACAAAATGTCGCTAGAGCTTGCTCACACCTGTGCAGGTTGGCCTCTTGGCCCTCCAAGTACAAAGCTGAGTCGTCTGCAAACTTAGCATTAAGTAGCTCATTGCCCCGAGTAGGGAGCGCTAAGCCACGCAGACCAACCTGTTGTGAAACCAAAAATCTGCTGATCGCCTCAACATAGAACAAAAAGAGGAAGGGGGCTAGAGGAAAACCCTATCTGACCGAGTGTGTGAGCATGAAACGGTCTCCTCTACCTCCTGTCAAAAGCACTTGACTGTGTGCACGTCTGTAAAGAGCTGACACACCTCTGATCTAAGCATCTGAGAAACCCATTTTGTGTAGAGTGCCCTCCAAGAAGTCCGAGTCAACTCTGTCGTAGGCCTTCTCAAAATCGAGAAGAAGTATCACCAGATCCTCACCTCGGAGGCGCACGAGGACAGACGCCTCCCAAAAAGTGAAGATGTTGTCAAGGATACTGCGCTCCTTGACAAAACCTATCTGGGTCCCATGTATAATACTCTCTAGAAGTGGCTGAATCCTCAAACTCAGAGCCTTGGCTAGAATTTTGTAGGCAGAGTTGAGGATGGTGATGGGATGCCACTCCGAATCTCATCCAAGGAACCACCCTCCTTGGGAATGAGGTAGATCAAGCCCTCACTCATGCTGTCAGGCATCTCTCCTATGTGCAAGATGTACTGAAAAGCATTGCAAAGGCCTGAGCCAAGCAAATCCCAGTACTCCAAGAAAAAACCGGGAGTCAAACCACCTCACCGGGACAACTACCTCGGTGCTTTAAGGGCCGCATGGAACTTGTCTAAGTGAAGAGGCAGCTCAAGCCTCTGGCGCATCTCCTCAGTCACAAAACAAGGCATTCGTTCCCAAACGGGCTCTCTACATGCATCCTAACGCTCTGACTGAGGCTTTGCTACAACAGGTCACGATAAAAGTTAGAAGCAACTGCACGCATATCCTCTGGCTCTGAAGCCACTAACCTGTCAGGTCTCCTCAACTGGCTGACACTAGTGTGCGCATGGCGGGTCCAACTACCTCAAAGAACGCCCCGGTCACTCTGTCACCCACCTACGTCCACTGAGTTTCCTGCCGATCGAAAGCAAATTCATGTTGCCTCTCCTCTATGCTGGCAAGCTCCTGGCGAGCCTGCTACAACTGCTCCTCTAACCAAGGACTGTCTTGGTGCTGCTCTTGCGTCCTCTGCAAGGAAGCAACGCCCGTCGGAGATGCTGGCTCCTCCTCCCTCGTTGTAACTAGGCGAGCCGTAGACCCCTGAAGAAAGAAACGACTAAGCTGAGCAAGTCCAGAGGCCACTCTGTCAGCATGAGAGTCTTGCGTGTCCAAGCCCTCTGTCCAAAGAGCCACCACTCGCTCTCTGAGCTCTGAATCCAAAAAGATCCTCTCAGGGATGCGTAGCATCGTGCTCCCCCTCCTCTGTCTATCTGTCGTAGTGAGGATCACTGGTGCATGGTCCGAAAAAGATGTCCCAGCCACCCAAGTCACATATGTGGTCATTACATAGAAGCGATCTATCTGAGATAGATTCACTCCTCCCACTGTAAGGTCCAAGCGAGAGAAGGCCAAGCTGCCTGGGAGCCTCACAAAGCTAGAGTGCTGCCAAATATCTGAAACCCTTAAAGTCATACATAGCCTCTCCCAAGCTGCCAACTCAGCCCCGTGCACAGTAGCATGGCTATCTCCAATCTTGTCAAAGGCATAGTTGACACGTACGGTCACGTACGATGGTTACACGTACGAAGACGTGCGGTACTAATCGAACTAAAAAAAATTAGACGTACGTTGACGTAACGTACGATGCAAAAAAATAAATCATATATTTTTCAGAGCTTTTACTCTATTATGAGTAACTACTTAGTATTAAGTACATACAACTCAAAGGAGATGTCTTACAAGTAAGAACATTGAAGATTTGGCCATGGACATTGGAAACGACAATGTTCGAAAAAAGATGATCATGATTGCATTTGATTTCATAATTCATTACATAAGTAGAGAGTCGAGGCTCGAGAGATACAAGTGACAAAAAGTAGTACAAAAAAGTAGTGACACAACTCATAGTCTCATGGCCCATGGGTACAAACTTTAAAGCATAAAGAGAGAGTTCTAAGTGCTCATATCGCTCTCATCACCGGAGTTGTGGTCCGAGCTTGAGCTAGAGGTTGAGCTAGAGGTAGCTGCATCATCCTCATCACTACTTGCATCCGATGCACTAGATGCAAGACCATAATCTCCCTCACTAAGGATGTTGCCCTCATCATCAAACTCTGGCTCTCTAGGATCCGCAGGTCTAGAAATGGACACATTCTCCAAAGTGGTGTCCGCCATAGTAGATCCGCTACCCGAGCCTCGCCGCACATAGGTCCTGGGTGTCCGTGCCGACGCTCTTCCACTCCCACGAGCAACCGAAGTGGAAGCTCCTCTACCTGTAGTTGCCAAAGCTCGCACAACCACCTTCTTGCGGGACCGTGTGCGAGAGACACGGCGATCAATCTCCTCCAACTCCAAGTAGAGGTCTCGAAATATTTGCTCCTCCTCTGGATCGCGATCTTTGTTGAGACTCTTAAGAGTCTCAATGGAGAGCTTGCATTCATCTACATTCACCTATTTGTCATTTACAACATGCAAGAAGATTAATGGAGTTAGCAATTTGGTATGCCAAAAATATGAGCACATGATACATCATACATGTGAAAGCATAAATAAAGAGTATGATGTAGCCAACTCAATTACCTGCCTAGCCATTGGCATCTCGTGCATGGACCTCAACATGCGTAAATTGGAGCGACAATAGATAAGCCGCTCCAATTGCTTCGTAGAAAGCTTGTTGCGGATCTTGGTGTGTATAAGAGAATACGCCGACCAATTCCGCTCACATGCACCCGATGAGCAATCCTAGAGCACATAGATGATAGAAGAGAGGCATGAGATTTGAATTGTGGGAATTTTCAATTGAGAGGTGACTTATGTGACATGTCACATGAATGATGAATGTCAAATGATGACATGATTGAGATTATAAATTTATAATTTATGGTATGGTATTATGTATAATTATTAATATATATGATATACCTGTCCAAGAACCCTCAATGCCACCCTTTGAAGGTGAGGCAATTGATAGCCAAAACATTCCCACCAAAAAAGAGGCTTCACTAACGAATCCCTCTTCCAACACACCGAGGAAGCGAATGCCGTGCCTCTTTGGTCTCCATAGTTGATGAGCTCTTGGAGAAACTCTCCATGGTGTTCTTCATTGAGTATCTTTGGAAGGTACTTGTCGCGCTCCTCTTGAAGTGCTTGATCCGCAAAGATTGATGGCTTTTTGAAAGCCGGATGCAAGAGGGCGGCAAAGCCATGGATTGGTCGCCTCATCCAATCCCACCGCTTTTTAACAAGGAAGAGAATGTCATCTCTCTTTGGAGATTCCTCCAACACATCACTACAAAGAGAGAGAGAAAGATAGTCAAGCATGGAAGGGTAGAACCGTAGATAGAAAAAGACAACTTACTATGTACATAAATCATAAGGTGATATGTTTACCGTGAACCATCGGGTGCTCCATCAAGAATGGTGGATCTCTCAATCTCCTTGTAAGCCTCCTCCATGAAGTGGTAAAGGAGACCTATGGTAGACCCTTCCATGTCGGTCATCCGAAGCACCTTATACAATGGCAATACCACCATGACAAGACCCTTGACCTCTTGCCAAAACTCCTCCTTCAAGCAAAGCCGTTGGATGGCCTTTGCATCTTGTTGGGATGATTGGGTCTCTTCTTCAATCCATGCTTTGAACTCATCCGAGACCATTGTCTTTTGCAAGTTGGTTTGCACATCATAGAGGCGCTCAAGGAGGAGCCACATAGCGGCAAAGCGTGTTGCGGAAGGCTTCTTCAACTCCAAGCCGGAGTAAGTGCGATATATTGCAAGTACTCTCACCTTTTTGTTGATGAAGTTGACGATGGAGAGGGCTTGGGATAGAATGTCCTTTACCCAAGGTAGGTCGCCAATGTCCTCCAAGAGGAGGTCAATGCAATGTGATGCACATGGAGTCCATACTATGTGTGGATACTCCGCCTCTAGCTTTTTGGCCATGGAAGCACAATTGGAGGCATTGTCAGTGATTACTTGAATGACGTTGCTTGGACCGATCTACATATGGAGAAAGAAGTGAAAGTGAGAAGAGCCAAGGCAAAAGACAAAATTGAAAATAGTAGATACTTGAGAGTGGAATCAAAAATTTTACCTCTTTTATGGCTTGACGAATGTGGCGGTAAATGAAGGCACCCGTGACCTTTTTCCCCCTTGCTCCCGCATCAACCGCTCGCAAGAAGTAGGTGCCAAGAGGGCATGAGACAAGGATATTAATGATTCCCCTCTTCTTGCGGTCACTCCATCCATCGGTGAGAATAGAGCAACCATACTTTACCCATCCGGCACGCACGGGGTCAAGAGACTTGTCGATTCGTGCCCTCTCTTCATCAAGCTTTTTGGTGCGCATGTCATGGTATGACACTCCCGTCCACCCTTCACATGGACCAACCGCGGCAATAGCCTTCACCATGCGTTTCCAACGATCCGTGCGAAGAATATGAAAAGAGAGATTGCACTCAATGATGGTGCGTGCAATCTCTATCTCCGCTTGTCATTGCCTCTCTTTGAGGAAAGACAATGGACCGGAAGTTCCACCCACCGTTTGTGCAAGAGTAGCTTGCTTTGGAGGCCGCCCACCATGACTTCTTTTGCTCTTCTTTGAGACGCTACCACCCTCGGTGGAGGCCATGGTAGCGCCGCCGGATGCAACGGACATTGATGGAGAAGCATCCTCTCCCGAATCGGAGAGATCATGGTCGGGCGGAACCGCCTCCTCCGATGCCTTTGCAACCGCCTTGCGCGTCTTCAAGGGGAGATACTTTGCTTTGCACTCTTGGAGAATGTCGTCGGGGATATTCGGACAAGGACCCGCTTTCCCTCCCACCTTGGTCAAGTGGATGATAAGGCGGGTGGAGCTTGAGGTCATGGTCTTCGGGCAATATTTGCAATACCATTTGCAAACATTTTGCTTGTTCTTCACCCTTTCAAAGTAGCGGCAATGCTTGTTGAAGGCTTCATGAAGAGCGGGCGGCATTATGGAGAGCTTGAGGGATGGGGAGTGATGAGAGAACTTTAGAGTAATGGAGAGCTTGAAGGAGATGGATGGAGATGAAGGGAGCTTAAGGAATAATGGAGAGCTTGAAGGAGATGAAGAAAGCTTGAGCCTTGAAGGAACAATGGAGAGCTTGAAGGAGATGAAGGGAGCTTGAAGGAGTAATGGAGAGCTTGAAGACTTGATGGAGTGCCAAAGGTTGAAGCCTTGATGGAGTGCCAAAGCTTGAAGCCTTGGCCCTTGATGAATGGAGAGAGCTTGAGGGAGCTTGAGTAGGGAAGGAGATGAATGAGAGAGCTTGAGGGATATATGGAGAAGAAGAGAGGGTGGGCAACCTTATATAGGTTTTGAGGAGAGAGGGAGAAGAGGGTTAAAGAGAGAGCATGCTTCAAAATTCAAATTCCATGTGCCATGGCCATAGCCGATGTGGCTTTGTGTGTGTGTGTGTGTGTGTGTGTGTGGGATATTGGGGGGGGGGGGGGGGGGGATGGCACATTGGCTTATGATGCCCCAAGGGCCAAGGCTCCAAGGCCCCCAACGTTCAATTTTTAAAGTTCAAAAACTGCCAGCACGTGGCGCTACAAAACGGCTGTAAAAACAGTCAAAAAGGTCCGCCAACGGTCACTTTTTTTTGATCGGACGGAACCCGGACGGAACGGACGGGACGTTCCGTTCGACGGACGTGGACAACCCTGGTCAAAGGGATCCTCTAGCATGTTGAAGTCACCCCCAATGCACCATTGCTCTGTATGCAGCAAAGACTCTACAATGTGAGACCAAAACTCTGCACGTACACTTGCCACATTGGGCGCATAGATGTTCAGGAAGCCCAAGAGGCAGCCCAGAAACTGCATAGTAATCCACTGAGCCTTGCCAGACACAATAATACCTCTGCCCACAATGGCCTACTGCCAAGAGTCCGCAATAGTCATACATATCCCTCCCTGGATCATAGTTACTAGGGAACGTGCCTAGGGGGCCTTGGAACGCCGAAATAGTGTTCCGGCCAGTTGATCATGCCTGGAACGTCGCGGAACGGACGGGCGTTCCGACTGACCGGCTGTGACTGGAACGGACTGGAACGGGCTCGAACGGCCATAGACGGGCAGCAACAAAACGGTCATTCCAAGGCAGCCAACGGTAAAAAACAGGCATATACAGCCATCAGGAAGGTTATATATTCCTCCCTCTTCCCCCCATTCCTTCACAAATGCATCAAGGCCCTCTCTCCCTTGCTCTCAACTCTCAAGCCATAGTCTCGCTGCTCGGGCCTCAAGGCTCAAGCTCTCAACCTCTCTCTCTTGGGCTAACCCTCAAGGCTCAAGCTTTCTCTCCCTCCGTCTCAACTTTCAAGAGGTGAAGCTCTCTACCTCAAGCTCTTACGGAGTCAAGCCTCTCTCTCTCAAGTCCTCTCTCTCTCTCTCTCTCTCTCTCTCAAACACTCAAAGATCAAGCTCTCTCTCTTTCATGGATAATCCATGGCCTCTTCTTCTTGTACAAACCCCTCCGTTCATGCGGGCAACACTCAAAAGGTGAAGGAATGGTCATAGTGGGATGAAGTGACCTCGGAGGGCACCTTGTCGATGGCGGAAGGTTCTCGTGCATGGGCATGCAAGCTATGCTCTTACACGTGGAAAGGGGGGCATGACAAAGTGAGGGCACACTTTCTTCGAGTGCCGGTACATGAGGTGAGATTTTGCACCAACGTAACCATCGAGAAGAGGAAGGAGCTTGAAGAAAAGGATCGGCAATTCAACCATAAAGCCAAGCTTGCACGCAAATGTATCGACCCAAAGACCTCATTTTCCTCTTCTTCTTCTCTACCCAGTGCCGGTGGCGTGGATCTTCACCGGGTCCGATTCGTCGCCAAAGGACCCTTGCCACCTCTTGGGACCCAAAGAAGAAGGAAGAGGTGGATGCCGCTATGGCCCGATTCTTCTATCACGACCATATCCCATTTAGGGCGGCGAGGCATGCTTTATCGATCTTCTCTCTCATTTCTTTTGTTATCGTCATTTCCGCCACTATGATCTCTAAAGTTTAAACTGTGAATAATCAATTATGATTTATTATACTAACCTCTTCTATGTGTGATCGAAATAGGTCGGAGTATTGGAAAGTTATGGTGTAGCGGATACGAGAGTACGGCACCGGCTATGTGTTGCCATCTTCAGAGGCTCTCCGAATGACTTTGCTTGATTGAGAGAAGGTGATCGTGGAGCAAGCAACACTCAATATTCAACGGCTTTGGGCAAAACATGGCGTTTCCCTCATTGTCGACGGGTTGAGCGATACAAGGAAGAGATCTATCCATGGCCTCGTCGCATACTCGAGTGGAGAGATGTACTTTGTGCACTCTCATGATGCCACTGAGAGTGGCAAGTCTGCCGATGTCCTCTTTGCAGAGTGGACATCGGCCATAGAAACGATCGGTGAGCAACATGTGGTGGCCTTTGTCACAGATGGGGAGGCATCAAACAGGGCAGGAGCAGCTATTATAGAGGGCCACTATCAGCAATGTGACAGTGTGCTTTTGCATGGCACACTGCTTGAACAACCTTCCAAAAGACATCAGCAGGCTAGACTGGATCGCTCCAGTCATTGCTGATGCAGTGAAGATTGTTACTTTCATCAACAATCACAACTTGGTTCGGAGTGAGTACCTCAAGAGGTCGGGCAACAAAGTGCTTCTAAAGTATTCAGACACTTGCTTCGCATTCAACTGTCTTCTTATGCGTAGGCTGTCCGAATGTCAAAATGCGGTCCGACAGGTCTTCATGAGTGATGAGTTCACCACCTCCCCCCATGCAAAGACAGCTGCAGGGATTTTGTGCAAGGATAAGGCAGAGGATCTTGAGTTCTGGAAGGAGCTCAAGAATCTAGATGCACAGGTAAAACCGGTGGTTCATTTGCTTCGAGTTCTGGATGGCATGGATCCTTGCATTGGCAAGATTTATGAGGCAATGGACCGCATGATCGAGCAGCTTGCACAGCTTGAGCCGAACGCAGAGCGATAGATCCATACGCTTTGCAGCTTGAGGTGGAATTCATATGCCTCTCCTTTACACGGGGCAAGGTACATGGTGGATCCAGAGTTCCAAGGTGCAGGGCAAGAGACAGATAGAGAGAGTTCATGAATCAATTTAGATAGATCTTAAACAAGATGGTTCTAGACAGAGATGGGCGAGGCATTGTCAGAGATCAGTTGAGACAGTACAGAGAGATGCGGGGGTCATTTGGCAGTCTAGATGCTCAGCTTGATCACAAGAAGATAGGTTCAGTGCTATGGTGGGAGGACTATGGCTATGATGGCCCTGAGCTTCAAAGATTGGCGATTCGTATTCTCAGCCAGTCAGTTAGTACCTCATGCTTGGAGCAATTGTGGAGTACCTTTAGCCACATTGCTTCCAAGAAGAGGAATCGGCTTAGAGTGGAGAAGGCAAATGATCTTGTCTTTGTTAGCGCAAATTTGAAAATGCTTTGCAAGAGTACAGGCAAACAACCAGATCCTTTTACATAGTGGGAGATGGAGCAAGAGACTCCTCAGGCAGGTGGAGATGCACAGCCACCGACACCAGGTACTTCATCCATGGCTGAGATCAAGCCGAGCCTAGAGCTCGATGATGAGGAATGGGAGGATGTGCATGATTTACAGTCGGCTATACGAATTGGGAGGCCTCTCAGGCTAGTGGGTTTTGAGTCTCGAGTCTTGAGGCTCGAGAGTTTGGACTTTAGGACTCCTATTATCCTTACCTTTTTGTATGGCTTCGTGAGCCTTGCCCTATCTTGACATTTGTAGATACTAGCATCTTTATGGTATTTGTCACCTTCAGACTTTTGGTATTGTGGTCACTGGTTTGGCCCCCTTGTAGTCTCGACTCTCATTATGGTATATGTCACCTTTGGTTTTTTTGTAGCGCATTGGCGGGCCTTGTTAGCCAGAATTAAGCGAAAAATGTTATCTCTGACTTCTACTCTTGCAATTATTTGAGAGCTTTAATCTGTAATTACATGTGTTATTGTGTATGGGCATTGTGTTTGTTCAATGTTATGTATGTACCATCATCCATGGCCGCGGCTGTCGCACATCCCAATCAAGTCATAATAAGGTTGAATGGTCTTTGAATCGTGTTTTTTTGTGGGTATTAGAGTCAAAGGACTCTAGTACTCTACTTGTTTTCAAACACACAACGCTAAAAATAGCATTATTTGGGTGTTTTTTTAGCCTCCCGTTCCGCGCCGCTCCCGTTCCGGACCCCTTCCCGTTTCCCCGTTCCGCAGGGAGGCCGTCGCCGTTCCCGTTCCGCTTTCCGGGTAATTATGCCTTGGATACCACCAGGTCCAAATGCAGCTGACCAAAATGTCTCATATCGCCCACGCAAAAGCTAACCAGATTGTCTAATGCGACTCTCACAAAGATGATGCTCTTGCAGCATAAGAAGATCAATCTCTTCGCCTACAAGGCATCATTGAAGCTCTTCACGCAATCGACCCCGTTGGCGCTGAAACTGGGCCCCACCTAATCCCTGCACGTTCCATGAGACAATCCTCATGGGGAAGGAGAAAGAACTGATGCTGCAACAACTCGCGCTATCTTCGAGGCTGGCTTGGATGGGGAATAATCCGCATCCGAGCGTCCTCGAGATAGGCATGAGTGCAAAGAATGTTTAGTCCAAGCCCAAGAAGAGCGCGCCGTGCGCAGGTAACCTCCTCTGTCCAGGAGTCCTCATGTATGTATACATGGCATGGTGGGCTGTGCGTGTCAGCAAAGACCACAATGTGTCTACATCCTGCGGAGTCTGGAGGTGTCACTGAGAACTTGGCCAACAGTCGCAAAGTCTGTATCAGGTCTGTAACCCCCAAGTCTCCCCTGTGGTGAGAGAACTCGAGGGCTTGTGCCTGCAGCCACTCCATCACTGAGTCCAGAGTCCACTCAGACTGGTCCCTGCCACATAGGGGAAAAGAAAAGCCAACCGCTGTGTCGATGGCCTCTATCCCTCTAGCTGCAAGGAACAGTACATGAACTCTGAAACAAGCTGTCTCAAAGTCTGGTGAAGGGTCACCGAGTGAAGTCGTAGGCGAAGAAGTCCCACCTACGACGAATGTCGAAGCTCGTACGTCCACAAGGAATTGTTGCGAAGGGAGACGTCTGCACCAGAAGGGGGGTTCGCAAGAAAGGCCGTCTCTCTCGCAAAGCGACTCGTGGAAAAAGCGTTGCCAAGAGATCTCCTAGCAACTGAGGAAGATCCTACCCCATGGGTTGGTTGGGGGGTAGGAACAGGAGTACATGTGGAAGCAGGGGGGGTAGTGGGGGATGGAGGAGTGGGGGGGGGCGGGGAGCAGCAGAAGGAAAGGGGGGAGGCGGGGAGGGAGGGGCGCAAGAGAACTCGGGGGGAGGAGGAGCTGTCAAAGGAGAGGCTGAGGTGGAGGGTGGAGCGGGGACCTTATCCTGCTGAAGAGAGTCGAAACAGTTCCTTGTGGGAACCCACTGCTGCTGGCCTAAAGCCTCTGGCGACCACCCGGAGGGCCAGGCCAACGTGGTGGTCCCTGTCGATGCCAACCACGAACCTGCTGCTAGCCCTCCTTTGCCTCAGCTCACCTTAGGCTTGGAGAGTGAGTCTGCCTAAGTACCGTGTGACACTGTTTGCTTCTGCTGGCCACCCCTAGGAGGCTGGGGCTGAGCCTGAGGTGAAGGTCGGGGCCTCCTCCGTGGATAGGCCTTCGCAAGATGGCCCATCTCTCGACAAATGAAACACTGATTCGGAAGGCTCGAAGCCAACCACCGCTCACCCGAGGTAGTAGAATGACCTTCGGGAGGGTGTGGGTGTCCCCAACTAGAACACGTACTGTGGGAATGCTAGCTGCCTTGGTAGCTACAGAGGCTACCGTGCGAGTTGTCTCTAAGACAGTCCCAATCTCTGAGCCAATCTTGGACAGGAGCGGAAGGTTCTCTCGGTGAGAGTGCGCGTGTGCAGAAGCTTGAGAGAGAGAGAGAGAGAGAGAGAGAGAGAGAGAGAGAGAGAGAGAGAGAGAGAGAGAGAGAGAGAGAGAGAGAGAGAGTAGACCACAAACGCAAGATGTAGAAAGAGGGGGCGATCAGCTCCCCATGACTAACATGAGCAGAAGACCCTGTCAATACATCAGATGATCTCTGTGTGATGAGATGTGAAAGTGGGTACCCCCCTGGTCCCATAAATAGGTGCCCAAGGGGAGGTAGGGCAAGGCCAATTAAAAATCCCCACGATCCAACAGAAAAATGATATGGAAATATATGTGGGCGCCCGGACAAAGTGGACGGCTAGCCCCAAACTCGGGCGGCCGGACCAGGTACAACCTAGACTATGGGTGGCCAGCCCGGAGACATACTAGCCGTACAAGTATGCCCTAGACATGTGAAGCAGCAGAGTGGTGTTAGTCTAACACCCCCTCTCAGCACTAGATGCTGAACAAGCCGCATGAAGCCGAAGATGTGAGGCAAATGATGAAGATGTCTGCTGCAATGTCCAATGAAGGACAATACTCCATGAGTGTAGCAGCAGTCTGGGGTGTTTGAACTGCTGAGAGATCTCCATGGTAAAGTGCCGTCACGAGCAGTGTAGCACAAACTGATGTACTCCGCTAATGCAGGGTGAAGATACTGCGTGAAGGTCCCGAACTAAGTGTGAAAACAACTCCTTGTCGTGAAAGAAGTGCCAATAGACCTGCAAGTGTCCTGCCCCGTAGGGTCTGTGGTGTCTGTGGCCAAACCGTCTGGAGAAAATGGAGAAGCCCAGGAACCGTCATGAGAATGACCGGAAGCCTATCAATGCATGAACCTGTAACCCAGTGTGTCTAGGTGGCTAAGCTGTGTAAAACTCCAGGAAGGTCAGATGTAGTAATCTGCGCCATAAACTCCTCCGAATCAAGGAAAGCCAGACTAAGCAGTTTGTACTGTAGAAGCTACCGTAAGCTGCAGCAGTCACTGAGAGACCACACGGACCACCACTGGATGCTATTCTGTCAGTAGGTAGGGTAATCCAAGATGAGGGGAAAGCGAGACTCTAACAGTCTGCGCTGTGAAGGGTCTTTGAGAAGAGGTGTGGTCAGTTTGCGTCGTCTTGCCTATATCTCCCGCCTCCAATCCTCCGGTGTCAACCTAAACAGAATCCGTGCCAAACACGCCACCAAACCGCAACTCGGTGTGGCTCTCAATGTAAATGAGCTTGGAGTGGCCTACTGCCCAGGTTGAGGGATTAAGTCTGCTTAAAGGTTACCGAGGATGAGTGTAAGCAACTCTGAAGGTAGCAATCCAAATGATCAGGAGTGTAGAAGATCAACTGCACTACCATCCAAGCCAAGCTCCGGGTGACTCCAGATCATGGATGTAGTCGTGTAATGATGTCTGATCTCCCGCATCTCGCGGGTAAACTCTCCAAGAGAGTCCAAAGCACTGAAGTCCCACTCTAGTCTGTAGATCCAAGCAATGAACTTGTCCAAGAAGAGATCCAAGATCCTCTCCCTAAGTCCATGTAAATGCTCCTGTGTAAGCAAGTGATCTGACGTGTCGAGGTCAAGTGGTAAGTGTCTATCCACCCAAGATGGTGGTGTCTTCTCTGGGAATGTGGGAATCCCATATGCCATGAGCATGGCCATATCTCGTGTGAACTCCTCTGATGAGTGCATAGGTGTGTCCATAGCAAGCCACAAGTCACCACCCCCTCTGGAGTGCGCAACCGCCGAATGATGGCTGGAATGAATGGATCTCCCAAGGATCGTACGCCCGTAGATGATCAAGCCAATGTATAAGATACTGTATACTGCAGCAGTCACTGAGAGACCGCACGGATCACCACCGGATGGTGTCCTGGCAGGAGGTAACTTCATCCTCTGTGAAAAACACAAACCATGTGTCAGCTGTCCACCCAAAAACGCAACTGCGAGGTGATGAAAACGCTGCTGTCCAGCAATTCTCAGCGTGCTCGTACGCTCCCGGCAAGGTCCGGAGCGGTGCAGAGGGTGTAGGGAGGGTTTATCTCTGTGTGCACAGCCATCGGAGGGCTGAAAACAGAGAAAAAAACAGCAGGTGTATATGGTTGAAATCTGTAGATCTGAAGAGGAACTTCGCCGGCAAGGCACCGGATGCCAGGTGTATATGGCCATGCTCATGGCATATGGTATTCCGACATTCCCAAAGAAGACACCACCATCTTAGGTGGACAGACACTTACCACTAGGGCGAGGGGGTACCCACTTCCACATCTCTCATCTCACAGAGATCACACATCTAATTGTATTGGGTCTTCTGCTCATGGTAGTCATCGGGGGCTGATCGCCCCCTCTTCACCATCTCTGGTGTCTCTCTCTCTCTCTCTCTCTCTCTCTCTCTCTCTCTCACGCTTCCGCACGCGCGCACTCTCACACTCTCTCCTCAAGCCGGGTAAGTAGACTGAGATGGAAGGTCTGCCTCCTTGACAAGAACATCGGTAGCAGGGTTGAAACCGTGGCGCCACTGTCGAAAATGAGCTCGAACTGCTCGGATGGCCAGGGGGCTCATCGCAATGACCTTGGACGCCATCTCGGGAGTCTCAAACTCTATCTGGTAGTAGCCACGTCTAAGAAGCTGAACATCGAGGATCTTGCCCACATCTGCGAGAAGGCGGGCTTGGAGGAGATCATGAAACTCCCCTCTGTTGGGCCTGGTGCTGAGAATCTTGCAGATAACAGAGGTGGCATGAAGGCGCACCACCTTTGCCTCTAAGGTCGCTTGCTGCATCGGCGAAAGAGCAAGTTGGATGGTGGGTTCTGCGGGGTCGAGCGAGGGGGCTTCAGTGGAGTCCCTCTGTGGTGGAGTAGATCCTACATTTGTGTCTGCTGCTGCGAAGGCGAGCGAAGGGGAGTTGAGGGCGTCGATGAGAACGAGGTGAAGCGATAAGGCGAATTGATACCGCCGGGAAACAACACCGAAGGATAGCACGAGGAGGGAGTGGGGGAATGAAGGGCATGCTGCGGGCAGCGCGAGGAGGAAGTGTGGGATTGACGGGCAACCTGGGGCAGGGCGCGGACGTGGCGGGTAGCTCAGGGCAGCAAGAGGGGGGGGAGGGATGAGGCAGGGCTAGTAGGGTCAAGGCAGTGCGTGGGGGAGTAGGGAGGATGGCAGGGATGGCGAGCGCGAGAGAGAGCAGTAGTAGTGAGCGCCAGATTCAAGACTTAGTTACAAGTTTGCAACCTGCTTCAACAAAAGTCAACATCCTAAACTTTGCGTAGTGAACATCCTCAAGCTCTGCACAATTTATTAGAACTTCCAAGAACAATGCCCTAAATATGAGGTACAAGCCCATTGGCAGGTTTAGCTCTCTTAGCCGGAGGTGGTCCTGCAGTTCTATCTGCTCTTGGAGCGGAAGTTTGCTTGGAGGACGTGTCTGTTCTTGGAGGACATGAAATGTAAGCATGCCCTGTCTGAAAACATTCAAAGCGTCGACATTCTTGTAATAGGGTTTCGCGTTGACGCTGTGTCAAACAAGGCCTTTGAGGTTGACTTCACGAGATTCTCGGGGGTTGGTTTGTTGTGGCCGAGAGTTTCGAGTGCTAGACGGAGTTTCTTTTGTAGTAAACTCTAGCCTCCCTTTCATAAGCTTGTACTCGACAGCAGCATGGTCCATAAGCTCTTGCATTGTCGATACTTATTTAGAAAGACGATATTCTTCTAAGGGTGATGGTCCAATGGTATATCGCTCGCCGTGGTCATCTAAGAAAATCAACTTGAAGAAAGACACCCGAAGATAGACGTCAAGGAACCTTTGGTTGTACTTTGTGGCAAGCATTTTCAAGTTTCCCCATTTTGATAAAATTTGGATGCTATCTTCGAGAAATCCTGTAGCTCTAGAAATCTTTGATTCTTCCGTGTAGTTTCCCAAAGCATAAATGTTTTCAAATTGTTGGAGGAACTGCAAAGCTTTCTTCCTATCCTTCACTCCAAAAAAAGCGAAAAATTTTACTTTCCTCCTATCATCCTTGAAATCTTTTGGCTGGTTTGGTGCAAACCCTGGATGTGGATGGTAGGGATATCCATACGGGCTCGAGCCATTGTACTCAAGTGGCGGTGGTGGGGGAGGTGGTGGCAACGGCGGTTGTACCATGTGTGTTTAGGTTGAGAGGGTTGTCGGTTGCATTTTCTGGTGGCGAAGGAGGTGGTACCACTTGGGGCAACATGTAATTCAGAAACTATTGAAAACTTTGCTACATCGGGAGATTTTGTCGAGGATACCACGAAAGTATGTCGCGAAGCTCATCGAGATGAAGCTGCAGGTACTCTGTAGAATCCAGAAACGCCATTGTGCTCTGTCTATTCTTGGTAGGACCGGTATGCTTTCATAAAAGCACACGACTGGAGCTCTGATACCACTATAAGGAAATGGCACCACGTGCTTGTTAGAGTTCAGATTCCTGTCTGGTGGTAGCTTGAGTATCTCCCAGGAGCAGCTTAGGGAGTAAGGGTTGTTTTGTGGCTGTGTTCGGCCGTATCAGAGGTAGATGTACATGTTGTCGACGATGCGCTCCACGGTTTTGCTCAACCAGTAGGCTGGGATGAGGTAGGACCCCTGTTCCTAGGGTTTCCCTGGGCCAGAGTCTTGAGTGATGTGTAGTTTTGCTACTAAATATATGTGTCAGATCACTTTTAGTGAGTTTACATATTTATTAGCATTTGTTAGCCATTTATCAAGATCGTGGGGTTTTGCAATAGGTAGGGCAATTCTTGAAATTACCTACATATGCAACCCCTCCTATGCGTTGTGATCATTACAGAGCTTTAGCGTTTGGGCACACATCTCTCTCTCTCTCTCTCTCTCTCTCTCTCTCTCTCTCTCTCTCTCTGGCGTTTTTCTCCTGCCAGCGTTTTGTGTTTTGCACTCCGATTTGCGTGCTGATCACTTCTATGCATGGCCCTCGAGCTCTTGCACCTCTAGGGTCACTTGCCCCTTGAATTAGACGAAATTCCTCGTAGGAAATCTCTCTAAATTGTCCTGTACAAGCACCCAATACTTTCCTGAGGCTCCCCTAGCAAAATAAACGATCCGAACGCTTCCACCTAACCCTCACCAAGCTGTCCAAACCTGTCCATGGCTGTAATTGCAGGTTTTTGACCCAATTTCGCTAGCATAACGGCGCAAAAATCCCTGTAGATCAAAAGTACACGTCAAGGACACTTTCCCTTGCCTGGAAGCTTTTCAAAGAGCTGCACGTCAATTTCAGCATGCTGTAATTTTCTGTTTTGCCACTGTTAGGTGCCTACTGCCTTGTTCAAGCATCCCAAGGCCTTTCCGAGGCTCCCTTGGCAATTCCTTGCAGTTTGGGTGCGACACCCTAAACCTGCAGAAAAACACAGCAGGCTGTAATTCTCTGTTTTGGACTGTTTTGAGTGGAGGGAGCACGCCTACGTGTGTCTTAGGTGCTCCCGCACACAACGGGACAGTTCCCCTGTAAATCGGACAAGTTTTCATGCGAGAAAACTCTCCGTTTTTGCATTCCTTCGCGATGGAACTGTGCGTACCTGAAGGGGATTAGCAATTAGCTAATCCACTTTCTGTACAGAGGCTCTTGCCTTGGCAAACATGCATAAAACCCCAGAACTGTACATGGTCATTTGAGAAGCCCAACTAGTGGGGCAGTACCATATGTGCAAAGGGGAGAGAGAGATGCCCAAGAGTAAATCGTCGCGCTACATAGAGCAAGGGAGAAGGCAAGCTTTCCATTAAAGCTGTGAGTACCTGCACCCGCTACTCACACACTATAGCACACTTTTCAAGTCAAATCAGCCCCCACTCTGGAAATGGGCGCCCCCTCTTGCTAATGCTTCTGGCAGATGCATTTGGAGCTGCCATGTGTCCAGTTTGCCTCTTTTGAGTTAATTTCCTAGTACCCACCAACTTATGAGTGTCGTGAGGGGCCTAAATGACTTTGAACTATACTCAGGTTCTATTGCCGATTGGCCAGACCAACTTGTGGTGACGTGACCTTCCCGATTGTGGTTGAAACTCTTGGCCATCGACCGTTCACATTGGCCACACAATGTCTGGCCATTTGCACCTTCAGAAAGAGGGTCCCAAAAATTAAATAAGAATTATCGGAAAGAAACCAACAACTCACGTTAGCAATTGCCACGTCCTTGTGACATTACCACCCTCTTAAAATCGCAAACATCCTCGATTGTGTGCCATATATACATGTCATAGATCCCTTTTAACATCGCATGTATCCGCAAGAAAGACTGTCAAATCATGTGTACAAATGACTTAATGAGACCTTCATACTTTTGTCAAACAACGTACACTGCTATTGCACTGAATCCATGAGTACATTTCATGTGCTAGTTCTATCATTACCCCTCCTTTGCAAACGTTGGGCTGGGGCATACGTAGGCTGTAACCCAAAGGCCTCAAGGTAAAGCTGTAATACATTTGGTGACTCTGACAGTTCATGCTCTTCCATCCACTTTGCATCCATGGGTGGATAGTTCTTGAACTTCGCCAAATAGCATCTTGCAACCTGTCCCTTAACTTTTACCTGTGCAAGAGGCTCTTGCCTCTGCAAACGAGCATAATTCCACAACACTGTAGCGTACTACCCACGACCAAGTAAGCTCAAATTTCAAGATGATTTACCAATGCGTCAAAGAATCCAAGTAATCGCCTCAGAGAATCGACGAGCAGCGTGCCACCTGGCATACCCACATCACTCTCGCAGGATATCGAGTGGCCAGTCTACTATTGTGAGACCTCTCCCTATCTCATCTTGGTTCATACTTGCAAACCCTAAAACGCAACAAAAAATCAGCCCTAATTTGACCACGTTTTGGCAGGGCGAACGTTGAAAAAAAATTATGTGGGAACATGCGGAATTTCCTATCTGTCTTGTGAAGAGAAACCCTCTTCCTTGGTGTCATCCGTCTTGTCAGCCATAATGTAGTTCCAAGTTCCTGTGCTTTGTGTCTTTGCTCAAAAACCAACCGAGGCTCACTTCTTGAGGAAAGAGTGATTCTGTCCCGACAACGGAACCATGAAACCGGCCTGTAGGGCGGTAGACGTAGGCTTTCACTTGAAACTTTACTTTAGGACACAGAGGAACTTCACGAATAAGCCTTTGACTGGAATTCAACACTTCAAGACATTTCACGACTTGGTAGCTAGAACGCTCCCAAGCAGACAGCGACATCCTGTTGGCCCCAAAGACTGGTGCTCCTTTTGGTATTTCTTTATTCTTAATATACTTGAGAAAAACTTGTAAACTTCTACAAGCTGTGCCACTTTGATTGGACTGAAATTCCTCTACTCTTAACCAGATTTCGACAACATAACCACCAAAGAAGTCTCCACGAGCAAAATCCCAAGTAAACATTGACTTTCCATGCACTTTAGAGCACTTTATAAAACCTGACGAGAAATTACAGCTCGCTGAATTCTCTGTTTTGCGCTCCAACTCGCGTGCTGATCACTTCTATGGATAGCCCTCGAGCTCTTGCACCTGTAGGGTCACTTGCCCCTTGAATTAGACGAGATTCCTCATCGGCATTCTCGCTAAATTGTCTTGTATAAGCACCCAATGCTTTCCCGAGGCTTTCCTAGCAAAATAAACGATCCGAACGCTTCCACCTAACCCTCACCAAGCTATCCAAACCTGTTCATGGCTGTAATTGCAGGTTTTTGACCCAATTTCGCCAGCATAACGGCACAAAAATCCCTGTAGGTCAAAAGTACACGTCAAGGATACCTTCCCTTGCGGTATGAAAGCTTTCGAGTGAGTTGCAGGTCAATTTCAGCATGCTGTAATTTTTTGTTTTGCCACTGTTAGGTGCCTACTGCCATGTACACGCATCCCAAGGCCTTTCTAAGGCTTCCCTGGCAATTCCTTACAGTTTGGGTGTGAAACCCTAAACCTGCAGAAAAACATAGCAGGCTGTAATTCTCTGTTTTGGACTGTTTCGAGCGGAGCGAGCACGCCTACGCGTGTCTCAGGTGCTCCCGCACACAATTGGACAGTTCCCTGTAAATCGGACAAGTTTTCATTCGAGAAAACTCTTCGTTTTCGCATTCCTTCACGATGGAACTGTGCATACCTGAAGGGGATTAGCAATTAGCTAATCCGGTTCAGTACAGAGGCTCTTGCCTTGGCAAACGCCTTGAATTGTACATGGTCTTTGAGAAGCCCAACTAGTGGGGCATTACCATACCTGCACAGGGGGGAGAGATGCGCGAGAGCAAATCGTCGCGCTACATAGAGCAAGGGAGAAGGCAAGCTTTACATTAAAGCTGTGAGCACCTGCACCCACTACTCACACACACTGTAGCACACTTCTCAAGTCAGATCAGCCCCCACTCTGGAAATGGGCTCCCCCTCTTGCTGATGTTGCTGGCTGATGCATCTGGAGCCGCCATGTGTCCAATTTGCCTCTTTTGAGTTAATTTCCTAGTACCCACCAACTTATAAGTGTTGTGCGGGGCCTAAATGACTTTGAACTGAGCCTAGACACCCTTTTACTACTCGGATTCCAGTGCCGATTGGCCAGACCAACTTGTGGTGACCTGCCCTTCCCGACTGCGGGTGAAACTCTCGGCCATCGGCCGTTTCACATTGGCCATACAATGTCCGTCCATTTGCAACTTAAAAAAGAGGGTCCCAAAAATCATCGGAAGAAACCACCAACTCAAGTTAGCAATTGCCACGTCCTCGTGACACCTCCCTTGGCTTTGAAGAGTATATATGACAATTTGGGTGATTGTCTGTCTTTGTGTGTGTAGGGCCCCTTAAAGGCACTTATAAAGTCTCCCTTCAAAAAATTTACTTCATCGTAAAAAGTCATAAAAAGGCTTACTACTGAGTCGATCTGGACTCTTGTGTGTTGCTGTGTTGATAGCAAGTGGCCCGAAATGCGCCTATTCTGAGAGCGTGCCAAGATGCCCAAATGGGCCGCCAAGTGTTGTGCTGACTCAAAATAGGATGCACCAATTTGAAGACTAGACAAGCTCGAGATGCCTAAAATGCAGTGCTATTGGAGGCTATTAATTTACTTTTGCCGACAGTTGCAAGTGTTGAAGCTGCCGATTTCAAATGAAGCTATTGGTTGCTATTAATTGTGTTGCTCGGCATTGCTTGTTGTCAAAGGTGCAGCGGAAAAGGGTGAATTGAGTGATGATCTCGTCTGCAACCGCGAGCAAACCTCCTCTCGGGACCAGGCAGCCAACGGATCTACGATCTATTGTGATAGATCTCCTCGTACACAAGCTCCTAGCGCAAAGCGCCCACCATATGGGCACTGCAATCACATGCAAGTATAAACATCGCATGCTGGGAGTCTACATGCAAAGGAGAGGGAGCACCAGAGAGAGAAAATGAGATCACTGGAGAAAAACGCTAAAGAGAGAGAGAGATCTTTGGTGGAGAGAGAAAATGCTAGAGAGAGAAAGTGGCCTTACACATTGCAAAACGCTAGCAAGCTGAAAACGCTAGAGAGAGAAAGTGTGCCCAAACAGTGGATGTCTGCATTGAACAACAAGTCAAAAGTACAAGGGGAGGGGGGGGGGGGGGGGGGCCCTACCTACTTGGAAAACCCCACGATCGCGGAAAATGGCTAAAAATGCTAACAAATATGTTTAACTCACTAAAAGTGACGTGACACACATATTTAGTAGCAAAAATGCAAAAGCCTCCAAACTCTGACCCCGAGAAACCCTAGATATGGGGGTCCTGCCTCGTGCTAGCCTATCGGGTGGGCAACACTGTGGAGTGCATCGCCGAGAAAGATACGTCTACCTCAAATATGGCCGGGCACAGCCACAAAACAACCCTCACTCCCTAATCTGCTTTTGGGGATAATGGACCGACCCCTCTGTTAGATTTACACCGCTCTGATGCTTCACAAACAGGTCTAGGGCATACATGTACGGCTAGTGTGCCTCCGGGATGGCCACCCATACTTGCGTATGGATATAGGGTCCATTGTCTGGCCGTCCACTTCTGGGCCGGCAGCACCCTCTATATTCCTATTTTTCCTTGTTGGATCGTGGGGGTTTTTTCCTTGCATTGCCCTACCTCCGCTTGGGCACCTATATGGGGCCAGGGGGGTACCCATAGTCATAGTTTGACATACGGTTGTATTGCAGGTCTCTTGCTCTGGTAGTCATGGGGGGACTGATTGCCCCCTCTCCCTACATCTAGCGTTTGTGGTCTCTCTCTCTCTCTCTCTCTCTCTCTCTCTCTCTCTCTCTCTCTCTTAGAGGATAGTGGATTGTGTGTAAACCTTGGTAAAACCAAGGTTATGGTGTTTAACACCACACCACAATGGATCAGGAAATCAGCACCTACTTTCACATATGGTCAGGAGATTGTGGAGTATACAGATACGTACACTTACCTGGGGGCAGTCTTCACTGGGCTGATATTTTCTTTGAGAAGAGCAGCAGAGACTAGACTGACTAGAGCTTATGCGGCTTTGGGAGGACTAGAGAGGATGTGTTCGCAGGTTCAATTTCAGGAACCTAGGACAAAGCTATGGTTCTTTGATACTTTGGTTGCATCTTCTATGCTATATGGGGTGCAGGTTTGGGGACCGTCTGTAAGCCAGGATGGTTGGAGACATATGGAGAGGCCCTTGGTATCTATGATCTCTTGGCTGATTAGAGCCAAGGTGTCTGTACCACATGATATCATTCGAGCGGAGTTAGCTGCCCCCCTATGGAGATCGAGGCGCTTACCAAATCAGTCTCCTTTGTACACAACCTATGGGATACTACCAGAGACAGATATGCCAGGCTGGCCCTAGAGTCCTCCAGACAGCTAGCTCTACAGGGGGATACATCATGCTGGTATGCACAAATGACATCATGGTTTCAGACACATGGCTTCACCATGGACATGCTGCCTCCTTTTTAGTACTCTCTACAGGCACCCTTGATGTCTCTGACACTGGTGGAGATTACTAAAGTCATTCGTCAGGATCTTATCCAGCTGGACACGAGGAGGACATGGATAGAGCCGGTACAGGAGTTGGGCACGAAGATGGCTTTCTATAGAGAGCATCTTCTCCACCTCAAAGGGGATGGGTTTGTGATTTGACCTAGCTATATGGACACACATCTTTCTCATGGCTTGCGTTGTGCCATTGGCCAGATACGCACATCCTCCCATCAGCTCAAGATTGAGACTGGCAGATTTAGAGGGATACCAGAAGATAGCAGGATATGCCGCTTATGTCATCTAGAGCTAGAGACAGAGTTACATTACATATGTCATTGCACAGTATACTATGAGATACGAGGCCGTTTTCATTGTCTATTCAGAGAGGGTTTTGGGCTTCTATCTAGGGTCATGAGCTATGAGGATCAGAGATGTCTTGGACTGTATCTACTTGAGTTACACAAGCACAGAGACACTTTACTGATGAGAGCTGGAAAGAGATGGTCCCAGAGACAGATTACAGATTTCTTTACACTAGATATCGGACCCCCAGAGGAGCAACCAGAGGAGCAGACACCATTGCAGAGCTCTGCCTGCGCTCAATACTACCGTTGCTGGCATTCTCATAGACCGAGCATTGGAGCTAGGGGATCTAGATGCCCGCGATTGAGGAGAGGAGCTACACAACATCGACGGAGACTACAACAAAGGATTTGAGCCATACTCTCTCGACGTCTAGAGTGCAGATGAGGACGGATCTCCACCATATCTTTCCCCCTTCTTTCATTGTACTACACATTGTATTTTGTTTCAGTTCTTTTTGATTCCGGACATGGTATCAGATTCACTATGTTGTAACGGCTTGGTCTCATAGGTCATTTTGGCCTTTTGAAGACGTTAATATATCATTTCATTTCATTTCTCTCTCTCTCTCTCTCTCTCTCTCTCTCTCTCTCTCTCTCTCTTCTGCACACGAGCACTTTCACATGGTATTAGAGCTTCAGGCTCTTCATGTTCTGGCGCTTCACTTGCAGAGGTTCTCCTCCCAAGAAGATCAGATCAGCCAACTTTTTTTCTGCAGATCTGCCAACGTTTTGCAAAAGCCAGGCAGGCGATGGATTATGGAGTTTTCTGTCGTGGAGGACCCCACCTCCACCTGCATTTTTTTTTGCTCCCATACCTGGCGATTACCTTCTGGCTGCTAGCGCTACACTTCTGGGACCATTCAGTCGCCGGAAAACCCTCTTCTCTACCTGCATTTTTAGCCAGATCTGCGTTTTTGGACAGCATGGCAGCATTTTCAGCAGAGGGGGGCAGCATCAGCCTTGGCCCACTCAATCTTGCCTCGTACACGGCTCGGCATCCGGTGCCTTGCCCGGCGAGATTCCTCTGATTCTACTACAGTTCAGCCATAAACACCTGCTGCGTTTTCTCTGTTTTCAGCCCACTTTGGGCTGCTACATTGATTCCCCGCCCTTCCTACACCCTCTGCACCACTCCGGACCTTGTCGGGAGCATACGAGCACGCTGAAAATCGCTGGACAGCAGCGTTTTCATCACCTCGCAGTTGCGTTTTTGGGTGGACAACAGCCTCTTGGCTTGGATTTTTCATAGAGGATGAAGTTACCTCCTTCCAAGACACCATTCGATGGTGGTCCGTGCGGTCTCTCAGTGACTGCTGCAGTACACGGTATCTTCGACATCGGCTTGATCATCTACGGGCGTACGATCCTTGGGAGATCCATTCATTCCAGCCATCATTCGGTGGTTGCGCACTCTAGAGGGGGTGGTGACTTGTGATTTGCTATGGACACGTCAGATCACTTGCTTACATAGGAGCATCTACATGTTTCGGAGGACATTATGGATTGCTACATCTGGCCTTCCTGGAGTTTTACACAGCTTAGCCACCTGGCCACCTTGGTTTGCAGGTTCATGCATTGATAGGCTTCCGGTCATTCTCATGACGATTCCTGGGCTTCCCCATTTTCTCCAAACGTTTGACTACAGATACCACAGATCCTATTGGGCAAGACACTTGCAGGTCTATTGGAGTTTTTTTACGTCAAGTTGTTTTCACACTCAGTTCGGGACCTTCACGGAGTATCTTCACCCCGTATCGGCGGAGTACAACAGTTTTCTACACTGCTCGTGACGGCACTTTACCATGGAGATTTCTCGGAGGTTCGTGACACCCCAGACTGTTGCTACACTCGCGGAGCTCGCCGGAGTATTGCCCTTAAGTGGACATCGCAGCAGACATCTTCATTATTTGCCTCACACCTTCGGCTTCATGCAATTTATTCAGCATCAGGTGTGCTGAGAGGGGGTGTTAGATTTACACCACTCTGCTGCTTCACACACAGGTCTAGGGCATACATGTACGGCTAGTGTGCCTCTGGGCTGGCCACCCATGCTTGCATATGCATATAGGCTCCATTGTCTGGCCCGCTGCTTCACAGGTCTAGGGCATGCATGTACGGCAAGTGTGCCTCCAGGTTGGCCACCCATGCTTGCATATGCATATAGGCTGCATTGTTAGGCGGCCCATCTTTTGGGCCGGCCGTCCACGTTGTACTGGGCGCCCTGCATATTTCTTTTTCATTATGCTGGGTCATGGGAACATATTTTGCATTGTTCGACCTCCCCATTGGGCACCTATATATGGGGCCAGGGGGGGTACCCACTTTTCAGTCATAGACTCACACATCGGATGAATTGAGGGTCTCTTGCTCTGGTAGTCAGTGGGGGGCTGATCGCCCCCTTTCCCCATCTCTGGCGTTTTGTGCTCTCTCTCTCTCTCTCTCTCTCTCTCTCTCTCTCTCTCTCTCTCTCTCTCTCGGCAAGCTATGGCTGCTGCTCTGTAGCGTGCTCACCTGCTGTGGCTGCTGCTTTGTAGCGTGCTCACCTGCTGCTGCTGCCCACACCAGTAGCTGCGCGTTGCCCATCTGCGTGACCTGTTGCCTGCACGCGAGTTGCCCAGCTATGCGACCTGCTGCGGCGCAGCTTGTGCGAACGCGCGACCTGCTGCACTTGCCTTGGCCACTTGCTTAGCAGGGCTTTGAGTAGGGATAATTCGACGCGGCACTACAACAGGTATTTGAAGGCAGCTCTGGCAACAGGCAGCTTCAGCAACTTCAGCGACGACATTAGCAGACCCATGTACGTCCATCGAGCAGCTTCAGCAACCAGCAGCAACTGAAGTGCCTACCCGGAGCAACAACACACCCAGCTGCAGCCTTGCAGGACAATTTGCAACAGAGCAACACGCAGGATTTTGGGACATTTTGGGACAACCGGGACACAATTGCCAGAAGCCAACACGGAAAAACCGGACATGGCGCCTCTCGATAAGAGAGAAGTGGAAGAGATGATTGCAAGGGCGGTCACACAAGCCAAGAAGGAGGCCGACAAGGCATTGAATGCCGAGGTACGCAAGATGGTGGAGAAAATAAAACAAATGGAGGAAGAGCGGAAGCAACTAGAGGAGCAAATCACTGGACTCAAAGAGGAGGTCAACGTCTTGAAGAGAGAAGTGGCGGTGGCGGCATCAAAAGACCTCAAGGAAGAAGGGGAGATACATGAGGCCGATAAGGAAGCCATCAAGGAGGAAATCACCAAGGAGCTCACCAAAGCCATGGAGGTCAAGATGGAGGCCACCAAGGAAGGATGGGTAGATGTCATGCGTAAAAAAATCACAGAGTAAGTAAAGGAAGAGAAGCGGCATGAAGAGACACAATGGATGCATGCCACCCTTGAGGAGAAGAAGATGAGAGAAGCCCGTATGCTCAATGGAAGGGTAAGTGGTATCAAAGAGGAGCATGGATCATCATCGGAAAGTGACGGGAAAACTTTGTGTGCCAAACTTGGGTACACCAACACCCCTTTCACCAAAGCATGGAGGGTAGGGAAAGACCCTCAAAAGAGGGTGCTCAAGCTACAATTCAAAGACCTCATGGACAAAATCACCTTCCTAAAAAAGAGGATTGCATTGAGAGGATTAGGAGGAGCCCCCATTTACATTGATGAGGATCTCACCAAGTCACAAGTGGAGCATCGAAAGCTTTGTATGCCCAAAATAATGCAAGCAAGGAAAGAGGGCAAGAAGGCTTTCTATAGAGATGGGCGAATCTTCATAGATGGAAAACCCATCGCATAGGGATTCGCGGCCTATGAGACTAAGGAGGCGACACGACATGAGATCACACTCGGAGTATGGAATTGTGACGGATGCCTATGGACTCAGCCAGGCAGACTGGAGGAGGTGATGGAGGGGAGAGACATTGTGATGCTGACAGAGACACATGAGAGCCAGGAGAGAGGTCTACCACATGTCCGGGGCTACCACTGGGAGTCCACATACAGGCGATCCACAGGGAGGTAGGGGACATCACGAGGATCGGGGGGTATACCTCTTTTAGTGAGGAGAGAGCTACAGGTTAGGGTCACAGTAGTGAGCAGAGATGTAGAGGCCCGCTTCATGTGGGTAAGGATACAACTAGCCCCAGACAGAGCCATACATGTTGCACTGTGCTACTTCCCCCCACGCGGGTCACATTTCGCAGACCATAGAGATACGACGAGCATCTACGCAGAGGAGGAGCCACCAGAGGAGGATGCCGATGAGAGTATGGCAGAGGAGGAGGAGGAGGAGGAGGAGGGACCACAGTCACAATGACCCTTTTCGGTTCTCTCGGAGGACCTCCTACACTACCGGCATTGGGAGAGATCCTACTTGTAGGTGATTTCAATGCCTGCACATAGAGCCGACAGTGCGAGATGTATGACTTTGATGATTCCACCCTACTCCATACCATAGCGGCGGAGGATGTGGGACTAGGGAGGACATCAGAGGACAGAGGAAGTGACTCTACCAGATACGGATCACACTTATTGGCACTAGGATCAGCGCACCACCTCCTGATCTACAACGGGATGTCCCGTTGGCCGATGTCAAGTGGATACACTTGCTTCCAGAAGGGAGGCAAGACAGGACAGGACAGGGAAGGCCAGAGCACAGTGGATTACATCTAGGCTCCACAGGAGCCATGGATATTGTACGCTCCTTTACCATACCACCACGGCCCATCGGCGCGGATCATACATATCTCAGCCTCTCTCTCAGGACCAGTTTATCGACACCACCTCCCCAGTCCCCCACGCAGCATACCACTATACACTTCAGTGAGGAGCTTTCCGAGATTTACAAATACCATGTGTACGCAGGGATCAACGAGCTTGACCCTGACGCCCCACTCTCCACACTCACCACTAGATCACCTCCAGGACTTCCACTCAGCAGCGCTCGAGAGCTTTCCCCTCGACCATGTACTCCACGACACATCACGATCTGGGACTATGCCCCAGAATAGATGGGATGATGATGAGTGCAAACAGCTATATCAGAGGCTTAGGGCACATCATATTACTGGGTAGATATCTGAGAGACAGATGCACCGCCAGATGGGTACTCTTACTAGACGTAAGAGGAGAGCCTTTGAGGAGAGACACAGTGGTGGGATGTGTACCATACACTTCAGAGTCGAGAGGCAACGATCTCTTGGAGAGATATGAGACAGCGGACCCCACCCACGCCTATAGAGGACCCAGCAGTATGGCATGCATATGCAGAGACACTCTATCAGATGCCGGCTCACCCCCCCCTTCCACACCCGGTGGCTCCCCGACCTACAGCTCCCACTCTCTTTACCATAGATATGGTGAGACGAGGCATTCAAAGTCTACAGCACCGCCAAGCCGCGGACCACACCCGAGCTTTAGGGTGAGCATTTATATACACTACACACACTTGGCTCCATTGATCGCACACTTGTTCAACAAGGCATTGGCAGAGGGGTTTCCAGAGAGCTGACTATGCATACTATTGTGCCTTTACATAAGGCTGGAGACCGCATGGATCCAGCCAACTATAGACTATCATGATTGGTCATATGATAGCCAAGATTTATGGAGCAGTTTTAGAGTCAGAGTTGAGCAGATATGCAGAGACCGAGGGGCTACGTGCCTCCGGACAGGCAGGCTTTAGACGCACATTCTCTACTGTGGACCACATCTTCACTCTCAGATGCCTGATAGAGCAGTCGCGGAGCCGAGGGAGACGCCTCTCCTGTTGCTTTGTGGACTTCCGCAAAGCCTTTGACACAGTTCCTAGAGAGAGACTACTATAGCGACTCATATCTCTTGGGATACCCCCGGACATGATATGGGCCATATATGCTTTGTATGAGAGAGTGTCAGGCAGGCAGATGCCCAGGAGGACTATCAGATAGCATCACTAGCACCATCGGGGTGACACAGGGGTGTCCACTCTCCCTACTCTATTTGGTCTGTACATAGATGAATGGAGGCCTACATCCGATAGAGAGGAGGAGCAAGCGCCGACCTATTAGGCACTTAGGTACATATTATGCTGTATGTTGATGACAATATTTTACTCGCAGAGTCACAGGAGGATCTCGAGCTCCACATACAGGCTCTAGAATTATTTGTACACAGAGAGGAGTGACAATGAACCTTGGCAAGACCAAGGTTTTGATATTCCACACATCAGGCATTGTTCGGAGGAGATCAGTTTTCCTTTTGAGGGCAGCCAGATTGAGGTAGTAGAGTCATATGTATACTTGGGCATCACCTTTACAGCCAGGACTGGCCGCTTCTCTATGGTACAAGAAGCCCGAGATCGTACCACACGAGCGTATGCAGCTCTAGCCATGCTTGAGAGGGGTGCCATCAAACACATTTCCAGGAGCCCCGCACGAAGGGCTGCTATTTGACACTTTGGTGACACCATCTCTTCTATACGCTGCCCCAGTGTGGACCCCAGGATTATCAGAGCAGGCTCGAGAGGGCCATAGATATTGCTGCTTGCCCGAATGATCCGGAGCAAGCCATCAGTCCCACATGACATTGTGAGAGTAGAGTTCGGTGCCCCACCCATGGTAGGGAGGCGCTATTTCAGATAGTGGGATACCTCCACAGGCTGCGAGACATGAGGGTAGATAGACTACCTCGCCTTGCTCTTGAGGCCTCCCGCGGCTAGCAGACTCTGGGGATGAGACTTCATGGTACGCGAGTGTGACTAGCTGGCTTCAGACATACGGCTACTCTATGGACAGATTGCCTCCCTCAATATGATCCAGATGCACTGCGCGAGGCCCTCTCACACACTGAGAGGAACACAGTTGTCAGATATGAGCTCATACAGAGACATGTAGAGCAGACTTGGCTCACACCTTTGCGGCCATTGGCCACGAAGATGGCATATTACAGAGATCATTTCCTTATGCTCACAGAGGACAGGTTCATACAGAGGCCCCACTACATGGATATATACCTACCACATGGCATGAGGGTAGCCATCGGACAGCTCAGAGTATCATCCCACCAGCTTGACATTGAGAGCGGCAAAGCAGCACGGGTCCCACGCGAGCCCAGGATATGCAGATTATGCAGGCAGGAGGTAGAGTGTGAGAGCCACTTCTTATGCAGATGCCCTCACTATGCGGAGATCAGATCACGGTACCCCACTCTATTTGACAGGCCAGAGGTCTCATTACAAACAGTGATGACATCATTAGATCAGAGACTACTTGGGAGACTCTTGGTGGAGATGAACCAGCATAGAGGGAGAGCCCTCCAGACGGGGAAGGTGGAGAATCAGACAGGCAGACACCTTACAGACTACTTCCTGGCTAGAGTACCCATGCAGCCACAGCCACCCACACATCAGGGGATGACTTTGATACGGGCTGAGGAGGCTAGAGCTAGGCGGCGACGACGACTACCAAGATATCGCTCCAGGGCCTCTCAGAGACACATACGAGAGGTCCAGGCCATCAAGGATCGACATACAACATATATTCAGAGGAGGGCAGAGCAGACACTAGACATGGCGGGCATAGCCAGAGTCCTCACATCAGGCTCACGGATGTACCAGCTACTACACCCTGCCATCACTACTGGATGGAGCTGATGTACCACACCACCCCCCTCCCTCCTCCCCTCGCTCTCACTACACACATACATGCCTCTTTATGTACACCGGATGTTTTGTTATTACCCGGTCACCCCCACATCTGCACACCGGATGCTTTGTTATTACTCGGTCACTTACCATACTACACTTTTTACATCAGATGCTATTATTACCCGGTTATTTTGCACATACCAGATATCCAGAGGATATTCACATTTTTGTACATGGATCTGTCTCATAGGCCAGTTCTCTTTGGCGTTTTGAAGACGTAAATAAAATCTTTCTTTCTTTCTTTCCTCTCTCTCTCTCTCTCACACACACACACACACACACACACACACACACACACACACACACACACACACACACACACACACACACACACACACCATCTCAGCTCCTGGACGCGAAACAAGTCCAAGGAAGCTAGCATGAGAGGATAATGTTGCCTGTGGAAGAGGTTTGGTAAAGATATCAACAGGGTTATCTGGTACTCTAGTCGAATAGAGCCATCCTTGGTCTTCTCACGAACAAAATGGTATTGTATCTCTATATGCTTGATCTAGGCATGGAACATTGCATTCCTCGCAATGGCTATACAACTCTGGTTGTTAGAGTACATCATGGTCATCTGTTGGGGAAAGCCAATCTCCGGAAGTAGTCTACGTAGCCACACTAACTCACTTGTAGCATTGCTTACAAACCTGTACTCTGGCTCTATGGAGGATAATGCAACTGTCGGTTGTTTCTTACTGCTTCATGAAATTGCTCGTGAGCCAAAAGAAAAGGTGTACCGTGTAGTCGACCGTTGTTGTTACAAGCTTGGTCACTCCAAGCGAGAAATCAATAGCAACACACGAACAGACACTACGAAATTACTGAACTTTAAGAGAGAGAGAGAGAGAGAGAGAGAGAGAGAGAGAGTTGTTATTTGTACACAAATAACAAGAGCTTCCAAAAACATCAATTAGGTCTCCCCAATCTCATAAAATTAAAAATTCTTTCAAAACATATTAAGTGCATAAATGAAGGGCGAGTTTAGGAAATGAAAAGACAAATGAAGGTGGAAAGTCAAAAGACGAATGAAGGTGGAAAGTCAAAAGCCAAATGAAGATGGAAAGTCAAAAGACCTTTTGTGTCCATATAAATAGGTGTTTTTCTACTCTTTCACTTTTCCTTTAGCGTTTTCTTCTAAGTTCTCTTTAGCGTATGTTGGAAACCCTAATTTTCAGAGTTATCGGAATCAAAATCAGTTTGGGTCAATGCGTAGAGCTCGTCGAGAGGATCAACTTTGACTTCTGTTGCATATCCAAATTCTCAACCATTGAAGAGTTATTTAGACGCCTTTGCAACACAGAAAAACATCAAAAAGAATGTTTTTAGAGCTTTTTAGGGCAAAAACGAACTCCTTTTTTAGTTTCTTCTTCATTCAACTCCATAGCTTCCATCTGTAGGTTCATGTAGGGTCGGTTTTTCTCTTGAAAAAGGAAATAATTTTTTTTTTTGTAGAATCTCTGAATGTTGTTAGGATCGTGCTTCGATTTGAAGAGGGCAAGGAAGCAAGCTGTGGTCTATATCACTGTAATCACGTTCGACTAGGGATCGAACAAAAACGCAGAGATACTTGCAATCTGGGCCAAAGCATGTTTTGGTGGTCCAAAAAGTGGTGTCTTGGACACTACTTTGATAGCAACTTATGGATCCCAATTTCATGTGTCCCGTATGAACATACCAACCATATTGTATATCATTGGAAAGCTTTTGACAAGGAGAATCCAAAATTGCAATGTCCGCAAATTTTGATAAGATTTGCAAAAATTTAACTGTGTCCTACTTTTTGCTAATCCAACCACCAAAAAGTGAAATAGTGGTATCACCAATGCATGCTTTTACCCATCTATATACTTGACAACGCCTTTGTACTTCAAAACACTTACATAACTGTGAAAAAGAGAGAGCAAGTAGTTGACACGGCACGACGGAGTTCCAAGCCAAGACGCACTGGCCCCAAAGACTAGCACCCCTCTGGGTATTTCTCTATTATTACACTTTGCAAAGTACAACTCGTGAGGGTACAACTCTCTCCGAGAACTCTGCGTCCAGATGCTCTTGAGGAGTGGCCCCTCGGACACTTATAAGTAGTTCAAGGGATGCCCAAAAGTAGAGCCCCCAAAAGTTTCAGTCCTAAAAGCATTCTCATCCAAAAGCATCTCTCTCCAAAAGCCACGCAAAAATTGCGAGAAACCAGCGAGTGTGAATGACAGAAATCTGTACAGTGCCACGTGGCAATCAACGCAAATTGTTAGCGGCCGTACATTTGCCCATGTCTCAGTCCTTTACGGAATACTTGAGTGTATGTGACAATGTGTGTGTGGCTCCTCAACAAACTTTAAGTTAGGTGGGGTTAGGATTTAAATCCTAACCACTCGGCAAGTCTTCACAACTGGGGATTCCTTCTGCTGTTGCTTCTTCTCCTAAGTCTTAGCCAGTACGTGCAAAATTCTTAGGTTAGTCCAAGACCCGAAGGTCACTCAGATGTCCTAGGGCCACGTAGATGATCACAAATGCAAATACAGTGCATGGAAGAGAATTAATCACAGCATAGAGGATTCTGCCTTGACCGAGAGATTGGTATGGACCACCTTTCTAAGGAGAGTGAGTCTGTGACTAGCCAAAAGAACGCATGGATCAATTGTGTTTCTGATCTCGACGCAAAAACCCTAACCCTAAAACTCATCACTTGTGTCTTAAGAGAATGGCCTCTCCTCCAGATCCTCGGGAAGTATTCTGGCGTGCACACTTCTGTGAGTGGACTTTCACTCGAATCCATGGATCCTCGATAGGCCCCTCTCTAGGCTCTTGTGCGTTTTTGTGAGCAAGCAATGTCTCAATTGCTTATCACCTCCTCTAGTTTCTCTGGATGTGTCTATCACAGATTGCTGACGTGGCAGATTGCTGACATGGCAAGCAAGTACGGACGCTGACGTGGCACACTGTACGAGATCCCCATGAATCGCGCTGATAGGTTGACGTGGCACAACGTATGGATTTTTGCTTTTTGCGCTGACATGCTGACGTGGCCTATTGTACGGAATTTCGAAAATCTGCAGATTTTAGAGCCTGTTGCTTTTGAAACCCATTGCTTTTGGGCTCTGCTTTTAGCATCCCTATGTAAGAACAAAAGGGACCCAAGGGCCTCACTTCTCAGAGCATCTGGATGCAGAGTCGGAGAGCTGAGGATTGGTGGAGTTGTCAAAGATTAATACAAAAAGAAATACCGAAAGGGGCGTTAGTCTTTGGGGTCAATCTCTCTTAGCATGGAACTACACCGTCCCGTGTCGAATCAATTGAATTGTGAAGTGTGTTAAGTGAATCTCTCTTGTGTCGCGACAAAATTTTAGACTTGGGTGCCCAAGTTTGTTACAATGGTATCAGAGCACGGCCGATTTCTCTTCTACCGGAAATCTGGTCCTTCTTGCGGCACCTATGGATTTCGAAAAGAATCAGATGACTCTATCTACCACCCCTGAAGCGGGAGGCAGTACGGGAAATTCAAGCGGATTAGCAGAGAATGAGTACGGGCCACCTCGGCCCTCGCAGCATGAACTCATGGCGATGCAACGTCAACAGCAGTCGACAAGTGTGCAAAGCAAATGCTTCAGTTTGCCAAGGATCAACCAAGAAACTTCCTACTCCGAGGATGTTCATTGAAGAAGAACTCCATGATGTTGTCGAGACCCGAATCAATTAGCGTCTAGACACGAAGAAGCCATCAAAGAAGCAATTGAAGAAGCGCAACAAGGGGACTGACCACCCCGGTTCTTGTTTGCAACTGCACGAAAACGGAAGAAGCATGTGCGTTTTGAAGGACTACCGAGTTCTTCTTCCTCTTCCATCTCGAGCGAGAAGGACAGAAAGGGCAAGACGAAGCAAGAAACAAAGTTTTGGAAAAAGGCAAAGAAGATCAGATTTTGACCAGTTTCTGACATTCTGTGGAGGAGTCATCCTCTGACAGTTCGGACTCCGACGATCACATGTTTTATGCAAAGAAGAAACAATTTCACAGAGTCAACCAACATGATTTCCTCAAAGACAAAAACAAAAAGAATAAAGGAATTTAAAGAGGGTGGACAGTCAGTGAAATTTGAATCCTTTTCCAGATTCCGAGATGCTCCGAAGGCTTTGGCTTTCATTCAGCAGTTTGATATAGCCTTCTCCGCAGGACACTACTTAGAGCACTCCAAGATCAGGAGGGCAAGACATTTTTGAAGGAAAATGCACGAAAATGGTGGTCCACTCTTCTTCTGAGGAAAGAAGCCCCGATCAAGTGGTTGAAGTTCAAACCACTCTTTATTTCTTCTTGGTTGACCCAAGAGTACGAACAAGATGTGAAAACCGCTTGGAACCATCTCTGGATGATCAAGGGTGACACTTTGGACGCATATTGTGAAAGGTTCTGGGATTCTTTTTTACCGACCTCTTCGTTTAAGAAGGTCACTTTTAAGGGACAGATTGAGCGGTTTTGCTGCGGACTCCCTAAAGAGATCCGAGACTACTGCCTTGAGCAAAAGTCTGAGTCCATACAACAACTGATGGGACATGCTAAGCGGGGATTATCGATACATTCGGGTAACTTGACCTACCCCACTACGAAGTTTTGACACAAAGGACCGGATAGAACTCGACAAACGACAATAGAAAGAAGAAGAACTCCCAGAAAGCACGACCCTGATTGACTGCGGAACAGAGAGTTGACTATCTCAAAGAGGGGAAGTGTTTTGGTTGCAGGGAACAAGGGCACATCGTTGCAAAGTGCCCCACAAAGGCACAAAAGAGGACAAATTGAAGAAAGGCCTGAGAGTTCTTAGGATGAAAGCAGGACTGGTACTGGATTGCATGGGAACTGACCCAAGTCAGATAGATGAAAGTACGAAACTTTGCCATGCATGGGGCAAAGTAAAAGATCAGTATGTCCTCATTTTCTTTGATGGAGGAGCCAAGGCCAACTTCATTTCACTTGAATTGGTGGCTCGACTCGAGATTTACGCCCGACAGGATGGGGCCACCAGCGGAGGCAGTTCTAGCGGCGCCCAGACGTGATGTAGCCATTACACTTGTCATTGGCAAACTTCATTTGCATTGTCATGGGTATTCAGGGCATGAGGACTTTTACATCATGCCTTTGGAAGGGTGTGACGTCCTCCTAGGAATCCTTGGGTACCACAAGAACAACGCCGTGGTCGACTATCGGGCCAAGAAAGCGACTTTAACCAATGAGAAGGGCATGAAATTTGTACTTGAAATGTAAAATTGAAGTGCAAGTCCGTCCCTATTGTATCGGCTTTGGCCATATTTGAAAGAATTGAATGATGAACAACGAACGAACATGTCTGAATTGGACAAAGAACGATAAGAATTTCTGCACACACATGCTGAGTGTTTCTCAGAAGGCCTACCAGGCGAGTTATCTCCATCTCGTCTTGAGGACCACACTATTGATTTGATCCCTGGAACCACACCACCGAACCGGCCATCTTACCGTGTTAGCCGAGCCCAGAATGAAGAAATCATGAACCAAGTGAAAGACCTTCTTGAAAAGGGTCTCATCCAACCTAGTACTTCACCTTACTGTTCTCCAGTTTTACTAGTACCAAAGAAAGACGGATCTTGGAGAATGTGCATTGACTATAGAGCTCTCAATAAAATCACCATCAAGAACAGACTCCCGATTCCAAGGATCGATGATATTCTTGATAGACTTCAGGGATCCTCTTGTTCCAGTAGGATTGATTTGAAAAGCGGATATCGTCATATCATAATCACATCGGGAGGTGTCTACAAGACAGCCTTTCGGACAAGCTTTGGTTTATACGAATTTTAAGTGATGCCCTTTGGGTTTACAAATGCACTAGCAACTTTTAATCGAATGATGGATAGGATTTTCCGAGAGCATCGATCTTTTGTGGGTACTTTCTTTGATGACATTATAGTTCTCTCTGAGAATGAACAGAGTACCGACACCATCTGCTATAGGTCTTTTAGGCATTCCGCGATCCTAGATTGGTTATTAATGCCGAAAAGAGCGAGTTTTTCTTGCCGGCGATGTATTTCTTGGGACACATCGTCTCAATAGCATGAGTACAGATGGACCCGGCCAAAATTGAGACTCCGCGATTGGCTTGACTTGAAGAATGTTCATGAAGTTTGAAGCTTTTTGGGCTTGTGCTCTTACTACCGGTGGTTCGTTCGGAAGTTTGCAAAGATAGCTTCGTCTTTGCACTTATTGACTTAAAAAGGAGTCCCTTTCTCGTGGGGACCGACATAGGTGACTGCTTGTTAGACACTTAAGGAAAAATTGACTACTGGACCACTGTTGGCTTTGCGAGATTTGTAAAATCTATTTAAAGTTTATTGCGATGCTTGTGGTCGTAGTCTAGGAGTGGTCTTGATGCAAGAAGACCATGTGATCGCTTATGAAAGCAGAATGTTTTCATGGCCAGAATTGGTAGCCCAGATTTATGAGAAAGAGCTATTGGTAGTGATCCATGCTCTTACACAGTGGCAACATTATCTATTCGGAGCCGATTTTACGTTTTTACAGATCATCAGAGTCTGCGCTACTTCTTATCACAGAAGCAGCTTTCGGAAAAGCAGATACAGTGGGCTAACATCTTGTCACAGTTTCACTTCCAGATTGTCCATGTTTAGGGACAGAAAAATTTAGTGGCAGATGCATTGTCTCGGAAGCCCCTTGTCTTGGCTATTTCCGCAATCCATCATAGAAGCTTCGAGGGTATGGTTGACTAGTACGCCACAGATCCGGACTTTACTGATGTTCTTACTCGGATACAAAATGGGAGACAGTTCCGAGATATTCCATACAAGATGGCTACTTGATGAAGAAAACGATGTTGTGTGTCACACAACCTTTGAGCGAAAAGGTCTTGACAAAGTGCAACTGTCCATCGTTTACGGGTCACCACGACTTCGATACCACCTTGAAGGGGGTGGAGCATTATTTCTATTGGCCGAGACTCAAGAAGGATGTCGACGACTTTGTTCGCAGTTGTTTAGTATGCCAAAAGGTGAAGTTTGATAGGCATAAGGCACACGGATTACTACAGCCTTTCACCCATTCTCACCCGCCCCTTTCAAAGTATTGCAATGGATTTCATCTTTGATTTCCCGAAGACAGAGTGGGCACGATGGCATTTGGACTGTCATTGGCAAGCAAGCTCACTTCATTATAGTAAAGAAAATAGTCAAGCTAGACCATTTAGCGAGACTGTGCATTGCACAAATATTTTGATTACATGGTATGCCTGAGACAATAGTCTCCGACAGAAATTTCCGATTCACAAGTGTTTGGACGGCTATTTGGGAGAACATTGGCACAAGGTTGCAGTTCTCGTCATCTTTCTACCGGCAGACAGATGGGCAATCTGAGATGGCAAATTTAGTTGTTTTGGATTTGTTGAAGTGTTACATCTCTTATCAAAAGACTCAATGGGAAAAAAATTTGCCTTTGGTGGAATTTGCCTACAGTAACACGGTTCACTCTTCGACGGGGAAGCGCCATTGAAGGTGCTCAGAGGGTTCTTCCCTTTCTTAGCACTAAGGACAAGATTTTGAAGCCAACTAGTACACGAGGGACATGACTGCTTTTGCCAAGGTCCGCGAGGCTCTAGAGAAGTCTCAAGAATGACACAAGAAGGCGGAAGATCGACATCGACGCGACTTGAAATTAAAGGAAGACGATTGGGTGCTCTTATGTTTTGAAAAGGCACGCCTAAGGAAGCGAAATTGAAAGGAGTGGCTTTTTCGCAAGCTTAGCATGAGGTGTTATGGCCCTTTCTAGATTAAAGAAAACATAAATGATGTCTCCTTTTGACTCAAGCTGCCAGATACTTGGAAAATTCACAATGCATTCCATGTGAGTCTCTTAAAACATTTTAAAGGTGACGTGCCAGTTGTGGGGAGCCTGATGAGCAACCCGAAGTGAAAGAGAGCGAGGAGATACTCGTTCCCAAACAGATTTTGGCACACAAGGAAAGAAAAGTGAAAGGTAAAGTGATTCAGCGGTTCTTAGTTAAATTCAAGAACTATCCGGCATTGGATGCGAAGTGGATGGAGGAGGAGGACCTAGCAGATACTCCTCAGATTTTGGAACTTTACCTTGAGACATTCCATTTAGCTGCGTCTACTCCGAGAGATGCCGCAGATCAGCAGGGTTGAATCTGGTGCAGAGGGATTGCACAAGAGGGGAGTCACTCCGCTTCTTTGTCACAGATTACGTGGATTGAATAGAGTCACTGATATCCCTTTGGGTTTCAGGGATACTGCTGTGCAGACAGGATTTTGCTATATGACTTTATGAAATGGAATTTCCTAAATTGAACTTAATTGTTTTGTACTCTCTCATGTGACTTGTTTGAGTGCAGGAACTAAAAGAAGAAATGACTGCAGCATTTCGGTCTTGAAAATCTCTATAGACATGATCGCAATAAGGATTAGTTAATCCGACATCAGTGAGGTTCGGGTTGGATCTAGATGCGGTTACTAAATACATTGTTGGAGGTCATGGTCTCAGATTTGGAATGAATTTTCTGTGATTGAATTGTGATGTGATGTCATGTGAGGTGATATGACTGTCGTCTTTGTACACGTGCTAGATGTGTCATCTCTAGTGCGTCGATACCTAAGAGTCAGTGTCTGCTAAACTGGTTTATGGCCTCTGTTTGTTTTGCAGGCGTAATCGAGGGCGATTACAATTCTTTCAAGAGGGGGGTATGTCACAAAACGGTGACGTGGCAAACTGCTGACGTGGCAGGCAGAGTACGCTATGCGGATCCCCGTAAATCGCATTGACTAGCTGATGTGGCATAGCGTACGGATTTCCGCTTTTTGCGTTGACATGCTGACGTGGCCTGCTGTACGGAAAAATCTGTGCTAGTTGCTTTTGGCAGATTTTAGAGCCACTTGCTTTTGGAACCCATTGCTTTTGAGTTTTTGCTTTGGGGGGCTATGCTTTTAGCATCCCTATGTAAGAATAAAAGGGACCCAAGGGCCTCACTTCTCAGAGCATTTGGACACAAAGTCTGAGAGCTGAGGACCCGCGGGAGCTGTACTTTGCTCAAAGATTAATATAAAAAGAAACACCGAAGAACTCATTGCTACTCACGCTCACGCTCCTCCCTCGCCATCGCTAAACCAGCAGCTCGCGCTGCCCCCTGCTCTTTGCCTTCATTCTCCCCTACCCTCGCGCTCTCGCCTTCTATCCCGCCCGCCCGCCCGCTCGCTCCCCCATAGCCTGCCCGCTTGCGCTCGCGCTGCCCCCTGCAGGCTGCCCACCTGCGCTTGTGCTACCCCCTGCCCACCTACGCTCGCGTTGTCCCCTGCCGCCCTGCATTCCTCCCATTTCCCCTTCTCCCCCCCTTTTTCTTCTGTTTCTCTTTGGTTTACTCACCTGAGCCTGGCTTGGGTATTGTTTCCCAGCGGCAGCGGCCCAACCAATTTGCCCCTTTTAGCCACTTCTTCGATGCTCTCGTTTGCCTTCGCCCTCGCCCTCACCCGTCTTCACAACAGTAGACACTGATGGAGGATTCCCTCCGCCACAGAGGGACTCCACTGAAGCTCCCTCGCTTGACCCCACAAAACCCACCATCCGACTTGCTCTTTCGCCGACAGAGCAAGCGAGTTTAGAGGCAGAGGTGGCGCGCCTCCAGGCCACCTCTGTTATTTGCAAGATTCTCGGCACCAGACCCAGCAGAGGGGAAGTGCGCGACCTCCTTCATGCCCGCCTTCTCACAGAGGTGGGCAAGATACTCGATGTTTAGCTTCTCGGACGTGGCTACTATCAGATAGAGTTTGAGACTCCCGAGATGGCGTCCAAGGTCATTGCAATGAGCCGCCTGGTGATCCGTGCAGTTCGAGCACATTTTCGACAGTGGCGCCACGGTTTCGACCCTGCTATCGACGTTCTTGTCGAGGAGGCAGACGTGCCCATCTTAGTCTGCTTCGCCAGCCTGAGAAGGGAGTACCTTCCGCTCCTTTCCAGGATAGGCTCAACGATTGAGACCATCCCGGAGACACCTCACAGGGCAGGCTCCGTAGCTGCCAAGGCGGTCGGCATCCCCACAGTACGTGTTCTGATTCGGGACACCCACACTCTCCCGAAAGTCATCCTACTACCTCGGGTGAGCGGTGGTTGGTTACGATAGAGCGTGGAGTATTCGGGCCTCCCAAACCAGTGTTTCATTTGTCGACAGATGGGCCATCTTGCGAAGGCCTGTCCACAGAGGAGACCCCGACCTACACCACAGTCCCGGCCCCAACCTTCAAGGGTTGGCCAGCAGTAGCGGACAGAGTCGTAGAGTACGCAGGCAGAACCACCCTCTGAGCCTGGAGCTCCAGCGGAGGAGGGTTGGCAGCAGGTTTGTGGTCGATGTCGACCACGGCCACCGTGCCAGCCCGGCACTCAGAGTGGTCCCCAGGCTCCTGCCCAACAGCAGTGGTTTCCATAGGGAACTGATTTGATCCTCTTCAGCAGGACGAGGTCCCTGCTTCAGCCTCCACCTCAGCCTCACCTCCGACAGCCCCTCCTCCCCCCGAGTTCCTCTCTACCGCCCCTCCAACTCTACCTCCTCCCTTTTCCTCTCCATCTCGCCCTCCTTCCTCTGCTGCTCCCCCACGCCCCCCCTCTCCCCCTTCTCCCTCGAGCCCCCTGCTCCCACATCTCCTCCCACTCCATCCCTGCACCCATCTCGGGGGGCAAGACCTCCCTCGACTGCTAGGAGATCTCTTGGCAACGCTTTTGCCACGAGTTGCTTGGCGAGAGAGGGATAGCCTTTCTTGCGACCCCCTCTTCTGGTGCAGACGTCCCCCTTTGCAGTAGTTCCTCGTGGTTTGACGAGTTATGACATTCAACTTCGTTGGGATTTCTTTATACGACTTTACACGGTTTCTCGGCGACCCCTCACCAGACCTTGAGGCAGCTTGCTTCAGAGTTCTTATATTGTTCCTTGCAGCTAGGGGGATAGAGGCCTTGGACTCAGCGGTTGGCTTCTCTTTTCCCCTATGCGGCAGGGACTAGTCTGAGTGGACTCTAGACTCAATGTTGGAGTGGCTACAGACACAAGCCCTAGAGTTCTCTCATCACATGGGAGACCTAGGGGTTACAGACTTGGTTCAGACTCTATGGCCGTTGGCCAAGTTTTCAGTGACACCTCCAGACTCGGCAGGATGTAGACACATTGTGGTTCACTTCTTTGCTGACACACAATGTTATGTACACATACATGAAGACTCCTGGACAGAGGAGGTTGCTTTGCGCACGGCTCGTTCTACTTGGGCTTGGGCTAGACACTCTTTGCAGTCACGCCTATTTCGAGGACGCTCAGATGCGGATTACTCCACATCCAAGCTTGCCTCGAAGAAAGCACAATTAGCTGCTGTTGCAGCATCGGTTGCCTCTCGCTTTCCATGAGGATCGTCTCATGGAACGTGCAAGGATTAGGTGGGCCCCAATTTCAGCGTCAGAGGGGCCGACTACGTCAGGAGCTTCAGCGATGCCTTGTGGGAGGAGAGATTGACCTTCTTATGCTATAGGAGCATCATTTGTGTGAGAGCCGCATTAGACTTTGTGGTCAGCTTTTGCTTGGACGATATAAGACTTTTTGGTCAGCTACATTTGGACCTGGTGGAGGGGTATGTATGACTATTGCGGACTCTTGGCAGCAGGCCATTATGGACAAAGGTATTATTGTGCCTGGCAGGGTTCAGTGGATTACTATGCAGGTTCAGGGGTGCCTCTTGAGTTTCGTGGACATCTATGCGCCCAATGTGGCGAGTGCACGTGCAGAGTTTTGGTCTCACATTGTAGAGTCTCTGCCGCATGGCAGAGAGCAATGGTGCATTGGGGGTGACTTCAACATGTTGGAGGACCCCTCTGACAGGATTGGAGGTAGCCACACTACAGTGCATGCAGTTGAGTGGGCAGCTTGGGAGAGGTTATGTATGACTCTACGGGTTTCAGATGTGTGGCAGCATTCTAGCTTTGTGAGGCCCCCAAACAGCCTGGCCTTCTCTCGCTCGGACCGCAGAGTGGGAGGAGTGAATCTATCTCGGATAGATCGCTTCTACCTAGCGCCCATTTTTGTGATTTGGGTGGGACAGTTTGCATTCTGGCCGGAACTTCTTTTTCGGACCATGCACCATTGATTCTCACAGTGACTGACAGACAGAGGAGGAGGAGCACGATGCTACGCATCCCAGAGAGGGTCTTGCTGGACTCTGTGTTGAGAGAGCGAGTGGTGGCTCTTTGGACAGAGGACTTAGACATGCAAGACTCTCCTGCTGATAGAGTGGCCTTTGGACTTGCTCAACTTAACCGGCTACTTCTCCAGGAGTCTATGGCCCGCCTGGCTGCAACGAGAGAGGAGGAGCAACGTTTCCGACGAGGCGTTGCTTCCTTGCAGAGGATGGAGGAGCAGCATCTAGACAATCCCTGGTTGGAGGAGCAGTTACAGCAGGCTCGCCAGGAATTTGCCAGCACAAAGGAGAGGCGCCATGAGTTTGCTTTTCATCGACAGGCATCGTAGTGGACCCAGGTAGGTGACGGAGTGACGGGGGCTTTCTTTGAGACAGTGGGGCCCCGACATGCGCATGCTAGGGTCAGTCAGTTGAAGAGGTCTGGCGGGTCAGTTGCTTCAAAGTCGGAGGACATGCGTGCAGTTGCTACCGACTTTTACCGTGACCTACTGTCTGCAGAGCCTCAGTCAGAGCGTCAGGATGCATGCATAGAGCAAGTGTGGGCACAGATGCCTTGTCTTGTGACTGAGGAGATGTGCCAGAGGCTTGAGCTGCCTCTTTAGCTAGATGAGCTGCACGCGGCCCTTAGAGCACTTCCCCGTGGTAGTTGTCCAGGTGAGGATGGTTTGACTCCCCGCTTTTTCTTGGAGTACTGGGACTTGCTTGGCTCAGATCTCTACAACGCTTTTCAGTACATCCTGCACACAGGACAGCATGAGTGAGGGCCTGATTTACCTCATTCCCAAGGAGGGTGGCTCCTTGGATGAGATTTGACAGTGGCGGCCCATCACCATCCTCAACTCATCCTACAAAATTCTTGCCAAGGCTCTGAGTTTGAGGATACAACCACTTTTGGAGAGCATTATACATGGGACACAGACAAGTTTTGTCAAGGAGCGTAGTATCCTTGACAACATCTTTACTTTTTGGGAGGCTTCTGCCCTCGCGCGTCTCCGTGGTGAGGATGTGGTGATACTCCTTCTCGATTTTGAGAAGGCCTACGATAGAGTTGACTTGGACTTTTTGGAGGGTACTCTTCGCAGGATGGGCTTCTCAGATGCTTGGATCAGAGGTGTGTCAGCTCTTTACAAACGGGCACACAGTCAGGTACTTTTTTCAGGAGGTAGAGGTGATCGTTTCATGCTCACACGTTCGGTCAGACAAGGCTGCCCTCTTGCCCCCTTCCTCTTTCTGTTTTATGTTGAGGCGATGAGCAGGTTTTTGGTTTCACAATAGGTTGGTCTACGTGGCTTAGTGCTCCTATTCGGGGAGATGAGCTACTGGATGCTGAGTTTGCAGACGACTCAGCCTTGTACTTGGATGGCAGGAGGCCAACCTTCACAAGTGTGAGCAGGCTCTTGAGACCTTTTGTTATACATCAGGCGCACTGATCAACTGGAGAAAGACAATGGCTTTCTCGGTTGGTAGTGCTACTACGCCTGATTGGCTGCCAAGTGAGGGTTTCAGATGGATTCCCCCAGGGACTGCAGTTCGATACTTGGACTGTCAGGTTGGCTTGGACTTGTCTTCTGAGCAGCAGATTGCTCCTCTCCTCCTGTCCATCAGGAGGAAGTTGTTACATTGGAGCTCCGCACGACTTTCTTTGGCAGGCAGAGTTGTAGTGGCAAACCAGGTGTTGTTGGCTACTATGTGGTACATCACTTCTTGTTGGTTCTTTTCGAGTTCCTGTATCAGCTAGGTAGAGAGGCTGATGAGGAACTTCCTTTGGTCAAGGCGTGACACTCAGATAGCCCGGGCAAAAGTGGCATGGCAGGTCATCATTCTTCCTTGTTCTCCGGGAGGGTTGGGGATCATAGACCCAGCACAGCAGAGCAGAGCCCTTCTAGGGAAGTTTGTTGTCAGAGGACTTTCTTCCAGGGGAGGAGCCCTAGAAGGAGTTTTTACTTCAACGGCTTAGTGCTAGAGTGCCTCAGGCTGGATTTTCGACCAGATGGATTTTCACAGAGATGCACAGAGTTGGCCTGAGCAGGAGACTGGAGGATGCTTCGCTGTGAGTCTGCTCCGCTCCTGGGAGCAGCTACGGAGAGGCCTGGAGCAACGTCAACCTACTTGCACGGAGCAACGCCTGAGACAGCCCCTTGTTTGGAACCCCATGGTTAGCACTCAAAGAGGCCACTTGGTTGGTAGTAGGCCTCATGTTTCCTGGGGTCCCATGTCAGAGGGTCCATCACGCACTTTAGGTGATTGGCTACAGTTCTCAAGCTGTCAGAGGAGCTTCAGGGCATCTAGCTACAGGGCTTGAGAGGGGTGCAGAGCATATGTCAGGACATCGTAGAGGCGGTACCAGCTGGGTGGCTCATGTCGCTTGAGTCAGCAGCACCCAGATGGATGGGGGCCTTCACTCGACTGGAGGTTCTCATCGCAGTTCGAGCTTGTTGAGAGACTGTACCCTCCCTGTTTTTCGAGCTACAGGGTGAGGGACGCTTACACTGAGTTTTAGTAGAGGCCCCACGGGTGGCAGAGTGCTGTTTTCAAGGATCCGAGTTGTGGGTATCTGCTGGAGGACTTGTGTCATAGATCTTGACCCAGCAGCTCTTGAGATTGGCCACTAGGGGCTGTGGGTTTGGGAGAGTTGTTCACCGGCACGAGTGCAGTGGAATCCTGGAGAGTGGTTTTGGAGGGACCCATTCTCCTCATCGGACCATCCAGGTGTCCCTTTCTTTCGGTACACTGTTTGACTGGGACGTCACATACTGGCAGCACGGAGAGAGGCTCATCCTGCTGCAGCACTCCATTGGCAGGAGGAGGGTCTCACAGATGAGTTCTTGATAGCTTTTTGGGAGAGGTTGTGGGACTCCAGACAACCGAGGCGAGTCACTTTGTTCCATTGGCTGGTTGCACATCGAGCTACAGCAGTTGGGAGCTGGCTAGTACATAGTGGTCCCTCGGCAGCATGTGCAGCTTGTGACCATCTTGTGGAGAGTCAACACCACTGTCTTTGGAACTGTCCTTTGGCACAGCAGGTTTGGCTTCGTCTTCTTTGGTTGATGCCAGCTCTCTAGTACACTTGGTGGGCAGCTGCTTGGTCCACTCTCACGGGCCCGGCACTTCAGTTTGAGCTATCCTCCACCAGCAAGATGAGAGTGATGCAGGGGGGTCGACCTACACTCCAGCCTGCTACAGAGCTTACCCCACAGGAGTGGTGCAGTGAGAGAGAGGAGTGTTGGGAGCTCATTTGCGGCCTGTCATTCTGGTTCATCTGGTGGGCCCGTTGCTTCCGCATCTTTGAGGCTCGCCTTGTACCACCAGCGAAGACAGTTCGGGATCTTTGGCTAGAGCTGATCCATACTCTCAGAGGACAGTTCAAGAGACTCCAGGGCAGCTCCGACCGCATGCGGGAGCGTAGAGAGGCTTTCCTTCGACTCTGGCGCCCTGGGCCGTTCTTCACCATGGTCCAGGGTGTGCTCAGATGGCACTATCGTCCACCTGTGTGGCTTTTCCCTCCTCCATCTCTTGATTTAGCCTCATTGTACATATGTTGTTCTTTCATTGGGAGAGTCTCCCCCTCACGATTGTTGTAGCCCTCTCTTGTAGAGGTGGTTGTAGAGGCAGTTTCATTAACTAATAGAAGGATCTTTTTCTCGGAAAAAAAAAAAGAAATACCAAAAGGGGTGCCAGTCTTTGGGGCCAATCTCTCTTGGCACAGAGCTACGCCTCGGGCCGTGTCGAATCAATTAAATTGTGAAGTGTGTTAAGTGAATCTCTCGTGTCGCGATAGAATTTAGACTTGGGTGTCCAAGTTTGTTGCAGTGTCCATAGATCATCATTGCAATTCCAAACCACAATGTGAATCTCCTCATCCTCCTCGGTAGGCCCCTCTTTGGGCTCTTGTGTGTCTCTGTGAGTAGGACAATCTCTCAATTGCCTCCTCTAGTCGCTCTGGACATGCTGTGTCCCATAGGCTGCAAGTCCCTATGCAACGACCTTGCCACTAATGATGACGCAACCATTGCGGTATGATTCCTTCTTCCCTTGTTCTCGTGCTTTGAGCATCTAGGTAGGCATGTCTGTCTATGTTCTACTTGTATTGGTGTGAGGTTGTCATCTAGGTAGATTTGGGGGGAGGGGTTGGGGCTATGAGTTCTCGTAGAGTCACCCTCTTTCTAATGAAAGAGAACCTTACCTCTTCGGAGAAGAGTTGGAGGATGAGGGCCCTCCAAATCTTGTTGAAGGGAGGTCCCTCTTCTTCTTTGTACCCAAGCTTGGTACATAGTTCTCTACCATCCGTGTTGGTTGTGGAGTCTTTCTTCTCCACTATGCCGGTGACTCTTATGTTGAGTCGGCCGGCTTGTCACATCTCCTCCTCCTCAAGGGTAGTGTGTACGAGAAGGGATTTCTTCTTCTTGGCGTCCACTTAAGCCTCTTCCTTCTCCGCCGCCTTCTTGACCTCTTTCTTGATGTTTCGCTTCACTACCTTCACCCATCCTTCTATGATGGCCTCCCATCTTTCCCTCAATGCTCTTAGTGATTGCTTGATCTCTTCCTTCTTTGTTCGCCTCGACAATTTCCCCTTCTTCACATGATGGGCAGTCTCGGAGGGAGGCAATTTTTGCCTTGAGTATTTCCATCACTTCCTTCATTGTGTCTCTCTCCTTATTCCATTCCTCTCCATATTTCAGCCACTCTTTCAGCAAGGTCGCTTTCTCCCTCCATTCCTCTATCTCCTTCCTCCATTCTTTCATCTTGGTCTCGAATGTGGAGGCGCTTATTGGTGGCCGCAAATGTGGAAAGTTTGCTTGCCATGGGAGAAGCCACTTTGCTTGTCACACAGAGAGAGAGAGAATGATATATTAACGTCTTCAAAAGGCCAAAATGACCTATGAGACCATCAGATACAAAGTGATGAATCTAATACAATGTCTGAAGTACAAGTACAAAAAGTACTGAAAGTAAAAATGAAAACTGAAAATGAAGTGTGAAATGTGAAATGTGAAATGTGAAAATGTAGAATAGGCCCTCAATGACAATCTGGGTGTCGTGCTAGAATGCCTCTAATCTTCTGCTGGAGTCTCCGTCGATGTAATGTGCTCCTGTGTCTCGGTCGTGGTCGGAGAGAGAGAAATGTTATATTAACGTCTTCAAAAGGCCAGAATGACCTATGAGACCAAACTGATACAAAGTGGTGAATCTGTTACAATGTCTGGGTACCTTAGTACTAAAGTACTAGGTGTGAAAAGTGTGAAAGTGAATGTGAAAAACTAAATACAAAGTATTAAATAAACTTCTTAGGAGCATTCTGGGTGTCTGGCTAGAATGCTTTTAATCCTTTGTTGTAGTCTCCTCCGGTGAAGTGTGCTTCTGCCTCTTGGTCTTGGTCGTCTCGATTTCCTAAGCTCAATCTCTCTGTCAATTAGGGTGTGTTTGGTATGAATGTGGGTACTCCTTTGTGTTGGCTGCTGGTCTCCTGCTTCCCCTTCCTTCCACTCCTGCTTCACTCGATCCGAAGAAATCTGTGATCTGCCTCTGAGGCTGTAGTGCTCTTTGTCTCTCATTAGATTATCCGTGTGCCGATGTAGTTCCAGTAGGTACAAGCCTAAGCATCTTTGATCTTGGTATTGCATGACTCTATCTAGAGGTCCAAAGCCTTCTTTAAATAGGCAATGGAAACGCCCACGTATCTCATAGTATACGGTGCAATGGCATATGTAGTGTAATTCTGTCTCCGGCTCCATTCCGCATAACTTGCAAATTCTGCTCTCAGGTGGGATTCCCCTAAATCTGCCAAATTCAATTTCCAGCTGGTGTGAGGATGTACGAATCTGACCAATAGCACATCTCAAACCATGAGACAGGTGGGTATCCATGTAGCTCGGACGAGTCACAAATCCATCTTCAGATAGCTGTAGGAAGTTCTCTTTGTAGTCAGCCATCTTCGTGCCCAATTCTTGTGTAGGGTCTACCCATGTCCTCTTAGTATCCAACTGTATAAGATCCTGACGGATGATTTATTAATCTCCGTTCGTGTAATTGCCAGTGATGGAGCCTCAAGAGAGTATTGGTAGGGGGGTAATCTTTCCATACTGAACCCGTGTCTCTGAAATCACGAAGACAATTGCGCATACCAGCATGATGTATACCCTTCCATTGCTAACTGTCGAGAGGATTCGAGGGCCAATCTAGTATAGCGGCAATTATTTGTATCCCACAAACCATGTATAAAGGACACTGATCTGGTAAGAGCTTCAATTTCTATCGGAGGGGCAGCTAGTTCCTCTCGGATAATCGCGTGTGGTACGGAGGCCTTGGCTCTAATCATTCGGGAAATCATAGATACCAAAGGTCTCTCCATTGGCTTCCAATTATCCTGATCCATAGATGGTCCCCAAATCTTGACCCCATATAGCATAGCCGAAGCCACCACAGTATCAAAGAGCCAAAGTTTTGTTCGTGGTTCCTGAAATTGCACTTGTGAACACATCCTCTCCAACCCTCCCAAGGCCGCAGAGGCTCTGGACAATCTAGCCTCTGCTGCTTTCTTAAGAGTAAACTTCGGTCCTACAAATACCACACCAAGGTATGTGTATGCATCTGTGTACTCTACTGTATCCTGGCCATATGCAAATGTAGGTGCCGATCTCCTAACCCACTGCGGTGTGGTGTTAAACACCATAGCTTTGGTTTTACCCAAATTCACTGACAGTCCGCTATCCTCCGCGAATTTATGTAATGCATCTAACTGCCTCTGCATTCCATCTGGTGATTCTGCTATCAATACAATATCATCTGCATACAACAACAAAGGGATCCATGACCGTGCAAGTTGAGCACCTCTGTCACCCTCTCTCTCAATGTAATCTGATACCTCATCTATATACATACCAAATAAAGTAGGGGACAATGGGCATCCCTGCTTTACTCCAACGGTGGAATGAACAATGTCGGAATCCCCTTCTGGAGTATGTACATAACCAGTTACTGACCCATATAAGGCCATGATCCCCCAGATAATCTCTTTGGGGACCCCTAACTCTTGCATCCTGCGCATCAATCTGGCCCTTGGTACTGTATCAAAACCTTTCCGAAAATACACAAAGCAACAATACATCCTTCTCCCGCTTGCTCTTCCTTCCTCAATAATGGCTCTGAGCGTAAGAATATGATCTAGAGTGGAATAACCCCTCCTGAATCCAGCTTGTGTTGTTGCCCTTATGCCCTTATTCTCTGCCCATCTACTCAGTTTTTGTTCCAGAATGGATGCGTACAGTCGGGTCAATGTGTGACCCACCATAATGGTACGGTAGTTCCCGGGTATCATAGGATCCCCTGACTTGAAAATAGGTATGATAGTAGATAATTTCCAAGATTCAGGTAATCTTTCACACATGACCCGATTAAACAGACGAGCAAGGACTTCTGAAAGTAGATCCCTTGCATGGATCAAATGTTCTGCTACTAGACCCTCATGATCATATGCTCTTCTTGTCTTTATCTTATCAATGGCTTTTTCCACCATTTCCGTAGTGTAGAGAGAGAGAGAGAGAGAGAAATGAAATGAAATGAAATGTTATATTAACGTCTTCAAAAGGCCAAAATGACCTATGAGACCAATCAGTTACAAAATAGTGAATCTAATACCATGTCTGGGTACAAAAGAACTAGAAAAGAACTAGAAGTGGAACAAAATACTACTACTACTACTACAATCTAAAACTACGTGGGTGTAGCAGCTGATACAATAGGTACCCGGTAAACTGGATGTAACAGTGTGTGAAACAAAGATGGAAGAAATGGTGAGGATCCATCCTCATCTGCACTCTGGATGTCGAGAGAGTATGGCTCGAATCTTCTGTTGTAGTCTCCGTCGATGCTGTGTAGCTCCTCTCCTCAGTCGCGGTCGTCTGTATCTCTGTAGCTCCAATGCTCGGTCGATGAGAGTGCCAGTAGTGGTCGAATGAGTGTGGGACGAGCTCTGCAGTGGTGACTGCTCCTCTGGCTGTCCCATATCTAGTGAAAAGAAATCTGTAATGTGTCTCTGGGACTGCCTCTCTCTAGCTCTCCCCAGTAAAGTGTCTCTATACCTGTGTAACTCAAGTAGATATAGTCCAAGACATCTCTGATCCTCATAACTCATGACCCTAGATAGAGGACCAAAACCCTCTCTGAATAAGCAGTGGAAACGCCCCCGTATCTCATAGAACACTGTGCAATGACATATGTAGTGCAACTCTGTCTCTGGCTCTCTCTGGCATAATCGGCATATCCTGCTGTCTGCTGGTATCCCTCTGAATCTACCAGTCTCAATCTCGAGCTGATGTGAGGATGTGCGTATCTGACCAATGGCACAACGCAAACCATGAGACATATGTGTGTCCATGTAGCTGGGTCGAATCACAAACCCATCTCCTGTGAGGTGGAGAAGATGCTCTCTATAGAAAGCCATCTTTGTGCTCAACTCCTGAGGCGGCTCTATCCATGTCCTCCTGGTGTCGAGCTGGATCAGGTCCTGACGAATGAGTCTAGTGATCTCCACCCGTGTAAGAGACAGCGAGGGTGCCTGAAGAGAATACTGGAAAGGGGGCAACCTGTCCATGGTGAAGCCATGCGTCTGAAACCATGAAGTCATCTGTGCATACCAGCATGAAGTGTCCCCCTGTAGAGCTAACTGTCTGGAAGACTCAAGGGCCAATCTAGCATATCTGTCTCTAGTAGTATCCCATAGGCTGTGCACAAAGGACACTGATCTGGTAAGCGCCTCAATCTCCATGGGGGGGGCAGCTAGCTCTGCTCGAATGATCGCGTGAGGTACGGAGGCCTTGGCTCTAATCAATCGGGAGATCATAGATACCAAGGGCCTCTCCATACCTCTCCAACCATCCTGGCCTACAGAAGGTCCCCATACCTGTACCCCATACATCATAGCTGAGGCTACTAAAGTATCAAAGAGCCATAACTTTGTCCGAGGTTCCTGGAACTGAACCTGCGAACACATCCTCTCCAAGCCTCCCAAGGCCGCATAAGCTCTGGTCAGTCTAGTCTTTGCTGCTCTCCCCAAAGATAACCTCGGCCCAGTGAAGACTATCCCAAGGTAAGTGTATGCATCTGTATACTCCACAATCTCTTGACCATACGTGAAGGTCGGTGCCGATCTCCTGATCCACTGCGGTGTGGTGTTAAACACCATGACCTTGGTTTTACCAAGGTTTACAGACAATCCACTATCCTCTGCAAAACTGTGTAATGCATCCAACTGTCGCTGCATACCCTCTGGTGAGTCAGAGATCAAGACAATATCATCAGCATATAACAACAATGGGATCCACGTCCCTGCCAGCTGGGCACCTCTATCACCCTCTCTGTCAATGTAATCAGACACCTCATCAACATACATACCAAATAGAGTAGGAGACAATGGGCAACCCTGTTTCACCCCGATAGTGGAGTGAACTAAGTCAGATATCCCCTCTGGGGTGCGTACATGTCCCATCACTGATCTGTATAAAGCCATAATCCCCCAAATCAACACTGTGGGCACCCCCATCTCCTGCAGTCTGCGCATCAGTCGAGCTCTTGGTACCATGTCAAATGCTTTGCGGAAATCCACAAAGCTACAATAAATCCGTCTCCCATGTGACCTGCCCTCCTCAATGATAGCTCTGAGTGTCAGAATATGGTCAAGAGTGGAGAAACCCCTCCTGAAACCTGCCTGTCCCTTTGCCCGTACACCCTCACCCTCTGCCCAGTTACTCAACTGCTGCTCAATAATGGATGCATACAATCGTGCCAGTGTGTGTCCAACCATAATAGTGCGGTAATTTCCAGGCTCTGTAGGATCACCTGCCTTGAATATAGGCACAATAGTAGACAACCTCCAAGTCTCAGGTAATCCCTCACACATGGCACGATTGAACAACACTGCAAGAACCTCCATCAGCATATCCCTAGCATGTATAAAGTGCTCCGCTACTAGACCGTCATGATCGTAAGCCCTCCTGGTCCTCATCCTGTCAATGGCTCTCTTTACCATCTCAGTGGTAAAGAAGGTGCTCGTAGGTGGACATGGCTCTGTAGGATCTGGAAGGGGATCCTGCCCAGGAACCGTATATAACGATGTCGCATACTGGCCCCACACATCAGGAGAAGTAATCACTGGGGGAGGGGAGTGCTCATGGAAGAGTCGCCATGCCTCGCCTGAGTCTCTACTCAAGAACAACTGATACAAGTCTCGCTCCATCTGGGCCAGGTAAGCTCGTTTCTTCTTTCGCACAAGACGCCGGAAAGCAATCCGCGACTGTCTGTAGGTGATGACTCCTAAATGAAGATCCCTCTGAAGCTGGGCTCTCATCTCTCTGCACTCCTCATCATACCAACTATTCTGGGGCATGCTCCCAGAATGTCGCCTCCGATCCGGTTGAGTGTGTGGGTATGCCTCTGATGCTGCATCATGTAGTGTCTCAGTCAATAAAGTAGTACACTCCTCTACTGAGAGGCCTGGAGCAACTGTGCATAGACGATCCCAGATCGCCTCTGTATAAACCGAGTCAGTCTCTGGTGTAAATGTATAACGGGTGTGTGACCTGCCTCCTGATTTCTGGGCTGTACTAAACTGAAAAGATACGGACAGTGTCAAGAGAGCATGATCCACTGCTACGCCCACTGGTCTGGCTCCCACCGTGAAATCCTGAATACAAGGAATAAAGCTCGGCTGTGTCATAACATAGTCCACTGTACTGGCCCCATGTCTGTGTGGAAAGCATGTGAAGCCTGCTGCTCCAGGAAACCGCTGTAAGCCATTAAGTATGGCTAGCCCATGTGTAGTCGTCATCTCTGTGAGGTATCTCCCATACTCAGTCTGCTCTCTGTCATGTGAGCATCTGTCAAACCCCAGCTCACCCACATCCAACTCTCTAAGCATCTCATCTGAGGTGTCGTAGAAGACTGTCTGACAGTTGCCCGTTCGAGCATTGAAGTCTCCTAGGAGGATGATATCACCATCCCTAGAAAACTCCCATATATCATCATCTAGAATTGAGAAAGGCGACTGCCCTCTGGATACAGCATATACTGACGTACTGGGGGGGAAGTAACATATAGCAATATATAGAAATCGACCTGTGTCAGCTCTCAGCCTCACCCACATGTATCTAGCCTGATCATCTCTTCGTACAATATGTAGTAGTGGCTGTAGCTCCTCCCTAAACAACACCGCTACTCCTCCTGAACCTCTACTCCCATGCTCAGATCTCGTGACTGTTCTGTGGGCTGTCTCCCATTTGTATCCCACCACAGGTGGCAACAGTTGGCCAGGGGCCTGGTGAGTCTCTGAAAAGAAAACAATGTCCTTGTCTCTGAAACTGTCCTCAAAGGCACCAACATCCAACCTCATAGACCCATTACAATTCCAAGTCGCCATCCTCAATGTGGTCCCATAGGTCTCGCACCGTCATGTAGAGCGCCGCTCTACAATCACCACCCGACCATCTCTGTAAAAGGCCATCTTCCCCTTCTTCCTTGCCGCTTGAATCTCGGGCATTACTTCTCTCATATGCGCAAGTTGTGAGAGAGTGAGGTCATCGCCTAAGAAAATACCTGTCTTCTTGAGAGTAGGTCTCTTCCTCAAGAATTCCTTCTTCTCTTCCAATGAAGGGAAGCGTAGTATGAGAGCTCTTTCCTTTGAAGATTCTCCGGGGCCCTCACTCTTCTTGCCCACTCTCCATGCCTTTGTGTGTGAAGGATTCTCCACCCCCATCATTGATGTGAGGCTTGTGACCTCTTTTTCCACATTGTTTATGTCCTTGAGGCCGGTTACCCTCACATGTAGAGCCCGCACCCTCCTTCTTTGTTCCTCTTCGAGGGTCATGTTGATAAGAGTGGGTGTACAAGGAGCTTCCTTACCTTTCCCTTTCTTGGCAACCTCAATCCATTTTTCGGCCTCCTCTACTTTCTTTTGCGTTTCGGATATGACCGCGGCCCATGACTTCTTCTCCTCATTGATGTTGTCAATTTCTTCCCTCAAAGAGGGCTGAAATTCCCCCTCTTCAAGCCCATTTTTTGACCGTGTTTCCAACACTTCTTTGTGGAGGTCCAAAATGCTATTCTCCAACGTGGCGATCTTGTTGAGAAGATGATCCTTCTCGTCCTTCCACCCCTTCTCCTTTTCTTCATTTTCTCGGAGGAAAACGGTCTTCGCGTTCCTCCAATCTTCCATCTCTTTTCTCCATGCTTTCATTTCCAATTCAATGATGGAAATTCGTTTGGAGTGAAGCATATATTTGAGTTTGCTTGTTGCCATAGGTGAGGTTGGGGATGACATGAGAGAGAGAGAGAGAGAGAGAGAGAGAGAGAGAAGAGAGGATTGATGTTTCTAAAGTGCAGAAAATGCAGCAAACCCTAAAACGCAGATCTGTCCAACAACCCCAAAAAAAAAAAAAAAAAAAAAAAAAAAAAAAAAAAAAGAGTCGCGAACCCTAAAATACAGGTCGCGAACCCTAAAATACAGCAACAAACCCTAAACGAAAGCATGGTAAAGAGAGAGAGAGATGGCGTGATGAGAGAGAGAGAGAGAGAGAGAGAGAGAGAGAGAGATTTATTTGCTAAAGTTTTTTCGTTTGGGTAGGCTCCACGTTCATTTGATTCACAAATTACTGCCATGGTTGAAGAGACTAACAGGCTAGCAAGAGAATTTTCAATCAGGAATTGGCCCATGCTAGTACTTCTAGACACTCATGATGCTAGCAAGCCAGAAAATCCATATCCACCTCACTGCATCGTAGGGTCTGGTGAAGAGAACTTGGTGCCTGGTATGTTGTCATTCAATCGGACACTTATTTTGTCTCTCTTTCTGTCTTTCTCTGCTACATGTTCGTCCTGAATGCAGCTCTACAGTGGCTAGAACACGATAAAAACGCCTTTTTAATGCACAAAGATTGCATCAACGGCTTTATTGGAGGCTTGCAAGCAGATGGGAGCAATCTGATTGTAGACTGGGTGCAGAAAAACAAAGTTCAAGTGGTATGTTTTTTGCAGTTCGTTGTTAAAGTGGGTCTTTCATTGTTCTAAAAGGATCTCCTTTACTCAAGAGGACTCTGATGTTTACTAACAAGATCTGGTCTATGCTATGTCATTTGTATTGTTGAAACATTAGTCTTTTCTTACTGCTGCAATTAGTGTAATTTATGTGCTATTGTGGTATCCACACATTACTCGGCTTTTTCTTAACAAGAATGGTTAGCACATGATGGCTAGAGTTTGTTAGGCAAAAGAAAAGCAGAATTAATCATAATCTGTACCTACCTATACCCTTGCACAAGTGTATGCACTTATAATGGTACGCTCACACATGCTTGTGTGTGCATGCGTGCACACATACAGAGAAGCAAGTTTGGTCTAGTTATTTTTACACCACTAAAGACTCTCTTTTAAGCATTTGCATGCTCCAAATGCCAACTTAGTAGGTTCTCTCGAATCGTGCGATAAAAGTGTTCCTTTTTGTGACTTACCAGCATTATTTTGTAGCATCAATAGCGTTCCTTTGTGATGTGTGCTTGCTGGGCTTCATTAATCCCAGCTAGGGGAACGCACTGCAGGCTGGAAACTACCCTGATGTGCAGCCTTCAATTTGGCCCTATATTGTCTTCATGAGAGCCACCCGATCAACCACTTAACTTGTTTGTTTGGAGGTAGTGGACAGCAGAGGGGATTGATGCATTAGATCTTGTCATATTAGCCCAGAATTGCTCCATTTTTTGAGAGTTACCATGGAAAGTATCTCCTTTGAGTATCATATAAGCCCAGAGTTGTTCAGTTTTCGGAGAATTACAGTAGATCCCTCATTGGAGAGTCACTTGGAGGTTTGATCAACTGATCATTGAGGTAACTCGTCCACCTATGGAACATACAAACAAATACCGCTATAGTTATGGGTCGGGGGCCCTTCAGAGAGTTATTGGGAGCCCATGACTGTGTGATCGTCTCTTTTCATCAGTGTTGAATAGGAACTTGCAGCCTGTGAGATATCAAATCCAGAAATACATATGGCATTTTGGAACTGCAATGGGTCATTATGGACACACCCAGGGAGATTAGAGAAGGCAATGGAGGGCAAAGACATAAATCATGATGCTATTTACAAGATGCATTAGAGCCTAGAGCAGGGCTTGCGGAGAGTACATGGCTACAGGTGGGAGTGACTACGTAAGAAGTGTTTGCGCCACAACACTTCCAGAGGCTCAAGGGGTGTAGCAGCACTTTACAGACGAGAGCTAGATGGGTGGGTACAGATCGTGGCAAGAGATCCAAGGTGTGGGTGAGGCTACAACTATCTGAGGAGCACTTCATATACATCCTATGTTAGTTCAATCTGTCAGCATCGAAGGTTGCGTGGCGACAAGGGTAGACTCAGGGAGGGGGCCGAGAGATGGGGAAGGAGAGGAGGAGAGAGATGCACACTCACCATACACATGCATAATAGAGGAGATATGAAGTATGCTAGTCTAGGAGCGGTCATCTTGATGGGAGACTTTTAAGGTTGGACACCGAGCAGGCTATGGTTTTGAGAAGGCAGAGATGCTACACCCCTTGATAAGTCGGCAGCTTAGAGGACTTATGAGGACACAGGGACTCCCACGGCCTATGGTTGCCATCTTTTCTGGCTAGGGTCAAACAAAGTCTCGTTATAACGAGATGGCCAGTGACCCAGCTTAGGAAGATTGACATGCATCTTTCCGACTGTTTGAGAGGGGGTAGTACAATGGACTACATACTCTGGATTTAGAGAGGTGGTACATCTCATCTCCTCTGTTGCCTTCTTCCGATTACCTATTGTTGCCAATCATACATATCTCTCACTCTCCCTTACTTATGTAGCATCTACTTACATACCACCTACATACACACCTCATACTGCTATATACTTCATATATGATCTTGCCATGATCTTGCCGACGCCTATACCCACCAAGTATATGAGGGCATCTATCAATTGAACCCTTTGACACCGTTTGGGACACTCACTAATCAGCTATCCTCCGTACTGTATACTTCAACTACTGTCATTAGCTTTCCCCACCCCAGAACAAGTGGAAATGCACCGTGTGGGACTATACCCCAGAACAGATTGGTAGAATGATGGGTGCAGAGAGGTGTACAATTGTCTCCTTGCACATCATGCATTGGAAGAGATCTCAAACACCCAGAACTGCAACCAGATGAGGATTCTCACCTGCAATGAAAAAATGGCGATTCAAGGAGTCTCAATAGTTGAGACTTTTATGGTCACCTATGCATGGTTAGACATGTTGCCATGGCATGGCGCCAGCTCAGAGAGCTCTTCCACTCATTCCCATCAGAGATGGCACGGCTATGGAGAGGGACTATACTTGCGCCTCGGCTGCTAGTGATACCAGAGCCCCCATAGCCATTCTCACCTCATCTACTTTCTTCTTTACAGAGATGTGGAGCAGGCCATATGCTGCCTACAACATGGTGTTCAGCTGATTGCACAGGCATGTAGAGTGAGACCACATGAAATGCCAAGTGACAACATTTTTTATTATGAGCTAGCCAAGTGAAACTATTTGACAAGTCCCAGTGGCACCCCTCGTCAACGCCCACCAGCACCAAATGACTTGTGCCAGTCGACCATAGCCGCACTGGTAGACAAGAACAAGAAACTTTTGCTAGCAAGCTTGTTAGCACACTCAGCGGGATAGGCCAAAACAATGGCCTATTAACCCATCAATAGTCATTAGAAGCTGATCTGTAAAGCAATGCCACACCAGATATCCATTGCTCTGGGAAACCCATCTGCTGTATAGTATCCATTAAAAAACCCCAATCAACATGATTGTATGTCTTCCTAAATCAAGAAAGATGATGGTGAATAGATTGTCCAAGATGCATCTGACATGAACATAGCCATTTTTGATGTAGGAATGAGTTCCGACAAGAAGGCACATCCTCTCTCTCTCTCTCTCTCTCTCTCTCTCATAACAGGTCTTGAGTTCAACTCTCCTTGTCAGATAGATCTTTAAGGTCTCTTGGGATAGTTTCCTATGATGTTAAAATTCTCTTCTTTCTCTCTCTCTCTCTCTCTCTCTCTCTCTCTCTCTCTCTCTCTCTCATCATCATCATTCTAGGGAATTTCAATGCTAGGACTGCACATCATCAGACAGTATTTTATGATACTTCAGAGGAGATGCTGAGAGAGTTGGATGTTGCAGAGACGGGCCTATCTAGACTATCACAGGATGGAGAACACATTGAGTATGGACAACACTTGATAGACATGGGGATTGCACATGGATTGGCCATCTTGAATGGCCTACAGAGATTTCCCGCTGCGGGGGGTTTTACATGCTTTCCACACAGACATGGACTAGCACAGTGGATTATGTCATGGCACAGCCGAGCCTCATCTCTAATATCCAGGATCTCACGGTTGGACCCAGACCTGTTGGTGTGGCAGTGGATCATGCTCTTGTGTCATTGACCATCTCTTTTCAGTTTAGTGTAGCACACAGGCTATGGGCAGCAGCCCCTACTCTCTACACCTTCACGCGGGAGACGGACTCTGTATACATAGATGGGATCTATAGACGCCTGTGCACAGAGGAGCCAGGGCGACCTCTGGAGGAGCTTACTACTATACTGACTTAGACACTACATGATGCAGCAGCAGAGGCATACCCACATACCCAGCCTGAGTAGAGACGCCGTTCGGGGAGCATGCCCCAAAATAGTTGGTATGATGAGGAATGCCGGGACACTAGAGCTAGACTTCAGAGGGAGGTGCTTTTGGGGGACATCACTCACAGACAGTCACAGATTGACTTCCGACGCCTAGTGCGGCGGAAGAAGAGGGCATTTTTGGCTCGCTTAGAGCAGGATCTATACCAGCTATTCTTGAGTCAGGACTCACGTGAGGCATGGCGGCTCTTTCATGAGCACCCCCCCCTGCCATCACTTCTACAGAGGCCTGGGGCCAGTATGCATCATCTCTGTACACAGTTCTTGAACAGCCCCCCCTTCTCGACCCCCCGATCCATGCCCACACACATGTGCTTTTTTCATCGTTGAGATGGTGAGGAAAGCCATTGACAGGATGAGGACTGGGAGAGCATATGATCATGATGGCTTAGTGGCTGAGCATTCCATGCATGCCAGAGATTTACTAGCAGAGCTTCTAGCAGTTATGTTTAACCGTGCCATGTGTGAGGGCTTGCCTGACACTTGGAGCCTATCTACTATTGTACCTATCTTCAAGTCGGGAGACCCTATGGAGCTTGAGATTTATCGCACTATCATGATTGGACACACATTGGCACGGTTGTACGCATCTATTCTTGAGCAGCAACTGAGTAGATAGGCCCAGATACATGGACACCCACTTGTCTCATGGGATACGATGTGCTATTGGCCAGATACGCACATCCACACCAGCTGCGGATCGAGAGTGGGAGATACAGCGGAGTACCAGCAGAGGCCAGGACATCCCCCTGTGTGACATCGAGCCTGAGACAGAGTTGCACTACACATGCCACTGCCCCGTCTACTACGAGATACGAGGCTGCTTCCATTGCTTGTTCAGAGAGGGCTTTAGACCATTCTCTAGAGTCATGCGGTACGAGGATCAGAGATGCCTGGGTTTGTTTTGCTCGAGCTGTGCAGACATAGAGAGAGCGTGATGAGAGGAGAGGCTAGCCAGGCTCAGAGACAGATCACAGACTTCGTTAGAGCTGCCACTGAACACGCGGAGGAGTTACTACCACAGCAGAGCTCGTCGCCTCACACCAGAGGCACACTGATCAATCGAGCGACTGAGCTGGGGAGATCCAGACGCCCACGACTGCGGAGGACTACATAGCATCGACGGAGGCTGCATCAAAGGATTCGGATCACTTTGGCTCGACATGCATGACGCCCGGTTAGACTACTGACCATGGAGGAGATTGATGAGACCCGCCAACGACCGATGTTGGATCTCTTGTGATCTAGCTATCCCAGCCAGCTGTTTAGCTGCTTAGTTCACACCTAGCAGTTCAGGATTCCATAGTATTTTATTTTGTCATTTTGTCATCTTGTTACTCTGACTTTGTATTAGATCCACCACATTGTAACTTTCTGGTCTCATAGGTCACTTTGGCCTTTTAAAGACGTTAATATAACATTTCATTTCATTTCATCTCTCTCTCCCCCGCCCCCCCCCTTTTCTTTCTTGGCTAGAAAAGGGGCTGTATTCTGTGTACAGAAGAGACCTCTGGAGATGCTCAATGGCCGCAGAGGGCCAACTGGAAGAGTGGACTATGTACACCGTTGTTCCTATCCACAAGTCCGGGGCACTTTTGACCCCCCAAAACCCCCCAAAACCACATCATGATTGACCATTCATTGGCCAAGCTCTATGCGCAGTACTTGAGGTAGAGCTTAGTACACATGCAGAGCAGGATGGCCTAGAAGCACCTTGACATCTACCTGAGCCGCTGAGCGTCACCTTTACTTGCTCTGCATGTCGGGTATGTAGCTCTGGTGATGCTAAAGCACCAACTTTTAAGAGCCTTGCACAAAGGGTGGGTATTTGACATTTAGTCACACCTGCTATGATGTATGCAGCAGAAGTTTTTGACTCGTAGACTCACAGCCTCATGATGTACACGGGGTCACAGATTATGATGTTATGACTATCATCCACAGCCCCACATTATAGTTTTAGACCAGAGCTAGCCCATGCTAATTGAGGTAGTCTGTGACAATGTAGCAGAGATTCGGCCGGACCTAGATCCCTCCTGGCCAGTCTCTACGAGTCCTCTGAGCTCTCTCCCAACTACTGACCATCCTGATCACTGACATGCGTTTCAAATTGTGGGCTGTTTCTCTATCTCTTCCACACACTGGGGCTGTTGATGGATCAAACCGCTCTAGGATCAATAACACCCCCATTGCATTCTCCCTCAGCATAGAAGAGAAGTTTTAGCTTACGAGGAACAATGTTACGAGACCTCAAAGGTCTATAAGATGAGCCTTGATAATGATAGTACACCATGCAACTCGAGGACGGGTGTCTCTAGTGCCATCAGAACGAGCCGATAGAAAGTTGCACACTAGGCATTGCAGCTGAGATAACCCTTGGATGCAACATCCAACAAGAGGTGGTATACCTGGTACACAACCATAGCTCTCCCGAGTGGTAAGTGCATGCAAGACCAATGGCAGAGCTCCCTTGAAGTGGACTTCAAAACTGGCTCAAACTTTACTGTGCTGAAACATCAAAGCCCACATGAAATGCCAAGTGACGACATATTTGATTATGAGCTAGCCAAGTGAAACCATTTGACAAGTCCCAGTGGTACCCCTCGTCAACGCTCACCAGCACCAAATGATTTGTGCTAGTAGACAAGAAAAAGAAACTGTTGCTAGCAAGCTCATTAGCACACTCAGCGGGATAGGCCAAAACAGCGGCCTATTAACCCATCTATAGTCACTAGAAGCTGATTTGTAAAGCAATGCCACACCAGATATCTATTGCTCTGGGAAACCCATCTTCTGTATAGTACCTACTAAAACACCCCAATCAACATGATTGTATGCCTTCCCAATTTAAGAAAGATGATGAAAATTGGCTGGGCTGACTGTCATCCCCACTCAATAGCCTCAAAAGGGTGAATAGATTGTCCAAGATGCATCTGACCTGAACATAACCATTTTGGATGTAAGAATGAGTTCCGACAAGCAGGCACATCCTCTCTCTCTCTCTCTCTCTCTCAACCTGCAGCCCGCCCCTTGGCAGCGTAGCCTGCAGCCCCTCCCCCTCGCGTAACCTGCAAGCAGTGCGCCACCCCCTCAAGCCAATCCCCCCCCTCCTCCCCTCCCCCCCCCAAGGTGCAATGCTCTCAGAAAACAGAGTTTCAAAACAGTTTTTTCAGCCCTGCAGGAAAACAGAATTTGCAGAAAATAGAGAGTGCAAAATTAAAAAATATACAGAAAATTCGGAAATCGCAGAACTTGCAGAAATTGCAGTTGCAGAAAGCAGGACTTTGTTCTGATTTGCAGAAATTGTAGGAAATGCAAATGTATGCCATGTATGCTTAATGTGGGAGAACATGTATGCATAATGTGGTGCGTGTAGTGTGGTCTCCTACTACCAGTGCAAATTTCCTCTCGTTTTTTGGCGGCGATCAAGCATGAGGAAACAAAATGATAAGCCCGACCACTTAGAGGATGCAGTTCAAAAGTGCAAGGAAGAAATGACCGAAACCATTAACAAGATTAACTGCAACCTATTGGGCACAATAAAAATGCTCGAAGAACGTGTGTTGGCCCAAGAAACCAAGATAACTACACTGGGGGATCGTGTGACGGCCCAAGATGAAGAGATTGCGTCACTCAAGAGGGAGCTCGTTGAGGCACGAAATACACTTGAAGAAGGAGAATAGCAACCTTCAGTAATAGAAGAGCTCAACACGATCAAAGAGCAAGTGCAAGCCATCAAGGAGGGGGAAGAGCAGCACAAAGAAATGACGACCTCTTGGGTGGACGTTATTACAAAGACTCAACGGAAGGCAGATGATGCCGAGAAATGGATTGAGGTTGCCAAGAAAGGAAAAAGCAAGGAAACAACGTCCACACCCACCATTATTAACCTGACACTAGAAGGGGAGCGAAGAAGGCGTGTGCGCTCTCTATATGTGAGAATTTGCGGCCTTAAAGACAAAGATAATGTGGACGAAGAGGTAAAAGAACTCATGGCTTTGATGGGGGTTCATGACCCGATGCACTCAAGAGCTTGGAGAGTGGGCAACAAGAAAAATGGGAGCAAGGGCGAAATCTCGAAAGAAAGGGCACTCATCCTTCGTTTTTTCTCCATGGAAGCGAAAAAGGACTTTTTGAAGAAGAGACTAACTCTAAAGAAAACGGGCATCTTTCTCGGAGATGACCTTACCCTCTCAGATTGCTCATATGCAGGAGGTAATGCCAGAGATTAGAGCGGCAAGGGAAAAAGGTAAGATTGCCTTTTACCGAGATGGGAGAGTGGTAATATTAGAGCGACGCTCCACATAATGGTGTGAGGCCTATGGGACCACACTCAAAGTTGCGACCTGGAATTGTAATGAATCTATGCGCCTTGATGTGGGTGCTTTTGAGGATACTTATACGGGAAGGGACATCGTCTTCTACTCTGAGACACATCAGGCCCCTGGGCAATCTATGCCTCACATGAGTGGATACAGATGGGAGACAGGCTGTAAATAGGAGACACGATTAGAGCGTAGAGGGCGGGGCTCAGGAGGAGTAGCAGTGTTATTCAAGGAGGAGTTGCAGCCATTGATACATATAGCTCGCAGGGATGAGCAAGCTAGGTACATGTGGGTGAGATTGAGAGCAGAGACATGCAGATATCTTTACATTGCTATTTCCTACTTTCCCCCGAGTACGTTAGTGTATGCACCACCCAGCGGATAGTCCCCCTTTTCTATTTTGGATGATGACATATGGGAGTTCTCTAGAGATGGGGACATCATCATTCTAGGGGACTTCAATGCTAGGACTGCCCATCATCAGACAATTTTTTATGATACCTTAGAGGAGATGCTAAGAGAGCTGGATGTTGCAGAGATGGGACTATCCAGACTATCACAAGATGGGGAACATACTGAGTATGGACGACACTTGATAGACATAGGGACTGCACATGGATTGGTCATCTTGCACATGGATTGGTCATCTTGAATGGCCTATAGAGATTTCCCACTATGGGGTTTTTACATGCTTTCCACACATACATGGAACCAGCACACTGGATTATCTCATGGCACAGCCGAGTCTCATCTCTAGTATCCAGGACCTCACGGTTGGACCCAGACCGGTTGGTGTGGTAGTGGATCATGCTCTTGTGTCGTTGACCATCTCTTTCTAGTTTAGTGTAGCACACAGGCCACAGGCAGCAGCCCCTACTCGTTACACCTTCACGCAGGAGAGGGACTCTGTATACATAGATGGGATCTACAGAAGCCTGTGTACAGAGGAGCCAGGGCGACCTCTAGAGGAGCTTACTACTATACTGACACAGACATTACATGATGTAGCAGCAGAGGCATACCCACATACCCAGCCTGAGCAGAGATGCCGTTCTGGGAGCATGCCCCAGAACAGCTAGTATGATGAGGAATGCCACGAGACTAGAGCTAGACTTCAGAGGGAGGTGCTTTTGGGGGACATCACTCAGAGACAGTCACAGATTGACTTCCGACGCCTAGTGTGGCGGAAGAAGAGGGCATTTTTGGCTTGCCTAGAGCAGGGTCTATACCAGCTATTCTTGAGTCAAGACTCACGTGAGGCATGGCAGCGCTTTCATGAGCACTCCCCCCCCCCCCCCCCCCCCCCGCCCCCCTTTCCTCCGCCATTACCTCTACAAAGGCGTGGGGCCAGTACGAGTCATCTCTGTTCACAGTTCCTGGACAACCGCCCCTTCCCGAACCCCCGATCCATGCCCCCACACATGTGCTTTTTTCACCGTTGAGATGGTGAGGAAGGCCATTGACAAGATGAGGACTGGGAGAGCATATCATCATGATGGCTTGGTGGCTGAGCACTTCATGCATGCCAGAGATCTACTAGCAGAGCTTCTAGCAGTTATGTTTAACCGTGCCATGTGTGAGGGCTTGCCTTATACTTGGAGCCTATCTACTATTGTACCTATCTTCAAGTCAGGAGACCCTATGGAGCCTCGGAATTATTGCACTATCATGATTGGACACACATTGGCACGGTTGTACGCATCCATTCTTGAGCAGCAACTGAGTAGATGGGCAGAGAGGGAGGGGATACGCGCAACCGGGCAGGCAGGGTTCGGGAGAGGTTTTTCTACTCTTGACCATATCTTGACGCTCAGAGCCATCATTGAGGAGGGCAGATCACTTGGGAGACGGATCTATTGTAGCTTTGTGGACTTCTGCAAAGCATTTGACACAATACCCAGAGCTAGATTGATGCGCAAATTACAGGAGATGGGAGTACCCACAGAGCTCATTTGGGGGATCATGGCATTATACAGGTCAGTAGTGGGGCATGTACGCACCTTAGAGGGTCTATCTACACCGGTTCACTCCACTATTGGGGTGAAGCAGGGTTGCCCGCCCTCTCCTACTCTATTTGGTATGTATGTGGATGAGGTTTCTGACTACATTGAGAGAGCTGGTGATAGAGGTGCACAGCTGGCAGGGACATGGATTCCACTATTGTTATATGCTGATGATATTGTGTTGATCCCCGACTCTCCGGAGGGGATGCAATGTCACCTGAATGCTTTGCATAGGTTTGCCCATGAAAGTGGTTTGTCTGTCAACCTTGGTAAAACCAAGATCATGGTATTTAATACCACCCCACAGTGGATCAAGAGGTCAGCGCTCGCATTCACATACGGCCAGGAGATAGTGGAGTATATAGATGCTTACACTTACCTTGGAGTGGTTTTTAGTGGACTAGCATTTTCGTTGAGGACAGTAGTAGAGACTAGATTGACCAGAGCCCATGCAACATTGGGTAGATTAGAGAGGATGTGTTCACAGGTTCAGTTTCACGAGCCTCGGACGAAGCTCTAGCTCTTTGACACTTTGGTGGCTTTTGCATTGCTCTATGGAGCTGAGATTTGGAGACCTTCATTGGATCATCACGGGAGGACTGGTCGCACTGATGGATGGGGGGACATGGAGAAGCCACTAGTCTCTATGATCTCGTAGCTCATTAGAGCCAAGGCTTCAGTACCGTGTGCCATTATCCGAGCAAAGCTAGCTGCCCCCCCACTAGTGGTTGAGGCGCTCACCAGATGTGTCTCCTTCATACACCGCATGTGGGAACTTCCCAGAGACAGATATGTCCACCTTGCACTTGAGTCCTCTTGACAGTTAGCCATGCAGGAAGATACAACATGCTGGTATGGGGAGATGACATCATGATTTCAGGCGCATGGCTTCAGCATAGATAGATTGCCCCCCTTCCAATACTCATTGCATGCTCCCTCTTTGACCTTACACAATCGGAGATCACCAGGCTCATCCACCAAGACCCGACTCAGCTGGACACCAAGAGGACATGGATACAGCCAGCACAGGAGTTGGGCACGAAGATGGCTTTCTACAGAGAGCATCTTCTTCAGATTACAAAGGACGGTTTTGTGACGAGGCCCAGATACATGGACACCCACTTGTCTTATGGGATACGATGTGCTATTGGCCAGATACGCATATCGTCACACCAACTGGGATCGAGACTGGGAGATACAGCGGAGTACCAGCAAAGGCTAGGACATGCCTCCTATGTGACATGGAGCCTGAGACAGAGCTGCACTACACATTCTAGTGCCCCGTCTACTACTAGATACGAGGCCGCTTCCACTGCTTGTTCAGAGAGGTCTTTGGACCACTCTCCAGAGTCATGCGGTACGAGGATCAGAGATGCTTGGGTCTGTTTTTGCTCGAGCTGCGCAGACACAGAGAGAGCCTGATGAAGGGAGAGGCTAGCCAGTCTTGGAGACGGATCACAGACTTCTTTAGAGCAGACACTGGACATCCAGAGGAGCTACTACCACAGGAGAGCTCGTCGCCTCACACCAGAGGCACACTGATCAACCGAGCGACCGAGCTTGGGAGATCCAGACGCCCACGACTGCAGAGGACCACACAGCATCGACGGAGGCTGCATCAGAGGATTCGGATCACTTTGGCCCGACATGCACGACGCTTGGTCAAACTATTGTTCATGGAGGAGATTGATGAGGTACGCCAGCGACCGATGCTGGATCTCTTGTGATTTCGCTATCCCAACTAGTTGCTTAGTTCACACCTAGCAGTTTAGGATTCCATAGTATTTATTTTGTCATTTGTCATTTTTGTTACTCTGACTTTGTATCAGATCCACCACATTGTAACTTGCTGGTCTCATAGGTCACTTTGGCCTTTTGAAGACGTTAATATAACATTTCATTTCATTTAATTTCTCTCTCTCTCTCTCTCTCTCTCTCTCTCTCTCTCTCTCTCTCTCCCCCCTTTCTTTTTTGGCTAGAAAAGGGGCTGTATTCTGTGTACATAAGAGACCTCTGGAGATGCTCAATGGCCTATCACCCAGAGGAAGTACAAAAGCGAGGTAACAATGCGTAGGCTATGTAAACATCAAGGTGGTCTGTACGATGAGAGTAAAATGAATCACTGGGAGGTGCATAATGCCATGTGATGTGGGCATGATCCCGCCTGAAAAGAACTGACAATCTTGCCCATGTGTGAAGAAAGGCACATCTATGCTGCTCCGCTGCCCTGGAGGAGCTGGCTGAAGAATCTCATTGATGGTTGGGTGGTGAGCTTCTGTCGTCCACCTCCTCTTGCTGTGTGAAGCACGAAGAAGGCTGTTCCAGCCTGTGCACATGTTTACAGTTGGAGGTAGTTCAAGAGCCCTGTGGCCATTTGATGGGATGCAGTGTTGCTTGCGTCTCAAGGATAAGCTTTACTGGGGCTCCTTGATGGTGGTGCCTTGAACCGTTTTTACAGCCAGCACGTGCTGTGCAGGCATGCACAATGGTGTTATAAACAACGGGGATGGGTGGGGTTCAGTAGCAGAGCGGACGACAACTTGTGGGTTCTTTTTTACCGGCAAAGCGCGTGTCCACATAGTAGTACAAGCACACATGACACTACTTGTTTGTTCAAAGTACGGCTACATGTTCATATCATGAAAATTTTGTCATGGTTATCTAATAGTATGAAATGTTTAACGTGTTGTCATGAACAATCACTTACACCAATTGTATGTTTTGATCTTTGACAGATGGTCGTCGTTGGCATATGCACAGATGTTTGTGTGCTAGACTTTGTGGTCACTGTGCTTTCAGCAAGAAATCATGGCATTTTGTCTCCTCTAGAGGAGGTTGTTGTGTACAGCAAAGCATGTGCAACTTATGATCTACCTGTGGAGGTTGCGAAAGGGATTGATGGGGCTTTAGCTCATCCACAGGCAAATTTCTCTTTATCCCTTGTTCAATCTTTGCATTTATGCACATACACGTGCTTACCTCACATAAAATCTTTGGACGTATTATACTACCAACAGAAGCTGAGAAAACATGTACATTTGTCAAAAACCAGCAGGCTCGAACATAAATCTAAAACTAGCACATGTGCACAGCACACTGCACGTGCCCATATCTTGAACAGGCATAAGCACAATTGCTCATGGTTTTCTCAACTACTTGATTATGCACATCTCAAATGTTTTTTCCTTATTTTTTCCAGGATGCAGCCCACTATCTTGGTTTATATATGGCAAAGTCAAGAGGAGCTGTTGTTGCTGATAGCATAACTTTTCCTGAAGCCAATTCTCACCTTTGAACAGCAAACAACCATTAGCTTTTGGCTAGGGATGCTTCCCAGTGGTGGCATTTGTATAGTGGTGTTCTGCAGTCCAAGATAGATAAAGGGTGGAAAATCACCATGAGCTCAACTAAAAGAAAAATTAGGTATAAGTAAACCTTGAGAATGTACAATTATGTTGTAAGATTTATTGCAAAAGAGGCCATAAAAGATTTCAAGGGTGTGAAGGCACCTAACTAATTTTTTCATGGTTTATATTGTTTATGTGAAATGTGAGCTTGAATTTGTTGTGTATGGGTCCAGTATAACTATCATGTATCCTCTATCCTGACCTGTGTCTGAGTCTGAATGCTACATGTTAATATTCTTAGCTACCATTGTCAGCATCGTACCTGCTTGTAGCATGCACGGACAAGTGCATGAAGCACACCGTGGATGCAAAGTTCAGGGGTGAAGTCCAAATAGGATGTGAGGAGGCCTAGATGGCCATAGGGATGTTCAGCGTGGCATACCATAGACTTGGGCACAATCGGCCAATGTCGCAGTCAAGTATGGATGACCAGGTCTGCATAAAGGGGACTCCTATGGTTGAGTGGTGAGCTTCTGACTGTGCTTCTATGTCAGAGAACTCTTGGAGGAGGCTTATGTCTCGGGGCGTTCCCCCCTCGGTAATCCAACACGTCCACCTCCTCTTGCAGTGTGAAGCACGGAGAAGGCTGTTCCAGCCTGTGCACACGCTCCACAAACCAATCAGCTCTAGACTATTCCATCAACCTTGCACACTGCCTCCGCTTGTTGTGAAGCGGCTGCGTGCACCTCAAAGCAAAAGCGGATTGTACCAACACCTCCGTCAGAACGCTTGGTGGGAGGGGGGGCAACATGTGCCAGCTGATCTGTCACCGAAAACTGTACTCGCCTGCTCCTGCTCCTGCCAGCTGATCTGTCATGAAAGCGAAGGCTGGCACGATTATTACGACAGCTGTTATGTCAGAAGCTTACATGATTCCGTGTGCTGACGAGAGGTCATTGGCTGCATGTCTTGGCATCCCGGCTGCAGAATTGTCGTGCATTCAACAACTGCAGTTGATATTCTGGTGTAGAATCGCCAGTAAGTGGATGGCAACGATCAGCTGCCCCTCGACCACCAACCTTGACGGTGGGGAAAACCATATCAATCTAAATATCTTCTGTACTGCATCAGGGCTTCATAGTAAAACACACCTTAAGAGATGAAGGCTATGTTTTGGGAACATACACACACACACACACACACCTGCACATGCTCACACGGGCATAGATCGCTGCCACCAATAATAAAAAAGAGCAGCAAAGGTGTGTGCATGCATGCAAGCGTGCGTGCACACTCACCTCTCAGCTGCAAGCTCACATTCTCTCTGAGGATCGCTAAATAGCAGGTTCTACTCTACTTATGCACCTCTCCTCTCATTTGGCTGAGTGCACCTTCTTCTTCGAGAAAATGCAGCAGCATATGGAAGCTGAGAGAGTGAGAGAGAGAGCCCAGTCGCTTTGGGACGGAGCTTCCGTAGCTTATTGCAGCAAACTTAAACTAAGGATTTTGTCGTGTCCGTTAATACTTCTTTTGGAGATTCATATAAAACACTAGTAAGGCCGAAGGCGGCCTCTCTCTCTCTCTCCCCCTCTCTCCCTCTTTATCGCATGCAAAGGGTTTTTTTTTCGTTTTGGATTTTAGCTTTCAGGTTGCAGATTGCGATACGTGTAAAGGGATCTCCCTTCCGTCGTATTATGTTAGTAGACTAGTACGGCCGAAGGCGGCCTCTCTCTCTCTCTCCCTCTCTCCCTCTTTATCGCGTGTAAAGGGATTTTTTTTCGTTTTGGATTTTAGCCTTCAAGTTGCAGATTGCGACACGTGTAAAAGGCTCTCCATTCCGTCGTATTATGTTAGTAGATTTCTTAATTGATTTTTTTTTCACACTTTAATATTACAATGGGATTCAGACGTTAATTTTTTGGATAGAGAGGCACACCTTGCCAAATGCAAGGGACGAGTCTTGCAATGAGAAGAATCCAAAAGTAGACACATTGTTGGCGTATCGTTTGACACCTAAGGTTATGTTTAGTTTTGTCAAATATTAAAGCGTGGTCACGCTTAAATGATTTTTTAGGCATCAAAATATAACCTTTGACACACAAATGTAGTTCCAGTTAATATGCGTCTAAACAGTGGGCCGTTTTTCCACTCAGGGAGCCTCATGACAAATGCCATCTGCCACCCTCCATACTATCTCGCACGGGCGGCTTCAAATGGGATCTACGATTGAGGTGATTCGCACCGTGAGATGCACATTTGTAAATTCGGAACATTTGGTAAATTCAAGGAGAAAAGTAAATTCGTGGCAGTCTGCACCCCATGTCTTGAACCTGTGACCTCCCCATTGCGAGCCATGTACACTAACCACTACGTCCGCATGCAGTCGTTGAAATATAGGGGATTCGAGTATGTCATATTGTAAATTTGGGCCGATTAGTAAATTCCGGACAAATTTGTAAATTTAGGCAGACTAGTAAATTCAGGACGATTGCTGAATCTGACGGTCCACGATTGGCGCACCCCGTGCTTTCCTCTTCCACCATTGATCCCATTTGAACATGTCCGTGTGATATAGTGATGAGAGTCTGTCACTAGAATATTTTCTAGGGATTTTGACACGCTTTTTAAAGATCAAAATTTGAACACACATACTCGTATATATTCCTAATGGCTTCAAAAAAAAAAATCACTGCCTACATAGTGCAAGAACACTCTAAAGAGAAGAAAACGTTGAAAGAAAATAAAGCAATAGCAAAACACAAATGTATCAATGTGCACTCGACCACCTCTCTATAAAGACCACCTCTCTATAAAGACGTGAAAAGTCTTTTGACTACTACTTTCATATGTCTTTTCATTTCCTAAACTCACCCTTCACTTATGCATTGAAAGGACTTTTACTTTTTTGAGATTGGGAGACCTAGGGTAAAGGGGCCATGTTAAGGCCACCTAAGCTTTGGAGCAAATTGCAAGCTCGCTGTTGCACAGATCTTTTGTTGGAGGGGCGCTATCAAAAGGCCAGTGCAAGGCGCAGCTATGACAAAAAATTTGTCGCGATCGAAAATGCACAGGCGACGCGAGACGGCCTGTATTATTTTCTGTGTAACAAAAATGGCCTTGAAAAGGCGGCCAATAGTGGGGGTATAATGAGACATAGCGGCCAGCAAGGATCGAACTCACATCCAATGGCCCTCATCACTTTTCAAACTGATGTGACCACTTCAGCACGGGGCTCTCATGAAGGGTCGAAACTCTACTTAACATTGGGGGGCCACAGGTCCCTATAAAGGGACCCGGCCTTTTATTGGCCCCTTTACCCTACTTGAGATATGAAGTTAGCAAAAATTGCAATGTCGCAAGCTTTGGAATGCCACAAGCTTCGTAAAACATTCAAAAGCCACCAAGAAATTTTCTAGGGGTTCAAGCATGCTTTTTTAGGGTCAATACAATCTCAGAATGCCATGAGGCGGGCGGAAGAAGAGGAACAAAGCTAAGAGCACCAAAAAGCCATACTGGCATGCTTATGTAATTTTCTTCCATCTCACTTTCTATTCTTCTTTTGGCAACTTCAAGCCCCTATGAGTGGGTTTTCAATATATCTTAAAAAATGATGACTGATTTGTGGGATTGGAAAGTTCTAAATTCTTTGCAAATTGATAGACATCCTAGAAGCGTTGCACATGAAAAAAATTCATGTGTTTTTGGAATAAATGATATTACTTTTTTTTTGCGAGGGAGGTACCTTCAACATGGCATTAATCTCTCAACTTTTGTTTCCTGATGTCAATTGCTATATGATTCAAATCCTGTGACATAGAGCATATAGTTCTTCTTTTTGAAGAAAAGTACATTTACTCAAGATACACCATGAAAGTGAATGTGTATCCAAAGAAATTCTCTTGATTCTCGGGAATAGGAGAGATGTCAAAGTTGAGGATGCGGACTTGTAGAGCAACAAGAAGAATGAGAGAGAGAGAGAGAGAGAGAGAGAGAGAGAGTCCTGAAGCAACCAATATTGGCAATGAATTGATGATTATACAATGGGGGCAAGGTGTACTTATTTAGTCACCTTAGCAAATTGCCCTACTCAGACTTTGACAAATAAGTCAAATAAATACCTAAAGCCAAAATAAATATTGGGATCACATTGGGCAGTTCACTTGAGATGCCTAAACTTTAACACCCTCTCTACAGCTCATAGTGGTCATAAATCATGAGACCAAGTTGATGAAGAAGCTACCATGGACACCCCAGAAGGGGCTGACTATTGGATACACCTCGATTATGCAACCTCCAACCTTTTTCCTTAGAAGAATGCCATCTTGAGCACCAAATGCTTCATAGAAAATTAAATTGTAGACCACACTACGTCCAAGAATCCCCATTCGTGTTCTCTGAGCACATCACATCCAAACTTTTCCAGACAATGAACTTTGAAACACATCCCGTCCATTATCTGACCAACAACAATGGATTGGTGCACTCTTCCATAGTGTTTGAGATACGTGTGATTGATACCTTGCTAGATGCATGTGCCTTGAACTGCGACCCACGGGTTCAAACATTGATAACTTTAACTCCAACACATGGGTCCAAATTTTTTGTAGGGAGCTCTCTCCCTAGTTGAAGCTAGTGGCGGGGCGTCATGGCCGCCACCACGTGTGCCATGCCAATCTTCTTTGTCAATTATTTATCACCGTTATCTCTGTCTAGGTTGCCTTTGCCTTTGTCTTTATGTGAGTTCCTGATTTTGCCTTTGTCTTTGCATTTTCAAGCCAAGCAAAGCATCTTGTCACATTTATAACAACAGTTGTCAAACCTCATGGGTACTGAGGCAACTAACTGAGTACCGGTATTGTCGTCCTTGTGAAGCTTGCCTTTGCCTCTGTCCTGTAGCGAACTCATGTTTTTGCTTTTGGCTTCACAATATCGAGCCAAAAAATTTGGCGGTTTCCTTCAGAACCTTGGTTTTGCATAGGCTACTAGCTGGGTGTTGGTAGATCCGCTTTTCATAACCTTTAGTTGGCGTTGGTCATTCAAGGCTACCATCAATGGAGGCCACTTTGCTATAGAAGCTTCACGAGAACACTTACTGCCATTTCCTTAGCTGCCCAAAACATCGTTCTTAGGACCTCTCGTCTCGAAGATTTTCAAAACACTAAGAATTCAAGACTACCCATAGCTATGTTTCAATAGGTGTTGTAAAAGAGCATGACACAATAGCTCCCAAAAGTCTCCTTGTAAGCTGTGTTTTAAAACCTTGTCAACAGAAAAAATAGTGGATTGACCTCCTTGGTGGGCAACGTCTCAAGATGCTACAGCTTGAAGCCCTTCTACAATTGCAGCGTTTCAAAGCGCTCTTGAAGATATTGACTCTTCCCCTAGGCATTGTTGCATTGACGTCTGCTTTTTACAGCGTTTTGAAATGCTCTCCGACACAGCTCCAACTCTACCATCGATGTGGTCAAGAAAAACGCTAGCGTTTTGGAAGGCAACTCAGACTCCAAGAGCTATCATCAGTGGTTTCCCCCCTTGCGATCACCGAGCACAAAGCTCTGATAACATGTCAAAGTCTACGATGCGAAAGCGTAGGGCAATCGAGAGAATATGAGAGAGAGAGAGAGAGAGAGAGAGAGAGAGAGAGAGAGCTGAACCAACCAACCTTGGCAATGAATTGATGATTATGCAATGAGGACAAGGTGTACTTACATAATCACCTTAGCAAATTGACCTACCCATAGTTTGACAAATAAGTAAAATAAATACCTAGAGCCAAACTAAATATTGGGATCACATTGGGAGTGTTCACCTAAGATGCCCAAACTTTAACACAGAGCTCGCCTAGTCAAGAGGCACAATTTGGTAGAAGGGTTTGGTCTCGCAAGCCGCAAGAGCCTCTTCTCTCAAGAGTGCCAAGAGTCTCCACAAAGGGGAAGAAGGATTTTTTCTCATTACACAAAAATGTTCTCCCCAAAGGAGAAAGACACCTTGAGAATATGAGACACCGTGAGAACATCATGTTGGTTCATTGAAAGGGAGAAAAATACCTCTACCGGAGGTTATGAGCATCAAAATTGTGACCATGCAAGGGAATGTTGAAGCGGTGCCAAGCTATAAGGTAAGTCAAATTGGATACACCAAAGGTCTTCAATCAGTTGAACAATTTGGAGGTAGATGGCCATCTTCTGCTTAAGCACATATGTGTGCTGATATTATCGGCGTGGATCATCTCTAGGGCAATTAATGGTATTCGAGGTATGTTGGTGGTGTGTCTTGTGCTTTAAGAGAGAAGTGGTTGGAATTTGCAAGTTCCAAGGAATGAATAACCAAGAAAGTGGCTATTAGTGAGATACTCTCCACTAAAACCCAAAACTCAAAATTTAACAAAATAGTTTTAACATGGAAAGACAATTTATGGATAATTTAGATATGAAAGTGTGATTCATAAAGTTAGTCATTAGAGGCTGTTAGAATAGAGAAACGTTCTTTTGTAAGAATAATAGCATTTCATCTCTATATGCAATACCTTACAAACAATCCTATACTATATCAACAATGTACTCCCCTTTGTCTCTTCATCACACCATCACTACTCCCCACTCTATAAGCAACTTTGTGGAGTGCTGAGTTTGCAGCCTTTTAAATATTTGAAAGGATACATAATAGGGTGGATGATTCCTTGCATTGTTGTCTATCTCTACTCCATTGACAATCATAACATTTGATAGTGCTTCATTTTGTGTTAAGTAGAAGTTTTGGATGTCCCAGATTGTTGACATACTACTTAGGTCCATTTTGATATTCTATTAGCAGGAATCCGAAAGAAATCTTTTTGGATTCCATTCATCCTCCCTCTGCATGCCGATTTACCCCTCCCCCGAACCCCCTTTTTGCCGTCGTCTTTGCCTACATCGCCGCTATGCACTCTTGTGACAACCCCTAGTTATCAATTTCATCGTGAACCTCAAGCCATAGCGACTTCGAGATAGAGAGTGCCCGGGCCATCCCTACCACAACTCTCTGTCCATACTTGACTCGGGCAAAGGATATTCTTCTTCACTACTTGTCAGTGGATTTGAGTGAGAGAGAGAGAGAGAGATGTCTTCACTCTTTAACCCCTACCCCAAGATATCTTCCAAGATTCGTGTTAAAAAAATGACTTGGACGATTCAAAGCACTTTCGAAAATCTTTCGCCATTTGCGAAACTGCCTTTTGAACTAGTATAGATCTTAGCTCGTAGCATCAACAATAAAAAGTGGATTTAAACATTATAAAAATGCTTTTTCCAATCCCAAACTAACTAGGTTTTACCTACTTATTCTCCAGCATGTGCCTTATGGTGGGGAATGGATTTGGGTCTAAGCCATAGAATTTGATTACTTGTTCACGAGCCTTGATGCACCCCTCTAACTTTGCTTCTTGCAAATTGGGTAAGGAGTCCGTGAACAATTCAACTTTTGTATACAAGGTTTTCGATTTAGCTAGCAACTTATTTTTTGCAACCAAAGAATCTTTGTTTTATAGATTTCCCTCCCTCCTAGCATTCTCCTCTTTCTCCTTTGCTTGTTGGGGCATGGAAAGCACCTATGATGCTGGTTCTGAAAGATTTGACGAGATGGGCCTTGGTTTCACAACTCTAAAAGACCTACAAACTCTCCATCCCCATCTCCCTCCTGTCTATTGGGGTTCGGCCAACTGATCGGGCGTCCATTACTAACCCATCGTTACTAACTCACTTATTCTTTATTTTAATAAAGAATAAGGAGCGAGAGAGGATAACTCACTCTCTGTGCTTCACCCACTCCATGCTCTCTATCCTCACACACCACTGCACTCAAGTATATGCACATGCTTAGTTTTCAAGTGGTATCAGAGTCGAAGGTTGTGGTGCTACTCCTCTCCTAGTGTTTCTCTCTTTGTGGAGAGCTTCACATTGGCAACTGATCAAAGCTCGGAGCTTCCATGGCTATGGAGGCATTGTGAGCTCGACACATAAAGCTCACATATCAAGGTGGCAAGGGGGTGAGCTCAACACGCCACAAGGAGAAAAATATTGATCTTTGTATGAGATGAGAGAGAGAGAGAGAGAGAGAGAGAGAGAGAGAGAGAGAGAGAAGTAGGTCGCTCAATTCAAGACACATTGATAGAAAGTCATTGTTTTGCTTGTAACTTGAGCTAGAAAACTCTGATTCAATTTCATTTTAATCAAAACAAAGCTCTTTTCAAGCTCTACGACATTGTAGAAGATTTTGTGAGCTAATTTGGAGTGCAAGTATGTTTGAAATAAAAAACACAAGGTTGTCTTGTCAAGATAGATTGTGTATTCGAGTTTTGAGAGAGAGAGAGAGAGAGAGAGAGAGAGAGAGAGAGAGAGAGAGAGAGAGAGGATCAAACTCTTTGTGGATTGGACTCTCGAACACTTTCGATATCGGCAACTTTGACATAGTGAGAGTGTAGCTCTCTGATTACAACTACACATACAGAGAGAAAGCATAGCTCTCTGGCCTTAGTAAAGGTGAGAGATAGATACAAGGACAAAGGTATACATGCATACAAGTTGTGCTTTAGTGAAGCATGATTATCTCTTGGCTTGAGAGAGATTTTTCCACATCCATACTTACTATGTTTTATGTATGCTTATTTGTGATTACCAAGAGTTGATTATCCCTGATTCATACTGTGTCGGCTTGTTGATTATCCTTGATTCATACTCATAGCCTTGTTGACTTATAGACATGTGGAGTGTTATTTATAGTCAGTAGCAATGCTTATGCACTCATAGGTGCTTTGAGCACTCTATGTATCTTGAGAGTGATTTGGTTATGACATATGCGTTTTGGCCATGATGTATACACTTGTGGTTTACTTTTGATATTGCGATCTCCATATCTCCAGATTGTAGTTCTCTTACACTCACGGAGTCCACAATAGATTCACACAGGTCTTTGCGTCATCTCAGCTCCATTGGAGGTTATGTGAGTTTATGCATAGTTTTTTGACATTTTGACAGTGTTGTACTCCTTTGTGAGCGGACCCCACCTGCTTGCATATTTGTTGGTGCTTGTTTATGCACGTGTTCTACATCTTGATGTGATCTTTATGACTCATGTACATTGTGTTGCAGATACTACCTTTGTACGCCATTGTGGAGATTATTTTGGCTTGAGTTGGCAATCCCGATCATTTTTTAGACTTGGCCCAAAAGATAGTCATTTTTGAGACTTGACTATAGTTGTGTCATTTCTAAGTCGTTTGTGAGGGTTTTGTGTTGTGTGTCTTGAAGCCAAACAATGGAGCAGGGTAACCCAGTGGAAGGTGGATTAGGTTGCTAGAGACCCCCCACTATCATGGCCCCACCATAGGACATGTATAGTGGTGGTAGGTGCTTATGATCCTAGTTGGCACTCTTTTGGCAGTGATTTTTGGAGCTATATATACAATTTGATGCCCTCTTAGTATTCTTTTATGTTTATGAATTGATTTTCTTATTTGGGTTTGGATTTTGATCTCTATACAAAGGAGAATCTGTCTACAAAAAATTCACCATATATGCATCCCCATGTCCACTAGTGTCAAGAGACTGACGTTTAATCTCTTTTGTGAGCAAATCACTAGAACATAACTAAAAGCAACCTTATCCCTAGGTACAGATTTACTAATGGAAATATAAACTAAGAGATAAGGTTGCAACATAAGCGCTTAGCATATCCTTTAGCACAAGATTAGTACTTGTAAGATGCATATCCTCTTTCTTGGTGCTAACATACACGCTTAGCATATCCTTTATCACAATGTTAGTACTTGTAAGAATCTTATCCTCTTTGGATAATTGACAATAATGAGGAGTTTTTCCTCACTGTTCACAGATAGTCCTCCAAAATGATCGATAAAAAGGGATCACAATTCCTTGCACTATTGTTGATTAATCAATGATTTTAGAAAAAACCATCTTGATTAACTGTAGTGAGATGATCTACAAGCACCCAAATTGAGCCATGAACTCTATTGGTGAGTGATAGATCTATAAGTAATATGATAGAAATATTGCATATAGAGTGTGAAATGCTTTAGGAGATACTAATGTCATGAATGTGCATGCCGCTCCAAATCAGCCTTTGCTAAACACTAGGGCCTATAACACCTAATGTGCATGCATTTAGCTAAAAACAGATCTGAACGTGCATATCCATGATCATAATTGCCAATACTTATGGCTAATGTCATCCTCACGGGTCATTAAAAAAAAAACTAACACTTCCCATGGAAAAACAATGCTAACATATTTGGACCATAATAGAATATCAAAATTCATCACATCTAGGTACCAAATAACTAGTTCATTAACATAACATATCTTTGCGGCATATGTAAACAACCATCTCTTAAAGTTGTCTAATTTGAACTTATACCTTAGCAAGTGTTAGAAGGTATCCGACAATTTATGGCCATTGAAATTGTTTTTGATACGATGTGCACAAAATGGTCTAACAAACGGATGTGACCAACACCTAAGGACTTTGTCGCAACACATAATTGTAATAGGAGGTGTCCTAGAGACTCATATTATCCACATGTGGAATATGTCTCATATAAGGATGTCCAAAAAAATAACATCCATCAAGTACAAGAGGTACTTATGTGTGGAGTTAACTGTAAACACTCAGTGACATGAGTGAGAGGACCCTCATAAAGCTTGCTCCACACTTGGCTAAACCTAACTCCATGAGTCCCTAGGCCATGTTGCTCCTCTTATGACAACATGTGCCAACAAAACCCGGCAAGAAGGTCCACAACTGCATAATGTAGATATGTATTTCGGATACTATGCACCAAAATACTTTGCTCCTACATGACATTGTCATGTCTCTGAAGAGAAAAATGGATGAAAGCATTTAAGCTAACACATCCTAAATAGAAAATTCAAGAAAATTATATTAAAAAATGGAATGAAACCAAATCACATGTGTACATGAAGGTTGAACATAGTGTTCACTTACCCATAGTCAAATGCACCCAACCAAATCTCCCACCTCGAAAGGCCTAGGAACACTAATTGAAAGATTAGTGAAAACCAATTTGTACAAACTAGTAACCTTGGGTGTTGCTTGTGCAATCCAAACCCCTTGGTTAAAATATAGGATGTGAAAACCCTTGGTTGAACTCTATATGGAAACTATTCAAATAACAGTCAACAATAACCAACACAGTCTATCGTGCCTAAGAGTGCTTGGAATCAACTTGGGAGGTTGAACTTTCTCACTACCCCTTGGTAGATTATGAACTTATTTGCTTGAAAGTACAACTGTGATGAGATCATATTGTGACCCTCAACACCTATGGAGTGAATATAGTATCTAGGTCATACCCTTGAAATTACCACTTCTAGAACCACACTCAGTGCTACAACTAGGCATAGATAATCTCAAAGTTGGAATCTTATTTACAACTTGATCGTGAAGAAATCATTCTCTCCATCAAAAGAACTGATCAAAAGAAGAGAAAAAATTTCAACACCCCAAATAAGGTAGTCCTACTAAAGTGCCTTGGGTGTTCAAACAAGAGATCACCTACGTTGAGGCTCTCTAAGTCTATTCATGTCATCCTACAAATTACTTGCTTGACATGCCTACTTTCTATCCACAAAAAAGCATCATTTGTAATGCTAGCACCGTGTATACAAAAATTGCCCGCCGTTTTAGTTATACAATGATCACAAGCAACCATACTAGCCTCTCTCAACTCCTTTTGATGTTATAGAAGAAGAGTAAACCATGCTTTAGTGGAATGAGTCCACAATATTGACATGCCATGCATGTATATAAGAAAAATAGTGTGATAAGCCCTTTGCTTCAACGATGGTCTCCACACTTTGAGTAGATGCCCTACGTGCCTTGCACAATGTGTATTGGCATGGATACATCATAGTTGGTCATTGAAAACCATAACTATGAGCTTATATCCTCTTATTTCCAAACATGTGTGCCAGTATCGTTGATCCTAAATCAATGGATAATATTGTGGCACAAAATAGAAGCCTTGCTTTGTAATAAGTATGGAAAAGCACTTTTCTTTGCACAACAGAGAAATATTTTTCAAATGAAATGTTAAAGAAAGAAAAAAATTAGAACTTGAAATTAGCTAACCTTATCACCCCTCGGAGAGTGGTTACTTGCACTTGAATGTGGCTCGTAGCGAAGAAAGTTAGTACTATTGGATGTACTTAGTATGCCCTTGTGGCTTGGTTCATACTAACATCCAATAAAAACTGAGACATGTTGCTAAATTTTCCCAAGTTCGTATGCTAATAGCATATTCCAAACTTTGGAAGCATTTAGGCAATATGTCCTAAAGTGAAGCCTTGCTTCGCATAAGGTCATCTAGGAGATTAGAAGAACAGAACCTGATTACTCTTAGTTAACGGGTTCTTTGAGTGACATACAAATGTCAAAGCAAAGAGAATCGACATTGTCGATCTTTCATAGAGGAATGGCCTTGCCTAATCATGCAACTTATTGAGAATCATGAGATTTCCTGATATTAAAAGAGATAGCTCCTGAAGCTTAGCTATCAAAGGTCATCAAACTGCCAAACTCTACCTGACCAAAGCAACATTTGCTTGTCAGTTTGGCATTGTAGAAAATTTTGCAAGATTTAAAAAGTGCACAAATAAATTTAACTTGGCTACCACCTTGCGTGAATCATCGTTATGCCTTTCGTATGGATAAGGGTTTCACTAGTGTGGTCCCAAGTAATTGAAGCAGAGTTTTTGGCAACTTGCCCTGTGAAACTCTATTTCAAATAATTTGTAATTTCCTAGAATTCCTTGTAGAAAGTTATTCTACTCACACTTCCTCACTATATGTGGTGAAAAGTGAACAATACTGTCCTTGACATTATTTTAGAACACTAGGCCCAACTCTTCCTCCATTTGGTGAATATGCTTCATAAGAAATGCACAACCCTGCTGTTACAAATTCTGCAAGATGGCTAGCCTTAAATGCTTTACAAACTTCGAAATAATGATGCATCATGGAATGTAGAAAATAAAGTTTGTAAATTTCAAGAATATCGCAGATAGCTAACTGATATGCATGTGCAATAAAAAATTTAACAATCATACATGCTCACAAATTCATGCAGATCAATGGAGGTTGCTAAGTCAAATAACAACCTTGCTATGATGACCATCAAACCATGCCCAACAAGCTTAGACATACCCCTTGGGTGCTAAACAATACTAAAGTTGCCATTCAAATTCAAAAATAAGGTGAATTCACGAAGAAAAACAAAAAGCAAATGAATCCATAACCAAAGTGAAATTGAAATTATAACTTGTGTACCGTTTTTTCTTGAATTTCCACCCTTGGTATTGGAATTTGGAGCACCCCTTGGGTGGTTTGCTTGTGTTGAATGTTGCCAAGAGCTGAATTGCACAATAATTACTTACATGCATCTGTTGTCAATCACCCTTGAAAAATGGTCAGATCCGACTCGCTGACACTGGGTTGTCAAGTTCAATTTTTTTTTCCAATTGTTCCTAATGATATTTTGCTTGAACCTTGAAATCTTCTAGGATACATCCTTTGTTCTCTTCTCAAATATGTTGTTGGCATAATGCCGGCTGCCTGGTTTTCTTTGCAAGATTGTCCGCCATGCCAAAGCCCTTGCAATCCTCCTCCTATTGCACCTTGCACACCTTTGCACGTTGTACACCTTGCATGGCCCATGCATTGTGTGTTTTCTCCCCATTTTCTCTTCGGCTTTGTGGCCAACGTTGGGTCGAAGTTCGGGGAGTTTCCCGTGGGCACGTTTCCTAAAACATTTTTGTACAATTACCCTAAGGCCGGGCAAGATGAGAAACCAACCACCATTGATGGTGGTGGTCTGCATAGGAAAAGCAGGACTCATCTTTCATGTTGTGTTTCTCGCCCAACCTTGTGCCAGTGATGAGATTTAGTTAGCATGCCAGCAGTGATCCAACAACAAGCTTCTTAGCTCATGTAGATTCCTTGGATTAGGCCATGCTTTTATTACCTCCAACTTTCATGGATCCATATAGATACCATCTTGACAGATAGTATGACCTAAGTATTGAATCTCTTGAAGGAAAAATTCACTCTTCTGTTGATTGAGAAAAAGCTTGTTCTCGCTCAAAGCTTGAAAAATCACCTGGAAATATTGCTTGTGCTCCTCCAAGGACTTGAAGTAGATGATGATATCATCAAAGAGCACTCTATTGAACTTGCGATAGGGTCTAAATATTTTCTCCATCAAGCGATTGAATGTGGCAGGGGCATGACTAGATATTCATAAAGACCAAACGTTGTACGGAACGCAGTCTTTAGGATATATTCTTTCACTATCCTTATTTGATGATAGCCACTTTTAAGGTCAATCCTATTGAAGTAGGTTGAACCTTGTAGCTTATCAAACAGACCTTCTACCCGTTGTACGGAAAATCTATTTTTGATAGTGATATGGTTTAGCTCTCGATAGTCCACACATGCGGTATGTACCATCTTTTTTTTGCACTAAAAGGACTGGAGAAAAAAAGGGAGAGGAGCTAGGCCTCACCATCACTTTGTGTACCAATTCTTGTACTTGCCTCATGATCTCCTCTTGTTGAGCTTGGGAAACTTGATAAGGAGGCTTGTTAGGCGATGAGCTTCTTGGTAGGAGCTCAATTCGATGGTCAGCATCCCCCGGTTTTGGAGGTAAGTCCATAGGGATATCATCGATAAACACATCTTGGAATCTATTTCGAAAATTAGACAAGTCTAATTCTTTTTGATTCCTAACACTTTGCTTTGTTAAAACATTAGCATCATTTAGAGACTCTTTGATAAAAATCATGTACGCGGAAACTGAGCTTTTCATTGACTTATCAAAAGCAGGTGACTTTACAAGTGGTATAGTATGACTGGACTTATTAGCATCTATGTACATGCTCTTTTGCCTATAGGTGAAGTAGACTCTCCTTTCAAGGAACTTCATGTTGGCAGCCATGCAGTTGAACCATGGTGCCCCTAGGATAACATCCTCATGTTGGAGAGTGGAGATGAAAACGTCTTCTTTGTCAACGTAGATTTGGACATGAAGCCTCAACTTTCCAATCAAGGGAGTAACGGAGGCTTGCTGTCCCTTGAAAGCTCAATCGGCAGTTACAATATCTCCCATCTCAAAATCTTGAATGCCCAACTTAGTGGCCAACTCCGTTGATATGAAGTTTTGAGTAGATCTAGGTCAAACAAGATGAAGGCATCATGCTCCCTTACCTTTCCCCAAGCATAGGAGAGAGGTGATCCTTTGTGATGAGAATCCTCTTTTGGACCTTCGACCATGGAAGCTCTAGGAGTCTCATTGCAGGCATTTCTTTTGGGGCAAGAACGATAGCCATGTCCTTGCTCCCCACACTTAAAACATTTTTGGTTCTTACAAAAAGCTTCTAGCTCTTCAGGAGAGAGTTTATTTTTACCTCTGTAAACTCCCTTCTCCTTGGACTAATTGTTGTTGTTGGAATTGCCTTGGAAAGAGTTTTGGGCATTTTTTTCCCCTTTGCATTATTTTTGTCTTTGCTTTCGATGGGCTTGGCATTCCTTTTAGCCCCTTGTTGGAAATTAATGTCACGAAGCAACCGTAGTGTGGTGGATTACTTCGGTGATAGAACCAGGATTTTGAGAGTTGACATACTCGGCTATTTCTTTAGGAAATCCCACACAAAATTGTTTCTTTTGCTTGGCAAAGGCTATCTTTTGAAATACATTAGCCTTAAGATTTAAATCCCAAAACTTGTCCACATATTTGTGGATAGACTCGTTGGAGAACAAATTCAAACTCCTCCATTTGGTAAGCACTTTGTCCTTTGCATCGCTTGCAAGGAATTGCTTCATGATGGAAACTCATAGAGTTTTCCATGTCTTTGGGGATTCGCCATTACCACGAAGGCTAGCCCACCATTGACGAGCAGATTTTTGGAAGTGCATAGCTACATGACATAGCTTCAAGAACTCTGTGAAGAACTTGTCTCCAAAGACCGCATCAAATTGCTAGATGAAGGCCAATACTTTGTCGGTAGCACCAAAGGTGCCATCATAGGTGAGAAAAGAGATACTCTTTCCTCCCTCTTTGAATCTATTGAGCTTTTGTGACCTTCTCCATGCAAGGTAGTATTTGCGATGTCCTCTCCTCTTCTATTCTCTAGGAGAATATCTACTGCTTTCATCGGAAGGAGGAAGGTGAAGAAAAAGGAGAGGAGGGTAACCTCTTTCTTGCCTTTTTCTTCCTTTGTTTCCTCTCTTCCCTTTTGGAGTGAGGAGGAGAAGGACTATGGGTTGACCATTTCCTCTTGGGAGGAGTTGGTGATCGTCTAGACCACCGTCTTCGTGGAGCCACATCTTCAAAGGAACTTAGGGATTTGCTTCTTTCTCGTTCTTTGGATTCCTCCTCTCTTATGAGAGAGTCTCTTATTTGGGAGTCTCATCAAGAGGCCTCCTAAGCTCTCTCTCCTCTTGGAGAGGAAGGGAAATCCCTTAAGCACAAAGTTGTTGAGTAACTTCGGCTTGCAAAGTAGGGTTGCCCATAGCTTGTTGCAACCTAGTAACAAGGTAATTAACAAACATGGGGGCATCATCATTAGCACCTTCATGTGCAAAATCAAAGTTATCAACTTTTATTCTACTCTCTTGGTTATTGTCAGCCATGCTAATTAAACTTATGTATAGATTACTTTGTGCTTTGATACCTTCAAAAACCTTACCTGCTATCCTTGAAAATTAGTTCTCAAGCAGCCACACCCATGTTTAGAGTCTGTTGATTGCAAAGACTAGTGGAGAGGGTCTAACATTGCTCGGTTGATTATGGTTCATGTTGACCTTGCTCGTAGCTCAATAATGGTTAAGCCAAAGGCAAGCCCCGAGAGACTCCATTATTAAGACTATAGATCCCAATGGTGTACCTCGAACTAAGTCCTTCTCAACCAAAATAATAGATCCCTATCACACTTACCCTATTGCAATGAGAACTTCCAACCTTGCATGGACAACTTAAGGACCTCTCTTCTTAAGCAAGAAAAGACAAACCAATAGATCAGATACTATTGTAATGAAAATGGCCTATGAACTTTGAGAATAGCGAAATTAAGAGAATTAGAGTGAACATTTTCATGAGACTAGCATAATAGCATAATAATGATGATGGAAAGCTTAAGCATTGAAGTATGGCTCTTGGTTGGATTTTCATTCCATAGCCAAGAGTGTTGGTGTAGAGCTCTCAACTTCTCAACAAGCTTGGAGAAGGAGATGGAGCTCTTGCACTTTGCACCTCACACAATGAGAGAGAGAGAGAGAGAGAGAGAGAGAGAGAGAGATGTTGGGGTATAGGCGCCTGTGCCTTGCCCGGCCGCCCAGAGTCTGGGCGCCCACTGACTTGTATACCTTATACATAGCATAAGTGTATAGGGGGCTGCTCACTCTTTGAGTCTCCCCACCCACATCGTGTCTGTCTCCTTCTCTCTCTCTCTCACTCTCCGTTTGTGGTGCTCCCCGATCCCCTTCAATTGGTATCAGAGCGTAGGTGTGGAGGGAGCGCGTGTGTGCACAGTCACGACGATAGCGGACAGCCAGTTTCATTCCTGAAATCGCGTCCGCGCGCGCACTTTCAAGAGTGCAAATAGGGTTTCGACTTCGGCATCAGAAAATTCAACTGTCCGAGAGCGTTTCCAGCAGGTGTCTTGACGTTTTACCCCCCTTTCGAAGCCATTCGAGCCATCAGAAACCTCATTCGAGCTACGGTTGAGGAGCTGCATTTTTCAGCCCTCTTTTGGCAATTTATGCTGCGTTTTTGGGTCGAAACGGAGGTTTTTGGCATAGCTTTCACACCCGGACTCGGATACATGTGATCCAAGAGTCTACCCTGGGGTTTTGGCACGCTCCAGACGCGCTCGTCATATCAAAATTTTAAAATTCTGAACGCTGAATTTTCTGCAGCAGCAGTTGTTTATTGTGTGTCGAGGATTCCACACATAGTTTGCTCTCAGATGTGAGAGTGATATTTGCTGCAAGTTTCCTCACAGGTGGGAGGATACGATGTATGCCTTATGTGGTTTGATGCTCAGGGAGACTAATGTGATTGCATTTTGAGCTCGGCAATGTATGTCTCGAGCATGTTTTTTGGCAGTCACAGGTAGAGAAGATATTTGTGCACTAGATTTGCAGGTGTTTGCAATGATGTATGCAAAGTGTGGAGATTGGTGCATGCATTTGGAGTGCGGTTTGATGCGCTTTTGTTGCTCATGGTTTTGAGCGTGCAGTCAGTTTGGTTACTGGTTTTGTGACCGTTTTACTGACGAAACTCTGGCGAAATTTTCCAAGGAGTTTTATGCGCATCATTTATGCGATCTAGGTAGAGATTGCGGGTTGCACTCAGCATTTGCGTGCGGTGTTCTCTGCAGGTGGGAGATTTGTGCGTGTGTATGCATCCATACCGCACAGTCTGGGTTTGGTGATTAGCTCACAGATCTATGCTCTATGACGGCGTGTGTGCAGGTGATCTTCAGATCGAACAAGTCATAACTTCTTGGAGAATTTTTGGACTGATTCTTTATGCGCTACGGTTGGTAGTGTGGGGTTGATTTGCAGCCATATTTGCATACTTTTGTTGATGCGATTCGAGCCAGTTTAGGGCTGATTTGGTTGACATTTGCTACTCATTGTTGGTTGCTCTTTTGCGAGCATTATGGCTGATTTTTCATTTGACTTCCAGCGTTATGGTCTGACACAGTTTGATGGTGTAGATTTTGTTGCTTGGAAGGAACATATGCTTGTTGCATTGGCGGATTTGGGGCAGGATAAACCCTTGCATGGTTTATCGGCGAAGCCCAAGTCTATGCGTGATGATGATTGGCAGGATCTTGATGAGTTAGCAATGTGTACGATTTGTTTGCATCTGGTTGAGTCTGTTTACTGGCAGGTCTCGAGGGAGACTACAACTCATGCTTTATGGCAGAGTTTACATGCTATGTACGCGACATCCATGTCTACAGGGAAGTCTAGTCCCACTTCTATGTCCATGGGAGAGATTGATCCCACACGCAAGTCTCGACGGCATAGAGACTTGACATGTTGGCATTGTGGACATAGAGGGTACATTAGGCGTCGATGTTTCAGGCGTTTGAGAAAACGGAGGCGACAGATGCGTGATGCAGATTTGGGCATGACAGATGCTAGTGAGATCAGTACGGTGGTTACTGAGTATGCTTGTGACGGTGATGTCACATTTACATCTAGCTTGTCTTCAGACGATCTTATGTCTACGGATTGCATATCGGATTGCACATTGTCTTCACATTGGTTACTAGATTCAGATGCTACTTTCCATGTCACATCGCATCGTGAGTGGTTTAGCACGTTTTCTAGTCAGATTTTTGCAAACGCAGCAAACTGGCAAAATTCAGATGACCAAAATGTGTATGCCAAAGTTTTGCATCTGAAATAGCCCTTGAATCTGCAACAGCATTTGCAAAATTTTGTCCACACTTGTCATACAAAGTGAGCTTATACAGCCCACGGCACAAAAGGCTAGATGCAACAATTTCATCACCAAAACTGAGATCATGAACTGTACGTCTGTCATCCACAAATTTGACTACAAGTCCAAGTATAGCAAGTGCAGATACAGACAAGAGATTCTTCTTGATCCCAGGTACATAACGTGCATCAACAAGTGTGAAAGAACTGCCATTAGCAGCAGTAATCACAATCTTTCCAACTCCCTGAACTGGATAAGAGGCATTGTTGGCACAAGTGGCTGAATTCCCATGAGGGACAGACTCGAGAGAGATAAAAAATTCACGATGTGAGGTAATGTGCTTTGTAGCACCACTGTCGAAATACCACACATGTGAATCTGCAGCAACTGACAAGCATGCATCATGGACAGCAGGATTGTAAGTGCACTCTGCGCTAAAAGCCCATTCTGCATCAACATCAGCAACACAATCTCCTTTCACAGAAGACTCAACAATGGCTGCATTTGTAATGGAACCAACATTTGCAGTGGAACCACCCTCTTTCTTCTTAGCCTCTTTGGCCTTCAACTTAGGACACGACTTGATCAAGTGATCATTGGCTTTACAATAATGGCAACGCATCTTCTTTTTGCCCTTATCACCAGAATTACCAGACGAAGTACTGCCAGCAGAAGCATTAGGAACATAATTTTTGCCACTCGCAGCAGAACCATAAGACGTGGCTGCATTACTGTTACCACCCTTTCTTTGAGAAGCAATAAAAGCCTGTTCAACTGCACACTGCCTAGTCCTATTTTTTCTAGAAAGTGACTCTTGCAACAGTAATGTGCATAATGCATCAAACTTGACAACTTTAGGATTTCCTTGGGTCATCAGTCTCCAAGTACTAGCAAAGGTCTGGTAGGAATCTGGTAAGGCATCAAGAACAGTCTGCACAAGGGAACTGTCTGAAATGACTTCACCTACAGAAATAAGCTGCTCATTGATATCCTTGACACTAGCAAGGAAAGTGTCCATATCATCTTCCTCATGCATAATCTTCGACTCTAGCTCTTTACGCAGCAAAGAAATTTTAGCCTCATTGCGGCTTGCATAAAGACCTTCTAAAATATCCCAAGCCTGTTTTGCAGATTTTGCTGAACGGATGTGAGGAATAATGGTGCGCTTCACAGACAATGCAATCAATGCATGAGCCTGCGCATCCTTAACAACCCAACGAGCTTGTTCTGCCGTAGGCAAAACAACTCTAACAGCTGCAATCCTTGCAACAAGACCTGCAACATCCTCAACATCGCGTACATCCTCAGAACCAGGACGTAGATCAATGCCCTGCACAATGTTCCAGACACCCTTTGACACAAGAAAATGTTTCATCATATAAGCCCACATAGGGTAGTTGTCCCCATCCAACCTGTCCTCAGCAGCAAACATCTTGAACACATATGTGTTGTTGTTGTCAGCCATGGTAAATGCTGCACCTGATGTGAAAACTGCCCGAAAATAGGAGAAACGGAGCGGGAACAACCTGTGCTATATAGCACAAACCGTAGAAGACTCTAAGGCACCTGTTATGCAGAAAACGGCACTGAAAGAAATTCTGCACAAAATGACAAAATAGCCTGTGCAATACTGCCTGTAGTGCCTGTAGCCTGTAGCTCAAGGCACACAATAGAGAGTGTGTTACTTTATATGCAATGGAAAGATAGATAGCCCTAAAGTGATGGGCGTATATACAATGCACGGGGGAAAAAACCTCCTAAAGAGGAAAAAAATGCCCCGGCGGTCCTAGTGTGTTCACACACATCACTACCACATGTATATGGTAACAATTTCTCACAAGCATGATTATTTGTATGAAGAAGATGTGATAGTTCACAAGGATGATGTGTTAGTTGAGGCTTTTTCTAGCGAAGCTAACCTCGTTGTAGATCCGATCAATCACAAAGGATCGATCTTGGCTCTCGAGCCTAGGTCCAAAGTACCCCTTCAGGAAGAACCGATCTTGGCTCTCAAGCCTCGGTCCAAAGAACCCTCACAGGAAGTATTATGTGTTTGCATGATTGATAGGCACGCATTGTTCAAGTGTTTCATTCGTGATTGTTTCTTGTATTTTAGTCAGCGTCTTTATGTGATCCCTTTTCCTAGGCATGACATATTGTACGTTGAGCATGTTTCACTCATGAATGAGCACGAATGTATGTGGATTGATCATGAAAAGCTGAAAAGTATGCATTCAAGGAAGTCACATTCCATGTCTCTTCCTTGGCATGACACATTTGTAGCAAGAGCACAAGACAGTATGAGCACCAAGCATGGGCATTTCCGTTGTGAAATTCCACAATTGATTGCTTTAGATCATAAAAGAAAGATTCAATATCATTGTTTGTGGGTGTGTGGTGAACGGGTTAGCACTCCGTCTATTTGTTCATCTACATTGCATGCACAGTATTTGAGGAAGACAAGATTTTTTCCACTCATTTTACATGGAATAGGTATGTTCATGGTTTTGTGTTGGAACTGGTTTCAGGAACTTTCAGCCATGGAGCTTCTTGAAGAAGAAAGAAGCATGACTCTTGACAAAGTTGAAGCATTGAAGGAGCCACAGAAGACTTTGTGTCACTTTCGGCGTGGCCCAAAGAAGCAAGCGTTGTAGACCTTTATGAAGTTCAAGTACCGCACGACCCAACATCAGAGTTGGCCGGCGAAGAGTCCCTTCTAGGATTCCGGATGCTATTGGCAATTGGAATTGGAGCTGATCTCTTTAGGTAGCTGATTCCGGTGTTTGAGTTTACAACTACTGGTGATTCATTAGTTCAATCAGTAGAACTGGAGGAAAAATAGAAACTGAGCTAGAATAGTTATATGAACTGGAATACATCTACTGAGAACTAGACAAGCTGAATGACTGGATTTAGATTTAAATTTAGATTCAGAGGAAATGGATACAAAGCATATCTGGCTGAAGTGTACTTGACTACTGTATTAAAAATTACAGAGTAAGAGTACAAGTGGAATAATGTAGCCTAGAAACAGCTTCAGGACTACAATCACACACTAAGAGTAGGAAGTTAAAGGATTAAAAAAACCAAAAGTACAGCCAACAATTCCCAACCGATTACAATGTAATGGATCCTATTTATAGCTCTTTGGAGTTACTGTGGTAACCGTCATGGTAATTACTGAATGGTCCGCTGCTCAGATTTCCAAGGGCTGGTTCCCACCTAGTGAAACTGCCTCCGCCATCTACATCCTTCCCTCCTTTCTTGAATTTTGGTAAGACTCCAAAATTTCTGAAAAAATCCACCATGTGATCCTTCTGAAACACGTCTTTATGCCGTAATTCATGCTTTGTTGAGTGCTTGACACCCCCTATAGTTGTAATTTCATGGGTATCAGCCAAAGAGATGTCCACACCTAGCTGAGAAAAATCCGCCGTCTGATTCTCAAAATGTTTGGAAAAATCCACCATCTGATTCTGAGATGGCTGGAAAATTCCTGCATCAAATACCAAGATGGAACTACCCAGTATCCTTCCACTGAACCCGCTTCCTTTTGCCCTTAGGTTTGGATGGTGTCTCCGAAGTCCCAGTGGCAGCATTGTCCTTCTGAATGAGTCTTTAAATGGTCTCTTACTCAAGCTAATCCCGCCTCTCTGTGGTCATTTCTACTTCATAAGGCGTGAGAGGATGATAAGATTTGGTGTCGGGATCATAAAGCGTGTTTTTGCCTTTTGTGAGACGAGTTCTGGCCAGTTTGTGACAATGCGAGGCTGTATGGATCCATCCTTCTGGAAGAGGTTGATTAGCAAGGGTTATGGACGTGACATGAGCAGATTGAAAGCTACCATTTTCACAAGAAAGGACACATAAACAAAGATTGTCATTTATTGCAAAGAGGAGAGGGTAAAGCCATTGTTCTAAGTCCTGCACCTCCTCAAACTAGTGTGAAGGTAGAGGAGATCAATGTCATTGACTCTCATGTTGATGTTGTTCCTGACGTGCCACATCCATTAGATGTAGTAGGCTTCACTTCTAATTTGAGTCCAAAGGCGTTGTTATCTCTTGATATATGCTATGCACATAATTGGATTATTGACTCGGGTCCCAACTTTCACGTTACTCCTCAAAAGGAGTGGTTCTCTTGTTATGCCTCTACACATGGTTTAGTTAAGCTAGGTGATTCTCATTAGCTTGAAATATGTGGCATTGGAGATGTGAAGTTGTGTATGCGTAATGGTACCGAGTTCATGCTTCAAGGTGTTAGACATGTGCCGAAGCTAACTGAGAGCTTGGTTTCAACATGACAAGTTGATGATCTTGGATATACTACTGTGTTTGGAATGGTTCTTGGATAATAAAAAAAGGTAACTTGGTCATGCTCAATGACCAAAAGTCTGGCTCATTATATTCCTTGTATGTCTCTTGTGTGAAAAAGAGTTTCATCTTTGTAGCAAACTGCCTTCTATTGAGTTGTGGCATAGCCGGCTTGGTCATATGAGTTAAAAGGGAATGAAGCAATTACAACATTTTGGTTATATCCTTGTGTTAAACTATTCTGATTCTAGTTTATGTGAGCATTGCGTATACAAGAAACAAACTAGGCTTACCACTTTTCCATTAGTTAGGGAATCCTCTAGATTTAGATAATAGTGATCATGCGGGCCTATGCTACATAAGTCTCTTAGAGGGGCATTATATTTATTGACTTTCATATATGACTCTACTTGAAAGGTATGGGTCTAACTCTTGAGAGGAAAGACAAAGTCTTTAGTGTCTTTCAGAAGTTCCTAGCTATGGTCGCGAACCAGTCAGGCAAGAAGTTGAAGGCTATGCACGTTGAAAATGGAGGGAAGGAATCCTCCATTGAGTTCAATAATTTTTGTAGAAAAAGAGGAATGCATTTTCATTGGTTATGGTGCAGACAAAGAGATGGGTTATCGTCTCTGACACTCAAAATCATGTAGAGTAATATGCAGCTCACAAGTAATCTTTTAGTGAATCAAATATGCACAAACAACTTATGAAAGAGGTTGAATATCACAAAGTAGGATTTGAGGACGTAGCCTCAAGTCCCCAGTTACAAAAACAACCCAATCTATTAGTGATGTACCTACTGCTAGTAGTGCTCTAGAGAGAGCTAATGATTCCCTTGAGAGAACAGAGTCCAACAGTCAAACAATGAGGATATCTACACGTATATCTCGTGGACCTGAGTATTTTCAACCAAGGTTAGACTATCTATTGTTCACTAACTGTGGAGAGCCTACCTGCCACCAAGAGGCTATTAAGATGGAAGATAGCGTGAAGTGGGAGCATGCAATGCAATCTGAGTATATCTTGATTATGGCACAAGTTATGGATAATGCGACTCAAGAAGTAATAGAGTTTCCAGAGGGCAAACAAGCCTTGCCTTACAAATGGGTGTATAAGGAAAAGTACATCGCAGAAGATCCTGATCTTGAGTATAAGGCTTGATCACTTAGCATCTTCATACTTTAGGATATGCTCATTGCTAGGAAGTCCAAAGATGAGATTTTCATCTTGAAGACGTCACTTACCACGTTGTTATCTATGAAGGATTTGGAGGTGCAAGTCACTTTCTTGGTATGCATATGAAGAGGGATAGAAAACATGGAATACTATAGTTATCTCAGGAAGAAACGTTTATCCACGTCAAGGTCTTGCAACATTTTATATGTAGGGGGGGAAGGCGACATTGAGTACCCCAATGCAAGCATATGAAAAACTTAGCAAGAATGATGCTCCCAAGTCTGATGCTAAGAAAGAAAAAATGGCCAAGGTGTCATATTCTTCAATAGTTGAAAATATTATGTATCCCATGGTAAGCCACGAGACTAGAGATCGCCTTTGTAGTGGAGTGGTTAGCAAATTCATGCCAAATCATGGCAGAAAGCACTAGGAAGCAGTGAAGCGTATTTTGAGATATTTGAAAGGTACGACAGACAAGTGCTTATGCTTTGGGAATAGTGATGCATCCATTGTGGGCTATACGGATGTGGATTATGCAGGTTGTGTGGATAGTCGAAGATCCACATATGGCTATGTTTTCCTATTTGTTGGAGTATCCGTGTCATGGAGATCTTGTCTCCAAAATATACATCATCTTCCACCACAGAGGCAGAGTATGTGGCAATTTTTGATGCTATCAAGGAAGCTATATGGTTAGCTCTCCTAGTGGGAGATCTTAGCATTACTCAAACTTCAGTGTTGCATTGTGATAGTTAGAGTGCAATTGCATTAGGAAAGAACCGCACGTTTCACTCCAAGTCAAAACACATAGAAATCCATTACCATGTGATATGGGACATATTAGCTAGCAAGTGCATTGAGCTAGGCAAAGTTCATATGGATGACAACATTTTAGATGCTCTCACAAAGAGCCTACCCTCTCAGCGGTTTTCACATTGCATGGAGATGAGGCCACTTGGATTGCTTCACAATTTTATGGATGTACATACATAGGCCATTTGGGCCACACTGGCCTTCAAGTGGGATATTGTTAGGGTTTAGGCCAACTGACCGTGGATGCCCATCACATTGACCATACTAGCCTTATCTATTCTTTTGATCTTATAGAAGAATAAGGAGTAGTGAGGAATTCCCAATCTTCACGTAGAGCTCCACCAACACTTTGTGTTTGCTCTTCTTCTCCCTCTCACTCCGCACACACTGCACACTCTTTAGACATAGTCTCTCTCTTGCAGCTCATATGCATGCCACATACACACCCATGGTAAATCTTGTCATTGCCAACATGAGCATGGCGGTGCACCTCACTCTTTCACATAGATAGGAATGCGTGCATGGGTCGACATTGGTAGTCCTACAAGACCTTATGCCTGAGTGAGTGTGTGTGTGTGTGTGTGAGAGAGAGAGAGAGAGAGAGAATTTAACCATTTTAATTATAACTTTGTTATCAATGACACTATCTATTCTCAAATCTTGCATAGAGAGAATATTCTCTTAACAAGAGAGATTATTCTTGAAGAAGAAGAAACCCTCAACTAAAGTGCACTCACTAGAAAAGAGAGACATGATAGGAAAAACAACTTTGACCCTTTGAAAAAGAAAAAAACAAGTTGATTCTTATTGAGAGAGTCCAAATTGTCTCGCCATAAGTTTATGAGAGGCTTAGAGAGTAAAGTGAGAAAGAGGCAAAACTTTCACAAGAAAGAGAGAGCAATTTATATTTTTTTCCAAGAGAATAAGAGAATACAACTAGCTCTCACAGCGGCATTGCTAGAAAAGGTAACTAATTAAACTTTCTTAGTGTGTATCTAAAACCCATGAATGATGGCACGCATGGCTATTGCTGTGCAATTTTTAAGAACGGAAAACTACTAGCCCTACAAAGATGGGAAGTCTTTGACCAACATAAATAAGAAAGTATGACACAAGTCTTTCGACATTTGCAAATGTGAGCAAAGGGGTATTTGAACACATATGGTAGGCATGCATAAAAGCATGAAGTGTATTGCATACATAATGCACATGGCACAATGCTAAAAGCATTCTTGCATACAAATAAGTACATCTAGATGGCACATGATTGGCAATCTTTTCAAATTGGCACACTAAGCACCTCTTCCTGTGCTCTGCTCTCGTGTGTCAAACAAAAAAGGTTGAGAACCCTTTTTTTTAAAGGCATAAGGTTTGTCACCTCTAACATACATCCTTTAATACACACAAAGAAGACATTTAATTTGCCTTCTAAAGTATAAGCATTGAGAGTATGTTAGCATAAAAATATACAAAATTAGCTAAAGTTGACTATTTGGATAATGGAAGCGAGACAAGATCTTTAAACTTAGACCCTTAGATTTGGAACACCCATTGAGATAATTAAAGACACTTTGGTACCAATTTAAAGGTATCTACGGCTACCTTAATATATAATATAATTTTTGTCAAAAGGTGGTTTGTCCATGATCACCTGAGTCTTTTCATAGACTCATCCACAATAGACAAGTAGATAGTCATCCATCTGAGTTAGTCTCTCGTTTTTAAATACTCAGATGATGGAAGAATCGTAGATTGTCATCTTAGGATGAGTTTGTCCTTAGTTTGGTACAAATGATAAAAAAAGAACAAAAAGAAAGAAGAAAATACACACAATGTTACCAATTCTTATATAACAATTTAGATACTAGTCTCAATGAATAAGAATCTATGATTCTCAAATGAGTCCGTCAACAATGGGAACTTGAATGAAACCATATCATTATGGGATGCATGGTTTCACTTTGTATATGTTTTTGTGCTCAACTTCTACACAAAGATAGAAAGTAAAGTCCAGGAGGCTGCTACACCCGACAACGAAGTTTTATTTGAGGATATATAACTTCCTTAAGAGAGGAAGAGGTAGAAGATAAGAGAACAAGGAAAGATCATGAGATACCCTTGTAGTAGCCTAAGTGTAAACTATTATGGCTAAAGACTAGCAACCAATCAAGAGCTCGATGTAAGTGTCAAGGAAAAGAAGTCACTCTACCCAGTGACACCATTACGTGAGAAACTTATGAAACCTATTAACTTTTGGTATTAAAATAAATTCCCAACTAGAAAGAGCACTCTTTTGTGAGAAAAATGAAGATTATTGGTCTGGAAAGAACCAAGGAAGTGTATGGGTACATGCTGATCAAGCTAACTTTTCTGATAAAAAACATATACTTATAGACTTCTCTCATTGAAGAAACATCATCTTCTTCCTTCTTCAACATCTCTTCCTCCTCCTGCACAGAAGCATCACAAAAATTTACAAAGCTCTTCAAAACATGTGCATGCTTCTCTTTAGACGAGTTTTATTTACAGTAGCATATGCATACAAAATAAATTTTCCATTGTCTTCTCTAGTCTTAGCAAGAATAATTGGTGAGCAAAGATGCCGATGTTGAAAGTATTAGACATTGTTAAAACATGAATGTAATACCCTAGATTCCTAGAGCTCAAAGAGAGATCTTGTTTGAATTGTGGGTTGCACGATTCAGAGAACCAAAGCTCAAGGTATGGCCATTTTTGTAAAGGGATGTCGTGCACATGTGACTGCGTACTCCTTTGATCAAGAGATTCATCTCCCCTCACAAATTTCACATCTGATGATAGAATCTTGATCATGAAGTTTTTCTTGAAGGAAAGCATAATAGGTGATGTTATCTCTCCCTTAAAATCATAGTCATCGTTGACTATTGGAGTTCTTGAGTCCCTCGTGAATGCTGCAAAATTTTATGGCTCCACATTTTGGCATGACCATTTTCATTGACTTCATAGAATGAAATATAAATTGTATACCGATATTGCCTCTCTAGATTAATTAGAGAAAATCAAATTTGAATCAATTTCCATCACATAAATATATTCTCAATGGCTTTTGAATGTTTCAAAAACATATAGCTCATCTAGAGTCTAGCATGACCATTCTCATTACTTTGTAGGCTAGGGAGAGAAAATGATGTTTTAAACCTCAAAATTTATTCTTAATTCCTTTAAAGATGGTAAGGTGTTACTTTAAAGTAAGGTGTTAGAAAATGAATTCCAATGATTAAAGTTTGTTAAAGCTCTTACCAAAAGCTGATTACTCTTTCCTTACATCATAGTTGTCCTTGACTATGAGTCATCTTAGGAAAACAAAGACTTGGTGCTCATGGATCCTCATTTGAGCAACAACACCATTCCATAGTAGGTGGTTAGTCTACTTGATGCTTGAGGGCATAATATGTCGTAAGCGATCTTTCCGCAATAGATGGCTAGTGTGTGCAGTGCTTGAGGGATATAGCCCGCTGCAAGTATGTCTTCTTGTATGCAAACCTCTAAAAAAATTAGAACTTTAATAAGAGATAAGAGGAATAAAGATAAATCATTGCTTCATAAAACCCAATTTTAAATCAGTGTCTTACATCTTAACACCTTACCTGGTCCATTTCCTTTAAAAAGGAGGAATCTTTTTAGATCTCCTCTTGCTCGATTTTTCAAGTGTGCATACCTTCGCCTAATTTGAAGGCAAAGGTGTACCAACTCCCCCCCCCCCCCTCCTGCCCCCTCCCTCACGATCTCTGCAATTCCCATGCCATCAATGCATCCCCTTCCATGCCTCCTAGCAATGTGCTCCCCTATGTCCATGAGCAATGCAACACAGAGCTATATACACAGACAAAGCCTCATCATGTCCATGCGTTTTCACGTACACACATAACGTCGAGTTTCCAAGGATGACGAGCAAGAGAAGCACAAACTACTTAGGAGAAGTACACATTGCATGGATATGTTGAAATTGTAATGGGAAGGAGAGAGAGAATCTTAGGGATGATGAGATGGTAGCGTAGTAGGGAAAATGAGGGGGAAGTCTGCAATCTGCACTAAAACAAAGCTTCTCTGGCAACAACTTTCCACTGCCATGTAATGCATTTTGAAACACACGATCAGAGTCGACGATTGTGTTCTTAGGTGCAGGGGATCACCTAAAGAGAGGGGCACCTCGTTGAAAATCTCGTTCCTCTCTCTATGGCTCCTCTCGACAGCCCCATGCCGCCTACTCTGGCTCTCTATCCACACTGGTCTTGACACACAAAGTTCACCAGAATGCGCTCTACACTTTTCCAATGAGTCAAGGAATAAATGTGTCTCTCTGTCCGCATTGCTCGTGATGCTATGCACCCCATATGTCTCTCTTTCTCACGACTTGGCTAACTAGACCACATGCCTACACAATTAAAAATATGCCTTTCTCTCCAAGTTGCTCTCAACACATCTCTCTCTCTCTCTCTCTCTCTCTCTCTCTCTCTCTCTCTCTCTCTCTCTCTCTCAAGGAAGTGATGTATGCATTTCTCACCCTTTCAGCCCTTCCTCTTGTTTACGCATTCACAAGCCTTATTGGATGTGCATAACAACCACTAGTGGAATGTACCTTGAAAGATCTTTGATGCAATAGCCAAAGGTTTTGTCCTTAACACGATGTAGTATGGTGTGCTTTTATCTTTAGAATAATATCTAGAAGATCACACAAATACTTCCCTCTCTCTCTCTCTCTCTCTCTCTCTCTCTCTCTCTCTCTCTCTCTCTCTCTCTCTCTCTCTCTCTCTCTCTCTCTCTCTCTCTCTCTCGCGGGTGACCACATGTTGCTTTTACAAGTCTTCTATACTAATCGACAAGCAGCTACGTGACCTTTTGCTACATGTGCACAAAATCATAATGAGATTAGCAGAGAGGACTCTTGATGTACTCCTTTATTATTTGAGAGGTAGCCCATAGGTTACACATACTATGGTCCCATAGGTAACTTTCTAGAGTCTACCCCTAGAGGATGTGAACTTAGAAGGGTTTCACATAGAGACACTAGACGACATCCACTTCATTCAACACTTTTCTGTTAAACGAAGCCCTCAAGAGCTAACTTTGCCAATTTTTTGGAGGAATTGGCATAGGCAAAGCCAAGTAATTTTGGAGGAGCTTACACGTAGAAGATAGGGCAGATTTTGCGCTATGAAGGCTCTCTCAACATCAGCACAACAAATGTCGGTTTTTTGCGTGAAAGCGCTCTTATTGTACTTTTCTCTCCCTCATGGAAAATGTGGCAAAGTTGCCAACTTTTTCAAACTCCTAGACTTGTGCCCCTTCTCATCAACACACCTTCAACAACAAGGTGCTCAAGTTCTGCTTTGATGATCGAGTTCTAGAAGGGGTTGAAAAGCACGGGCTTCCTATCTAGGCAGCTTTGAGCCATGGGCGTCAGGTTAAGTTTTGCTTGCTCATCAAGTGTTGAGAGAACAGAGACTAGTTCCAATCTCTATCTTGCCACCCATATCATCACGAAATACTGCAAGCTTATCCTCTCTGATGCCCTCATTTTCTGCATCATGGCCATCAATTAGTTATAATTCCTCCGCTAAACACCTGTAGCTAATCCCACATAACAATTCCACTTTACTCTTGCACTAATTTTGAAGACATCCTAGTGCCATTTTTTGTCTCTCCATGCCTCATTCTATGGCGATCCTGACACATTTCTCTACGTAGCTACTTCACCGTGTTCGCAATCTCGGGGGGTTCATTATGTGTAAAACTACCATATCACGTGCGTTCAAGACATGTTTGTAAATCCCCTTATCTGTGAGTTTTTTAAGGAATAAAATATACCCATTTCTTTTAAAATCTGTAAGCTTTTTTCAAATTTGAAAAATAGTATCCCTTCTGTATATATATTTATGTAAGTTTGAAGAACTTTAAATACTTTTTTGTTGAACTCACGTGATAGGTTACATTTTTTTTTAGGTGACCTACCCGGGTTCGCAATACCCATTAGTCTGATCGATCCGTACCTCTCTTCCATCAATCAAACTATTCAAGAAGCTTCCCATCTTGCTTAAATTTGCACAAGGAACACTATAAAGTCATGTCATGTGCCCCTGTCATCATCTTCCCCAGACGATCCAAAAAGAACCCATATGCAGATTGCGGCCTCGCTGAGTTCGAGCGCTTGTTTGCAGAGCTTGAAGAAAAAAGAAAGAAGTTGCTTGTTCATTTGGGCACCCCATTGTCCCTTGTCAGGTTTGCAATTGGATCAGATGAAACAAAATGGATCTCCGACAATAGAGATGTCTTGAATGATGGAAAATCCACTCGAACAGGTAATGCTAAAAGTGCTGCCTCTTCCTTTGATCAAATTCACCCCTCAGATATAAAGATCGGTGAAGATGCCCATGCCAACATCATTGTGGATGGAAAGTTTACATGCATGGCGCTGGAATAAGCTGAAACAAGTAGCTAACTATCCTCACCCACACACACGAAATAGGTCTTGTAGATCTTGTAAACCTTTTTTGTTGGTATCTGAGTTCACATTGTCTTTGTTGTTGCAAGTGCGAGTGCCATTTGCTGAATCAACATCCACCTCAATGTTATGAGCCCTAATAGTTAGTGCCGGCTCCGCTTGAAGGTTGTACACCCTCTCTCCATAAAGTTTCAAGCATGTTTCCTTCAATGAAAATTGGGACACACCTAATGCAAGCATCATGTTCACCTAATGCTTACATATGTTTCCTTGTTCAGAACACGAACATGTGCAACAAGCCTAGCAGGTTCAGGGTTGTACATAGTGTGTACTAGGTTAAGATTTGAATGATTGCCACTACGGCATGAACACCCTCGTCCCAAGAAACTATCGTGACATGCTCATCGAGAATGTGTGATGCTCTCTCAAAAGAGTTCTCCACTACCTCCTTCTCTATTGCATGATTACGAATGAAACCATTATCTTTCAGCATCTGTACATACCAATAATACGATAGAGCTTACAAAATTAATTCATGAAGCAGCCAATCAACACGTCGACCAACCATCTTCTTAGATCTCCCTAAAAATTTGGTCTTGCGAACACCATGGTATGCTTCAATGGCCCCATTTGTGTCTTGCCCAGAGTGTTGCATTGTCCTTGCTGCACGAACCCACATATCTACACATATTAAGTAAGCAATTCTTGGCCAAGAAACATGCATGAGTGCATAGAATTCAATCTCCAATACCTTACCAATTTTAGGTTGCCAATAAGTTTCAAAATACTCCAAGAAGGCCTCTTCCACATGGAAGTCATCTAGAAATGTGTCTATCATGTGTTGAATTCTTTCTCTTGTCTCTGTCTCAATTGTGCAGGAGGGCCCTCGTGAGTGCATGATCACCCCTAGTTGACGAAACATCATAGCCCTTGGCCAATCTTGCACCTTTCTCACAAGATGCTCTAGCCAACACCACCTCACATGCCACAAGCAAAGGTAGATGGGTACGTTGAAGACCTCCCTATGCAAAACGAGCTTCAATGTGTAAGCAAAGAATACATTAAAGAGAATTGGAATTGCATTCAAAAAATGACCCTATACTTGATTGCGTTTATTTCAGTTTTTGCATCATCTACCATGAAAGCAACAGGCATCATCTCCATTTGCGATAAAGTTGGTTGCTTAGCCTTCCCTGGATCCAAGAATCTCATGAGACCCATTGAAGGCATGTGGATCCCCTTGTTCTACCTCTCCAGCTCAATAACCCTATGGATGACATCACAAACTCTTTGTTGTTGCTCCTCTATGCTAGTTGCTCCCGTTTTGGATTGTAGGACATCTAACCAACCCACATGCTAGGGTGACCTATGTATAGGTCGGTTACAGTTTTTGTTTGAAGTTCATACTCCCAATTTCATTTAGAAACGCTTCATCTAGGATTAAGGTGCTAGGGTTGTCCTTTGAACTAGATGCAATGTGGCTCTCTATGGGTTGACCCTTAGTGGTTGCTAGCTTAGGAGCACTCGATTACTCGACTAGCATGGATGTGGAGATAGGGGCCTTCGCCTTTAGCTCCCTCCATTGCTCTGCCTTGCGTAGGCTCTCGATTTTATTTTCCCTAGATACAATGATATATTGCTCAACGTCTTGCACTTTGGCAAGGCTTCTCTTATTAGGTAATATAACCTCAAAGGGGAATAGCTCTGAAGATTCAGGGGGTGCAGTGAATGGAGTATTCACATGCACGCTCTCCAGGAGCATGGGGTCTACGTTGGTCATGAATGGTGAATTTACTTCCCCACCCCCTTCATTTACATCGCTAGCTCCACGTTCGGAGCGAGTGGCTCTACTCAAAGTCTATTTCAAGCGATTAAACCTCGGCCCGAGTCGTGGGCCCATGGCATGCATGTCTTGGCTTAAACTATTGGGATTAGTCCTCGATTCAATTACTTAAAATAGTCTTTTCCTAGTCGGGAAGAAGGCTAAAATTAGTAATTTCAAGGGGTAAGTGTCAAGGAAATGGTGGAGGACTTCAAGGCCTTGGCCCACATGCCCTCCCCTCACTTGAAGTTCTAGTTTTTATATATATAGTAGTGTCTATACTATATCATAAGACTGAGGACTAAGACCTATACTTGGGCTTGGGGAATGATCCCGATCCTTTCTTTTAAAATAATAATTTTTTCAAATTTTGTTTTTGTTTTGGTCTCAGATTTTTTGAGCGGGTTTTAAATTTTATTTAATTTTTTGAAAAAGAACTTGTGTGGATATTGTTGCACGTGGGCGCCAAGTTCACGCGCGCATATAGCTTCTCCTAGCAGCTCTGTCTAACCTACCTATATCTAACAGTACTAATTAACACTAATTAGCACTGCACACACACTTCTTAACACAAAAAATTGCACACTCACAGACTACTCAACCTGCTCATTGTTTGCTGCTCACGGTCTGCTGCACATTACCGATCTACACTAACTACCATATCTGCTAACACCTGCACATTACAGCCACTTAACAGACCTAACACAACTCAACAAAAACCAAAAATGATAGAAGTGATTAGCTTCATGAGGTAGCATTGAGTGCTCCTCAAGCTTAGTGGAAGGTAGTTCCCTACAGCGGGGCCAAAAATGTGCGCTTTGCTGCCCGTGTCGGAGGCTGGAAACTTGTCAAAACACCATGTGTGAGCCACAAATGGCTGCAAGCACACAATTAGACAGTCCCAACAAGCTCAAAGGGGCAATGATGTGTCACTCAATGCTTCCGTCGTGAAGGATCTTGTGCCGTGAAGAAGAAGGAGCCACCACCGTCACCTCGCCGCCGCAATGCTCGATCACTCTCTCTCTCTCTCTCTCTCTCTCTCTCTCTCTCTCTCTCTCTCTCAAGCATACACACACACACACACACACATACACACCTGTGAGCACATGAAGGAGAAGGAGATAGAGGTAGAGCAAGAGCACTTCTTAGCATGCACCTCAAAGAATGAGGATTTTAGGTCAAAATAGACCTTTTATAATAATCTGACCCATTCACACATGAACGTCCACAATGGTCAATCGTTGCAAAAATACTTTGAAAATAAGATAAATGGTGCACCTCTCATCAGTGATCACCTAAACACTTATAGGATCGACAAGCCCGGTCCATGACTTAAATAAGTAATAAGACGTCTGTCAAAGGTGATAGGGTGTCCATAAGGGTTAAAAGGTTCCAATCACTTAATAGCAATTTGTATGCATGCATGAAAAAGGGGCTAGTTTGTGATGAAATATTTATGTATATTCAACCAGCCCGTTGTTTACACCTTGAAGTATTCCTATCACTAGTGTTGTTGCAGGAGTGAAGACACAATTTTGGTCATTTGGTAATCCACCTAAACTCATTCTTATGAATCTTATAATTCCCCATTATATAATGGAGAGATAGGAAATTAGGAGTCGAGTTCCCTATTTCATGAGAATAAGAGATGATAAAATGTATGATGTTGTTTTCCTTTGCTAATAGTGGTTTGAATTCACTAGATGTAAGTCTTCTATGTGTTGTCATTATATGAGTTTCGTGCAAATAAAGACATGCATTTGCGTTGATTTATCAAGGCCACATACAAAACAATGTTTGAGAATGAAATTGATCCATCCATGAGTGTGTCTTGCTTCGACCAAGACAATTGATTTCTTCTACGATGTTGTGGGAATTGGTCATGAAATAAATCACTCTATCTTCAATAAACGAGTTTTGGCTATTATTACTTTCAATATTGATGATCTTGTAGAAAGTGTTTTACCATTATGTAATTCTTCAATGACAGCTAAAAGGTTTAAAGGTATTGTACGTATGTGATTCAAATGTTTAGAGACAAATTCTTGGAACAAGGGATGATGCACATAGTCTATCTTAGTTCGGAGAACATGTGATCCAAAAATATCGACATTTTTAAGAAAGTTTGCAAAGCAATTATGTGAATGGCATCCTTAGTCTAACTAATGAGATCAAACGGTTCAACAAAAGTCTAAGTGGGTTTTAATAGAGTGTAACTAAGGTTTCTTGTATATCTCCAGCCAGAGAAAACTTGTAGACATGATAATCCTGGTATACCGTTCATGGGTCAATGATATCCATAAACTTATTGCAAAATAATAAGCTTACAAATGTACTAGGTGATTTATTTCTTTTACTGCAACTGAAGTAACTTTTTGTTCTTAAAAATAAGTGTGTGTACACATTCTTCAAAAGATGAGACATCTAACACTTTTGGAGTGTCTCCAAGATCGTGTCAATGCATTTTACTCGTTGACCCCATGCTACTTAGGGTGTTGTGACTCTTTTTAGCCTATCTTTCACCTTCAAAGGTTGGAAAGTGTTTCAATGGTGATGGAGACCAGGAGGCCATGATATTTTTCTATTAGTGGATATCCAAGTGAGTATCGCAGTACTAGTCCCTTAGCTACCTCAATCATGCGTTCTTTTCTTACAGTAGTTAATAGCTTGTTACATATTTCTTGAATTTTTTTTGCATCTTGGATGACACTCATCCAAGTAGTGCGTGTCATCCCATAGTTGGAGTTTGTGAGCAAGATATTGAATAAGTTAGAGACTGTTCCTTAAGAAACCCAAAAAAATTACGAAAAATTCTCATTACTACAAAGGTGCTTACTACTAAATACTCATGTTGGGAATATTGAGTCACTTAATGTATTTGGATATTAAACCATTCAAACTTTTAAGTTTTTTTCCAAATTCTTATTTGTATTTAGGTTGATATTCCAAGAAAAGGCCTAAAAAGCATGTCGTAAAGCGTTATTTATGCATTGTACACCACAAGACAAAGGAAATCTATAGAAATTTTGGTAGCATCTTGTTTGTCGCATATAACTTTTTCAAAAAACCTTTCCTCCCATATACAAGAGCCCCATAAAGGTGATTTGTGTGTATTGTAAAAGCATATTGAAGTAGAAAAGGAGTAAAAAGGCTAATGCGAGCTTTCACAAATGCAACAATATTGAGGAATATGCAGCAATAGTTTGACTGATAGATGATGTAACGTTTAAGACATTGTAGAGCAAGAAAAGCGAAAATCAAATTACATTACATCAATACTAATGGGGATAAACTTACATTATAGAAATAATGGCTTTTGCAAATAATGATGAGAGAGGGATTTTTGTGTTTATACTTGTTAATTGGTTAATAATCCAGGTAACAATCAATTTGGGTGTGGGTAGCTAAAAGTGTACATAGTCAGAGTTTCCCGAGGGTCATCATTGTTAGAATATTAAGGCCTGATGTATCTTGAGGGTGAAAATTTGACCCTAGCACGTTATGGTTATTCACAGTGTTTACAATGTAGGGCATGAAAGAATAAAAATAAACTAAGAGCCAACAGGTCCAATGAGAAGTAAATTATTGTAGGGAATGCCATAATAACAATTTATAGCATCAACGTGGAAAGGAATTTTTTAAAGAATTTTTTAAAAATAACTCTTCCTCAAGGCTTTTAGACATCTAATTGACTGTTAATATTGTAGTAGATTCTAAAGCCTAAAAGGTAACAACTTAATAACAATGATCGCTGACTGCAATCCATAGATATCTGTTGATAGACCAAAAAGGTAAGAGATAGAGCGAGAGCCCAAGAATTGGTGTACATATCCATCAAAGCCCCGCAAGCACGATAGCCCATGGTTATCTCACTTGTTGTGTATGTATGTGTATGATTACATCAACAATAGATACCTTACTCTAACTCAACATGATCGCCATCTTCATCCTCTTTAACAGTCAAAGTTGCACCTAGCCCCTTCAAATGTGACAATACTACATATTTGGGTAACTAAGGCTATGTATATAAGACATATCATAATTTTACGTGTAAAAGAAAATGGAGCAATGACATAAAATTGACCAGCCTATTACCAATGTACAAGGAAGGTGTGCCTCATCTTAGCCTAACGTCTGTTAAAAGAAAGCCTAGTGTTAGCGATTGTATCAAGCCGAGGAAGGATTGGTCATGGTAAGCTTGGGATCTCGGACGAAGTTGGAGATTGTAGCACAAGGATTATAATGGTACTTGGGCAGGCTTAAACAATGATTGTAAAAGAAAACAATTGTTTATGCTTGGCTTCTAGCAAGATCCTAGCTCTTATTGAAGGGTATGCTTGTTGCAAAATTGCCTTAACACAGCACATGAACAAAAACGAATGTGCATATCTTGATGGTTTACCATACGCATTCAGACACTCAGGCTCGCACATAATAGCACCATCAAGGGACTTGATAGCCTGCAGGACAACCCACCTCCTATCCAAGTGGTGAGAATCAGGAGGAAAATTCACCTCCTCCTGCACAATGGAACTCCCACGAAGGATAGCAGTGCGTAGAAGTGGTGAAGAGATGCACACAATACGGTCTCCATTTTCTTCCTCAGTTGCGTCAAAGACCCCTTGGGAAATGAAGTTGCGCAACAGAACGACTGTCTTCCGTTCACATTGAAGTTCCTCTACTTCTAGCAAGTTCACCATTAAAGGATAGATTTCCTTCTTATTTGCATCATGTCTGACAAATGGCATAATTCGGCTGTATGTGGCCATGCCAAATACGTAAAGCCCCAAACAATAAGACTTAGCCCGATGAAGCCATGCCTTCAGCGTCCACAATGCCTCTTGCACAAGGAATGCCAAACACGTGCCAGTTAAGCTCGTTTGGCCCCATGTCCACTGCATGATTGAACTCGCTATCGAATCGACCTCCATGTGGAAACTTGGTCGATCAGCAATTGCCTGTTGTAGTAAAATGACAGAATTTTGTTGAAATGAGCACATGATCGTGAGGGAAAGGAGAAAGCCTGCTTGGAGTAGACCCTACATCATTGTCACGACCACCTCCTAGTGCATCTTGCACACGCTTATGATACTGAGCTTCAATGATATCACGCACACACTCCGTTCCAACTAGGAGAAAACAATAAACATTGTATCTTTTGGGTGTCAAAAGAGCTAGTTGACAATCCTTATTGGCTAATGGGTGTAGTTGGTGGTCAAGAAGGTATGAGTGTATGCAAGGCATGATGCTCTAGAGTTGGTGAAGTTGGTAGGCGATGCCAACCCTGCATGGAGAGTGGCTGGTTAGCAGTCGATCGAGGTGTTGATAGGGACAACTATATATAGAGAGAAAGAGAGCTGTAGGGTGGCCAACACATCAAAGGTCACTGATGGGTTGTTGGCTTGCCATGTGCGAGCTACATGGAGGTGGTAACTACCACTCGAGGGGGTTGAGTAGAGCTGGCTGTAGCAAACTAGGGGGAGAGAGAGTTTAAGATAGAGAGAAACAAGTAGTTTCTGTGTGGGTGTGGCCGCCAGTTGAGAGAGAGAGAGAGAGAGAGAGAGAGAGAGAGAGAGAGAGAGAGAGAGAGAGAGTGGTCTGCATGCTTGATAGGTGAACAAGAGGGAGAAAGAGAAAGAGGGGGTTGGTGAACATGCTACAGGCAATGGCCGATCACAAGGTTGGTGAGTGAGGGATAGAGAGAGAGAGAGTGTGTGTTTGACTAATTCCACCTCATGCAGGCCCGAAGGTCTACATGTTGATCATGCAGATGATTACAGGCTGTGAAGCTGGGTGTCCAAAGGTGTGGTTTAGCATCCTGTTGCACGACAGAGGAGTGCGATTTCTTGGAGGTGGTGGGTTTGGAGATGGGGAGTTGTCTAAGGACAATGCATGTCAGTGTTGTTTGCCGACGTCAATCACTTGTGTAAACGATGACACATTTCTGCTAGCCTGCACGTTGCTCTTTGATCCCCCCATCGTGGGACAGGGTCCCATGCGGAAGAGAGAGAATTGGAGAAAAAAATAAAACTAAATTAAATAACAGTTAAGAAAATAGAATGAAGTATGCTTCCAGTCTGAGCCAAAATCTATTCTCATGCAATTTTCTCAGCTTCCCTATGCCTATATCATTGGAAGTCGTGGCGCACACGAAGTCTTCTTCGTCGGTTTGCTTGTAGAATTTTGTATATATCTAGCTATGAGAACTGATGCGAATGTGCTGTATAATTCAATGGGGTTCAACATGAAACCCCTATGATGCTCCACTACTCCAGTAGGTGATGAAAAATAGGCAATTTTCAATATTACTTACCTTTTATCTTTATCTATACTAGTCTCTTAATTATGTCTTTGAAGAAACAATAAACCATGCTAGAAAAAATGAAATAAATTATCGCATAAGAAGAAATTGACTTAGCTCCTGCACTCAAAGCTCTCCATAGCTTAACGTGTATATGTAGGAACGTCCCCAGAGCTCTGATACCACTGCTAGGATCGGAAGTGCGGAGAGCCTTGCAAAATACGTAAAATACACGCTGCAAGCTATAAATGACAAATTTGCATACCTGACGACTCGCACAAATCCATAGTCGAGCTAAACACGAGCAGAGAGAGATAGAGAATGAGACAGAGCGAGAGAGCGTGTGGCGCACCTCCTAGAGCGGAGTGCTACACTGGCACGGTGAGAGAGAAGAGAGGAGAGGGGAGAAGAAGACAAACACTGAGTGCAATCTCCCCCCGTGCAAGAGTCAACATTTCCCTCTTGCAACTATTTCATTTCTAGATTCTTCCATGCTCAAAATGAATACACATTGGCTGGCCAACACAAATGACCATAGCTCGTAATGAGCACTTGAGTAATAAATGTACATATCCCTTATTCATAACAACCTCTTTATTAAAAATGAAGTCACCCTTTACGGAAGTGGAAGTTTTGGTTAAAAACTTCCTTCTTTGAATACTCCTTGTGAGTAGTTTGTAACATTTAATGGTCTAGTAACTTGTGTGTAGCGGAAAATAGTATGAACATAGTGAGCATTTCATTAGAATAGCTTCCTAATGAGAATAACAAGAGTGATTGGGTGGAGAGAGCAACAAAAGGCATAACACCTAGTTAAATAGCATGAACAATACTTCAAAAGAGAGAGAAATTAAGCAATTGAAAATAGTTGAGGACCGGATTTGCATGGAGCCGGTCCCCCCTCCAAAAGGCTTTGTATTATGGTTTCTCCCATCAAGAGAGACATTTTACAATACAATTCTTTGTGTTCCTTCAATACTAGCTAGTGCAATGAAGATGGAAACTTCATGCACTAACCAAAACACTTATCAAACACAACATCAATTCCCTCACGGTCTCAGACCCAAGACCTCACACACCTTCGAAGATGGTGAGAGCTAGCGGGGTATGAGAGTAGATTGAGAGGAAGAAGGAGTATTCTTACAAGAAAGATGTACATCTCCTCACATAATCACTCATATTAGCATAGCTTATCTTAGTAATTAGCATGGTAGAGGAGATGACCATGCATTGAAGCTTGGCTCTTGGTTGGATTTGCATCACAAAGCCAAGAGTTGCTGGTGTAGGCATCCCTTCTCACAAGTTTGCAGTAGGTGGTAAGCTTTCCATTAAAGCTTGAGAAGGAGAGAGAGTCATCTTTGCTTCACACATGAGATTGTGTGAGTGTGTGAGTGAATAATGCCTTGCAAAAATCAGCCCCCTCTCTCTCTTGGTTGACCTCCCTTGCTAATTACTCATGCTACAGTCCTATTGGACCTCCCCAGGCCTAGCCAATTGAAATTAAGCAGTATAAGTGATAGCCTTCTGACATGTGTCCCCCTTTCCCCTTTTGTGAGAGCTTTAGGTAATTCATAAATGCAACTAAAATATCATTGGACCCCTTTGCCTCCTGGCCAATAGGAATCAGGCAAGCCATTGGGCTGTTGAATGCTCATTGGTCCCCTTGGGAGACTGTCCAATAGTCTTCTAGAGAGCTTAATTCTTATTGGTTCTTTTATTAAGTGTTTTTAAATTAATTAATCTAGATTTACTCTAGCCTAATTCTCATTGGTCCACCTCCATGGCCATCCAATAGGATTTGAGTACACCTTGTGGGCATCTGGCCTAGGGAGCTAACATGTATCCCTCTTTCCCCTTGTGTACAAATGAAGCTTGTGAGTGTGTGTGGGTGTTTCTCTCGCATCCCCTACTTCTTGGGCTCACCCCCTCCTATGTAGGGCTTGACAAAGACTTTTTGGGACACACACAAAGCATCCAATTCCCCTAATGTTTGACCTTTGGACACAACCTTTGAATTTTGGAACCTTAGTATTTTGGAAGTCTTAATGGGCTGGGCTGAACCTTAGGGTCTTTTGAGCCCATTGTTGCACATAGCTCTTTTGCAAATGGTCCCCCCCTTTGGATCCCTATTTTCCCTCCTTTGGATTCCTACCGTGGTCGGTCTGCTAGCTTAACCAATATTCTAGCTTTTTCTCCCCTGGCACTTCCCCATATTAAATGATTAGTTTAGCATGAGAAAATCATTTAGGAGAATTAGATATTGATTATTATGACAAGTTTGTTGATTAGAGGGTCGATTTGCACCTTTCTTGTGGTCTTGAGATAAGCCTGTGGGATGGAGACCTTAAGAAAGAAAAGGCTATGTGGCTTGAGGGTGCTTCAAAATTAACTCATGGGATGGAGGGTAGTGGCCTCTTTGGTTTGCAAAAGACATGCCCACAAGTAGTTAGATTAAAGTTCAATGAGTGAGAGATGCAATTAAGTAGAAGAATAATCTACGGATCTTAAGGATGATTAAAAAATATTAATCACTCTAATAGCTCTCATACCAATTGTAGATATTAGGAAGGGTAGATTAAGGAGCCATTCATAATGCTGACATGGTATTGATAATGCTAATTGCAAAAAAAAAGTGGAGTAGAATATAAACACAAACTTGATTTATTGGTACAACTTAAAGTGTGTACGAAAGGCTCATTATATAGAGCTAGTGAAAGCTTTTCATCTGGCATTATTGATGACATCATACAAAGGTTCCAAATCAACACATGAAAGTTGCAAACTCGTGGGTGACTTTTCAAGGCACTTAGGAGTACATTAACTCTTTCTAAGTGAGTCAACACCCTTAGTAATGACCCCCATGGGTACCCATACCTTAGACACCTTTTCCACATGCTATCACATGGTTTTATGTCACTTATGCATTCCAATAGAATAGAGGTGTTATACACACACACACACACACACACACACACACACACACACACATGCAGGCTAAAGCCCAAAACTCTTATGATAGTGAGTAGGTTCATGAGGTGCTCCAATAGTTGGGAGTGGTTATGAGGCGTGCCCGCAAAATGCTACGCTGTCACAATCCTTTGTAAGGAAATGCCCAAAGCCTCTAGCCCATGTTGGAGCTGGATCACCTCTTGCACGACTAATGTCCACCTCATCTATATTACTTGTCTTCTACCACCTCCAACTTACACATCTATGAAATCCTACCTTTGGTGCATTGGAGGGCCTCCTTGGGGATGTACCAAAGATGTTGGAGGAGTAGGATGGCAAAAAGGTACACATTGAGCATGAAATTTGGGGCGTAGCCAATCAACTTGCATATGTAATTTGGGCAAGATAACTTGAAGCTCCATTACAGAAGTGGACCGGTGCATAACTAGATTCATGTTAGCATGAGCAAAATCACTGTCAAAGCAACTATGAGAACATCCATGCATTGGTGTTGAAAATTGCACTTGGCTTCCTCGTCCTTGAAACCATTCCTTAGACGTGGATTGCCTCTGAGAGGCTGGAGGCTATGGGAGTCTCATGTACACCTACAAGAGTTGTGTGAGATAAGGAGCTCAGTGGAACCAAGGGTGGAAAAATTCAATCTAGCATTGACACTCGCTTTTGAGTTTGTGACCTTTGACCATCTATTACCCCAAGCTGGTGTAGAGTAACTGCAAAAGCGGTGGCTGGCTTATAATGCTAGTCTTACATAAATCTCATACATCAAGTCACGATTCAAAACTTTGTCATGCATAATCTATCAAGAATACAAACTTATCACCAAAAAACCATGTAAATGAAATTATATATGCTCTTTCTATGTTTTGGTTACGAAATTATCTATGATTTATTGAAATTGAAAAAAAGTTTCAAAGTTATGCCCATTTTTATAGTTTATATCTCTCATGTGAAAAAATATTTTTTTTTAGTGAGTGCAATTTTGAGGTACAAGGATATCCTACTTATAGATTACATTAGCTATAAATTTTGGTAATTGATTCCCTAAATAGGACACATGTCAATATAAAAGGAAGACTCTTCAAATATACATAACATGATATATTTTAATACAACATTAAAATAACTTTTTATAAAGTACAACATAACAAACACATGGGATTAGTAAAGATAATAATTTTGTCCTTGGACATTTTTTATAAGTTTAATGTACCTATCTTTTATATTCATTGTATGCAATTTTGTGGAAGTACTCTTAATGGGCTCCATTATATATAAATAATAACCTCAAAAGTATAAAGAGACATTTTTTTAAAATTGTATAATTATTGTTTATAAGATCCTAAAAAGAAATATTTGAAATTATTTTTTAGTTAGATATGGACTTTTATTCAAAACCTTGAAAAAGAGGCCTCTCAAGTGTCTTGTTTTGGTACCAAGTTAGTGTTAAAGTTTAGATTAGAGTAAGTGGGTAATGGAGAGCATATTTCATTGAGCATAATTGATTAGTATATAATTTCTAGTAATACTTCATTGCGCACTCTTCAACTCTACCATCGATTTTAGGGCTAGGGCCGACCTCTTTTAGCACTAAAGACCACGGGGTCTTGAATGAAGCCCAAGTCGTGGGACCGACAACGTGCAACTCGGACACAATTTTAATTGTGACAAGTTTACTTTTGCCTACATCTGTTCACTTTATCAGGCTACAAACTGAAGGGTTGGATAAGCAAACCCACACGGGTGCGTGGTTAGCACATTAGCTTGCCAATGGGGAGGTTGCCGGTTGGATGCCTAGCTGAGGAATGCGACACCATCTGATTTTTGTGAAATCTCCATGTCCCTCAAGATCTGTGGGAATTCGAGCTCGTTGTCGATCCCATCTCTCAAGCTCCGTTAAATATTTCGTGTCACTTAGTGTTGTGGGTCGGCCTTCGGATAGGTAACATTTGAAGTGTTAGCCAGGGATGGTTTTTGCTCAGTATGACAATAACAGTAACGGTACACCCCTCCTTTTTTGTAATTATCCCTGTAGGCCTCCTTGCCTACCTCGTTTGTAATACTTGAGCACCTACTACTGGAAGAAGTGAAAATAAAATCTTCATTTCCTCTAAATATTCTCCCCCTCCCCCCAACACCTTCGATCGCCTGTGTCTCTCTCTCTCTCTCTCTCTCTCTCTCTCTCTCTCTCTCTCTCTCTCTCTCTCTCTCTCTCTCTCTCGTGTGCGCGAAGTAATTATCTGAGACGTAGGCTGCTCCATCCTCCCCTCCCCCTCTGTAGCTCTTCTACATGCACGACGCAGGCTGCTCCATCGCCTTGAGTCCTACCAAACACCGAGCAAGATTTTCCGAGCAAACCAAAAATCGAGCGAGATTTGTACGCACATAAGTGAATAGAGAAGATAGTTTGACAAGGAAGGTGGGCAAGCTACAATAGAAGGGGGGTTGAGCTGCACGAATCAATAACATACATAATGGGATCAGATAGATCATAAGTTGTGGGTGATACTAGGCATCAGTGGACTGTGGCACATGTGTAGAAGGCATTAGTAGGCACAACAACAAGTTGAGAATTTTTTGTTTCAATAAAATGAAGTAGTACATGGACTTGATTGGGCACTTGCCATGATAGAATGGTGAGGGATTTTGGTAAATTACTTATTTTTCTCATCATTAGGTCTTCTAGATTTAATCTCAAGAAGCCATTTTTAATTAAGAGCATCGAAGTTTTTTCAAAATATTAGGACACTTTATGCCTATCCAATGACCAACCTAATGTTAAATACCAAGTTAGTATTCTTCAAAATTAGTTGTGCTTTCACAACATGCTCAACAGGGCAAACACAACATGTGCTTCGCTAAGGCCCCTTTCACAAGCAAGAAAATGGGTCGTCCAACCATAAAGGTGGGCTAATTAGTATGAGCCTTGGTGCACATCCTATCATGCACATTGGTGGGCATGCAAGAATGAGGCTTAACTTTGATGATTTAGGCTCTATGGTGTTGCTTGGACGTATGGGCGACCTCTCCATCCATTCCTCCTCTCACCCATAACAACTTTTAAAAATATTATTGCCCCTCATTTGTACATATACTAAAGGCCCTTCCCATTTGTGACCCATGTACATGGATAGGTACACTCTTTCTATGAGGGCTCCCTACCCACACTACCTATGGGCAATTGGCATCATGTTAGTGAGAAATATTTGCTTCTCTAATATTTTCTTACTTGTTTCTAAAGATAAAAGGATACTCTTCTTGCCAAAATTCTTTGGAAAATAAATAAAAATTTGAGGATGTTTCTCTGATATACAATGCACTGCAAACGCAAAGCCTAGGCGTATGAGTGCTTATAGCATAACTAATACCTAATTTCAAACTCCTAGAAGCACGCGTGCACACACACACACACACACACAATCATTGTTCACATATCCTGATTTATAGTGTTAATTTCTCCATTGAGCATAAAATTTTAGAATGCAACTTTCAAAATGGAAGAGTTGGCATCTTTTTAGATTTCATTTGGATATCTTAGATTTGGGCATAAACTATGTTTTTATGATAGTTGTTTTGAGGAGTGGAGAACACTTGCAAAAATAGAAAGAGAATCTCTCTCTAGCTATCCGTGCCGGCGTGGATGGCTAGAGGAGGGAGAGGATGGGCAAAACAGAATGAAGAAAGAGTGAATTTGGATACCTTAGATTTACATTGGTTTAAATTATATCATTATATTGGGTACATATTGGTACAAACTTTATTATATTCAATACTTCATGGGATACCTCCTCGGATCCCATCCTCAAGTTCCAATGCTATGCTAAGATTGATCTCCAGTAAAAGGCGGATGGGAGATTCGAACGCACAACGTTCACGTGATCTCCTAAAGTTCAATTCACCTAGCCAACCCGACATCCAACAGTTGATGTTTTCTCAAGAGATCCATAAAGTTAAAAAAAAAACAGTTTACCTGCTCTGCACCCATAGCCCCCATAGATCGCCCTCGCATCTCCCTCCCCCCTCCTCTCTCTCTCTCTCTCTCTCTCTCTCTCTCTCTCTCTCTCTCTCTCTCTCTCTCTCTCTCTCTGTGTGTGTGTGTGTGTGTGTGTGTGTGTGTGTGTGTGTGTGTGTGTGTGTGTGTGCGGACTGCAATCAGCACCTCCAGTCTAGCTTTTTTTCACCCGCATATGCCAAGATTCGTCAATACTGGCTTTTTTTCGCCTGCATCTGCCAAGGTTCGCCAATAGTGGCCTTGTCCTGAATCATGGGCACATACTCAAGTCAATGCAAATAAAATGGGGGAGTAGAGAATACTTGCAAAAGCTGAAGGAGAATCTCTCTATAGCCATCCGCGCCTAGAGGGAGGGAGAGGATTGGTAGACCTAGAAACCGAGGAGTGAAGAACGCTTTCAAAAACAGTAGAAAAATCTCTCTCTACCCATCCACGCTGGCAATGGGGGGGGTGCAAGCGCTGCAGAACACAGCGGGCCAACATCAGTAAATAGGGCACCATTCTCCAAGCGAATGTCAGCATAGAGAGACAGTCACGCATAGAGGTTAATTCATTTGTAAGAGAGAGAAGAAGAGAATTTTAACGTCGTAGGAAACTATCCCAAGAGACCTTAAAGATCTATCCGACGAGGAGAGTTGAACTCAAGAGAGAGAGATGGCCATTGGGTTTGCAATGGAAGTTGTGTATCGGGGCTCCAAGAGGGCACAACACGGTCAAAATTTAGAAATATCTTGGATAAGGGCTTAGAGATTCCACCAAGAAAAAAAAGAGACAACCTTTCTCTCACCCAAACTCGTTTGTTTCGTTGATATCTTTCTTCTCTTCTTCCTTTTTCACTCAAGTGCAAGAAACACAGTCCTTGGTACACCACTAATAATGATGATAACTCTCTGAACCTCACACTCTTCCAGTAGTGCACCCTGATAAACCCACCGCCCAAATTTTAACGTTTTTCAATATCACCTATGTCAACACCACCAAATTCTTCCCTGCAATGGTAGGGTAGCCAAAGTGAACATATACCATGTTATGGGGTTTCTAAAAGAACGGCCACACAGTCGGAACCCTAGGACAAATACTATTACATTGATACAGTAACTTCAAATATTAAGTTTGTTTGTTGTGTGTGTGTGTGTGTGTGTGTGTGAGTGTGTGAGAGAGAGAGAGAGAGAGAGAGAGAGAGAGAGAGAGAGAAGTTTAAGCTCCTCTTTCCCTTGTACTCTTGTCCTTTATGACAATAGAGGAAGTGGAAAGGAGAGTGCATTTTGGGTATAGAAGGTCATTTCTGCTAGCCAAAACTTGTGACAAATGAAGAGGTTGTGGATATATGCATGGCATCCGCATTATACAAACTACCCGATTTCAAGTCATACCATTTATAGAGTGGCAAGGAGCCTTATTTTTTTCACATGCGGGTAGGGGTTTGGGAGCCACTTGATTTTTTTAATCCCATTTTTATGGAACAAATTGAATTGTACAATAGATTTTCTAGCCCATAGGAGACACTTTGCACAAGCACATGTTCAAGGAGAGCTCTTTGCACAAAAATCTTGGGGAGGTGCTAGTATTAAAAAGGTGGGAACTTGTTTTATTGCTTGTTTTAAAGCTTGAAATACATATAAGAACCTTGATTGATTTTGGTTTCTTGATAATGAACCTTGTCTTGTCTTGCTCGGTTTAGGGATCGCTCGAAAAATCTCGCTCGAGGTTAGGGATTCCTCCATCGCCTTCCCCCTCCCCCTCTGCAGCTCTTCAGCCCCCTACTCACCCCGCTCTTCACCTTCCCTTCATCCACCAAATAAACCCCGCTCATGGCCTCCAACCTACAGGTAGCACACACCAACCCTTCTTGTAATAACCACCCTCATGGGGCTTGATTCAGAGGCGGTGCAGGCAACTGAGACAGAGAGAGAGAGAGGTTGCATGGCCTCCACATGCCTTGGCCTCGCTCCCCTCTCAGCCTTTGCCTAAATCTCCAATTCAAAGGGTATCTAAAAGTAATGAGCCTATTTTCTGATCTAAAATGATTGGGTACCCCCTGTTGTAAAAAAAAAAAAAAAACATTTGAGGTGTTGTTATAGGTAAGGTGCGTCGCTGTCGTTTAATCTCGATACGCATAGAGAACGTTCAACAAAAACTCCCACATTCCGCTGTAGTGAAGTAGCTGCTCTCTCTCTCCTCTCTCTCTCTCTCTCTCTATGTGTGTGTTTGCATGCGTACTACTCGGAAGGAATAAGCCATGGCTGCTACTGCTGGACAAGTAATTACTTTCAAAGGTCTGTTAAGAAAATTTCTTGCGCACGTGCGAGAGAGAGAGAGAGAGAGAGAGAGAGAGAGAGAGAGAGAGAGAGAGAGAGAGAGAGAGAGAGAGAGAGAGAGAGAGAGAGAGAGAGAGAGAGAGAGACGTCCCCACACACGAGCACAGCCCAAATACGCTGGTATTTGTTCCTTCTCATGTATGTTTTGTTCAAGGAAGTATCATTGACAGAAACCTCCTTGCATCCCTCAGCTTTATACGATTGCCAAAGAAGGTTGCTCTCTGTGAGCAAGGTTGAGGGAGCAAGAATGCTGATCTCTATGCTGTGTGGTTAGTTTTTTTGACACTGGAAGGTTGAACTCTTGAACTTTGAATGCAACAAAATAGCGGTTGAGTTTTTTTTACTTGTGAATCGTTAAGAGTTTCAGAGTGCCCAAACAGAAGGCAGATAAAACCCGGCCTATTAGACAGATCGATGTGAATATTACTGTTTTTACGAACTAAAAACGAAAAAAGACTATGGCTAATGATACGTGTTCTAGGTTTTGATGTTTGTGGAGAAGCTTCAAATTCGTATACTATGGTTGGGAGCATGACAAACTTATTGATGCTTCTTAGAAAGATGCGAGTCTTTTAATATGATCTGAAGAGCCAAGATAATACAATTTACTAACATAATATGGCGGAGTACATAACCCTGTACACGTGTTTCTTCTGCGAGATGAATCTAAACGCCAAGTGAGATGAAGGGGAGGTGGAAGAGAGAGAGAGAGAGAAGAGAGAGAGAGAGAGAGGCCGCCGTAGGCGGCCGGCAGTACTCGTTCTTGAAAATAGAAATAGCTATGCATTGATTGATGAAGTTTGTATGGAGGATTTTGATGATTTTAATAATACTTGATGATGCTACAATGTTTGATGCTCTTGCTAATGATTTAGAAGAATGTGCATGTGGTGATATGGCTACTGAAGTGGATGCCTATGAGAAGATATATTGGGACAGGAAGGAAGTGCTTGTGGGCATGCCTATGGATATGAAGATAATAGGGCCCAAAATTTTTGTGATCCTTGAGGAGATTATGAAACCTTATGTACATGATGTTTTGGTTGATCACTTTTAGTATGAGTTGACTGACTGAGAGGAAAATTTTGTTTAATCTTTTCCAAAAATCTTTTTTTTCTGCAAGCTTGTGGCTGCCATATTGTTTGGCTTTTTGATGTAGGTGGATGGTTGTTGTAAATGGAGTTCTGGCTGCTGAACATAAATACTCTAGTAGACCAAGACGGTCGGCAAAGTAATTCAAGCATTTCTTTTATAAAAGAAAGTATGAAAATCATTTGAGTAAGAAAATGAATGATTTCTGTTGGAAGGCTTACCATATTGCATTTTGGAAAGTTTACTGTGTTGCATTTGGCTGTCGCATGTGGATGGTGCAATATAAGCAGTGCGCACAGTGTGGTGCATTTCGGTGATAATCATGTACAATGTGGCTGTGTACTTATCTTGCCTAGAAACTTGAGGTGCTGTCACTAACTCTATGAAAACGGGCGTGTGGGCTCATTTAAAATGCGTCTAGAGTCCATGAGAAATGGAGGTGTTTGTGTTTACATGCATTTGGAGATGAATTGATGATTTTTTCTCACACTGTTTTACTGTTTTCTCCTAAAATTAAGGCCTTTTAGGGTGAAGAATAGCTGTGAAATGACAGACATTACTAGGTCAAAATGAGAAAAAATGTCATCTCAAAGGGAGAGGGGTGGGGGAGGAGTAAGTCGCTTACATGATTCATATTTCAATACTCCTATATGTCACTTGATCTCGGAATCTACATTTCATGTCAGATTTTGTATGGCTCCCGAAGGACAGACTCACTTGACCATCCCCATGGCCCCTCATAAATTCAACCCTCTTAGAGAGAGAGAAAGAGAAGAGAATTTGAATGTCGTAGGAAACTATCCCAAGAGACCTTAAAGATCTATCCGACGAGGAGAGTTGAACTCAAGACCTCTTATTCAAGAGGGAAATGGCATAACCAATCTACCACACTTTAGAGAGAGAGAGAGAGAGAGAGAGAGAGAGAGAGATCGTCTTGTCGTTATCATAATGCCGCTTGCACGTGCTCACACACACACACACACACAAAACACGCACGCGCATGCACACACACACACACACACACACACACACACACACACACACACACAATAGGAGATAGCACATGAGAGGAGGAGACCAAGAGTAAAACCATACATTTGAGAATGAGAAAAATTTAGGGTTACAGACCACTTATGTAAGTCTTCTCATGCACACATGGGTGCCCACACTTGGCCAACAATGAAACATGTTCTCTCTCTCTCTCTCTCTCTCTCTCTCTCTCTCTCTCTCTCTCTCTCTCTCTCTCTCTCACCAAATTTGGTGTGCGCCTATCATTGGCGATCACCGAATGACTACACATGTGGAACCAACAAGCGTGGCCCATAACTCAATACAAATAATAATAATAAGAATGACGCTCAAAGTTAACACCTTGGTCTTATCTTGGCAACCAAAAACCCTTTGTCAGCTTTTCCCATGTTGTAGGTAATGCTACGGTCACACATATCAAAGTGATACAACTTAAACCATTAGGTAGATGTGGACCATCATAGGTATCCTTACTACTAGTAAAGATTGTAAGTAGATCGATAAAGTGAACTTGGAGTGAAGAATCTCTTGTTGAACTCTTATCCATTGCCACTTGATAGCTTAGAACTTCTTTCCTTGAAAGCACAAGTGTGAAGGGGTCAAATAAGTGAGCATCAACACTTAATGAGTGAGTCATTCACAAGCTAGACTACTCTTATAGATTGTACACTTGGTGCTAAAAACTAAACAATAGATCCTTTCAAGTTGGAATCACAATTGGATCATTAATGCAATCACATCATCCCATGTTGGAAAAAGAAACATTTTTGATACCCCAAAGAAACTAGTCGTCTAAGGTTTTTCATAATTATGCACTGCATATATATAAGAGATATGTCTGACAAACATAACTCAATCATGAATGTGTGGTTGCAAGTCCATAGATCTATGATGGAAACAAGAGACTGCCTAGCTTGAGGCTATCTTTGTTATGAAGTGATTAATGATGTTGATTAGTGTTTCACTGTCAAATTGTAGCCCTAGAAATTTTTGTTTTGTGAAATTGATCTATTTCGTTTGTTAATAATGTTGATTAGTGTTTCAGTGTCAAATTGTAGCCTTGGGAATTTGTGTTTTTGAGGAATTGATCTATTTTGTTTGTTATCATGTTTTTGTTGAACACATTTTTTTCAAATAAATAGATTAGTTTTTGTAAATCCAAAAAAGCACATGTGATGGGCAAGGCATTGAATATAATTGGAAGCACCCTGTGAAATACAAACTTTGTATGCCATACTTCTAGGTCTATTGCTAGCAACTTGGATGAATGATACATACAAGGAAGTGTTTCTTTCTTTGACGAGGTATATGTTTGATATTCCCCAATATAGGGGTGAGAAAGTTTGATTATTGTGTTTAGATAAGTGGCTCATTTTTTTTCATAAATTGGTTTTATGCTAATAATGTCAAGAGTGCAATAGTAAAGGAGTCCTCAAGGGACAAGGCTTTATTTTTTTTTCAAAACATTTGTTAGCATAAGGGTTGTTAAGTGACATTATATATCTCCATGTTCAAAGAAAAGCTTTGTATTGACATTTCATGTTTTCCCCAGACAGGATAACCTCTTAAGGCACGCAAGTTCAAACCATGCTAAGTATAAATTACACCATAATGGTGAACATGACTATCTCATTGGGACACCTATGATTTGTTTAAATATAAAAATTTTGAGGTAGGTGAATCAGTTATCAAGGATAAACTCATTAATATTGCAAAATAAATACATGTACATACTACTTCTTTGTAAGTGTAGCTTTTCTTTTGGATTTCTTAAACCCTTTGTATCCCAACAAACATTTTATTTCAACTAAATGTTTATGTATAAAAGGCCATTTTCCTCTTTTTGGAGGATGGTTTCATGACATATTTTAATGTCATGTGTTTGTACTTCCAACTATTTTTGAGGGCATGTTAACTAAGAAGTCATATTGAGTACTATGCGCTTTGCCACACGTGTTGGAGGTTGGGAACTTGCCAACACACCATGTGCAAGCCATGAATGGTTGAAAGCACACAACTAGACAAAGCTCAAAGGGACAATGGTGTTGGAGGATGGCTTCATGATATATTTTAATGTCATGTGTTTGTACTTCCAAATATTTCTGAGGGCATGTTAACTAAGAAGTCATATTGACTACTATGCGCTTTGTCGCACGTGTTGGAGGTTGGGAACTTGCCAAACACCATGTGCAAGGCACGAATGGTTGCAAGCACACAACTAAACAGTTTTAGCAAGCTCAAAGGGGCAATGGTGTGTCACTCACCGCTCAATGCTTCCGTTGTGAAGGATCTTGTGCCATAAAGAAAAAGGAGCCATCGCTGCCGCCACACTCAATGGCCTCGCCGTTGATGCAACCGCAATGCTCAATCACTCTCTCTCTCTCTCTCTCTCTCTCTCTCTCTCTCTCTCTCTCTCTCTCTCTCTCTCACACACACACACACACACACACACACACACACACACACACACACGTGAGCCCACAAAGGAGAAGCGGATAGAGGTAGAGTAAGAGCACTTCTTAGCATGCACATCGAAGAATGGAGATTTTAGGTCAAAATAGACCTTTTATAAGAATCTGACCCATTCACACATGGACGTCGATAGTGGCCGATCGTTGGAAAAATACTGTAAAAATAAGATAAGTGGTGCGCCTCTCATCGTAGATCACCTACACACATATAGGACCGACAAGCCCGGTGCATGACTTAAATAAGTAATAACACGTTTGTCGAAGGTGATAGGGTGTCCGTAAGGGTTAACATGCCCCCTTCCAGATGTAGATTCCGTCCTCGAAAGCTATTGAGATGAAGCCCGTTTGTCGAGGTGGAAGAGCATCTGCGATTGAATGTTCTTAACCTTCTTCAAACACTGCAAAATCAATCAAAATTGGCAAATTAATTGCATTCTCATATACAATTAAAAAGCATATGTGTGATTGTAAGCACACAAATTGATTCATTTTTGGTCAAATATCAATTGTAAGTACATTAAAATGTAATATAATCAAACGCATAAGCAATTGTAAAGGTAAAAAAATAAACAAGTTTAGAGTTGCTAATTTAATGCTCGAGAGGCACAAGAGGTCAACTATTAATACCATAGGCAAGCTTTTTAATTCTCTCTGGTCAAATAAGATGTTTAATCGCGAGAGCAAAGTATTTCATGTCCGAGGGCTGACTAGAGGCTATACCTAGAAGACATTCTAGTTAAGCTATGATAAAAGGAATTGCTTATGAAACCATCGCCTGAATTATTCCCTTTTCTTTGACCCCCCAAAGTTTTTTCACATTGATTCAATTTTTAATGTGTGCGCTTATTTTTATACCTCGGGCTTTTTGCTTTTCAAGGAAAAGCACCCACACTGGGAACCTCTAGAGCTTTAGTACCATAGGCAATACATGTGAGTACAGAACCAAATTAAGATTTTACATTATTGGCATTTTTGTTTGTTGTTTTGTTTTTCATTACCTTTTAATTTTGTAACTTTGGGGGGTCATATTGACACTGTCACCCTTTCTCGGCTCATCACAATAGTAAACTCCCTTTATAATAGTTAAACTAAAGGTTAATAGAGATTAAGTCCTCTAGAAAGCACTAATACATAGCAGACAATGTTGCTTAAATTGGATTAAGAACCTAAAGTAACCATTGACAATTAGAAAGGCATTTTCTATGGTATTAAGGGAAGATCTCTAACACCTATCTTGGTCAAACTAGCTAAGTTAGACTGCTTGACTCTTAAACCTAGACAAAGGATTATGCCAGAAAATTTTATTGAATCTAATATCTTATACTAAGCAAATGTGCCGAATATTATGCTACCAATCACAATTAAAGCATACCAACATGGATGCTAAAAAGAAACAAGAGGCAATGATAATGGACAAGAAACACCTGTTTGTGTTGATGATCGCGCTCGATTCGAAGAGTGAACTAGACAAGGACTATATGAATCTCAAAATCCCAACAAATACAATGCATTATCGCACACACTAGAAAACACAAGGAATACCTCTAGAAGGCACGTCAGTGGGAAGAGGCACCAACCTTTATTGAACACAATCAAAACAACCTAAGGAACCCTAACCTAATTATTTGCACCCCCCTAGAGAGTCAAGGGAACAGGATATTGAATAGATGGGCGGGTAGCCCTAGGTCTAAACCCCTATCCTCGTCATGATAGAGAAAAAAAAAATTCATCATTTGTGAGACCATACATGCCATCCGTGTAATCATGTAAATCTTCCTCATCATTAGAGGCACAAATATTCACTAAGAATATCACTAAACGTCTATAGTCATCTTGGTCAAAGGGGTAGGCGTGTGCAATCGGAGAGATGTTATCTACTAAGTAGGGATCAGTCGTGGTCAAGAGACATATCAACCATTCTAATTTCTCAGAATTCTTCTCACACTCCAGCGTATTTGCTAAATCCCATTCACAGGCAAGCACCGGGTAGACTATGTGAAACACTTGTGAAAAGTAAAGAGGGTACCTCTCACCCAAGGTAGGAGTGGATGACTCTAGCATACTAGCCATATCTGTACATACAGATAGATGATGGTTAGTATGCAAACATTATAAGGGTCATGTCAAAAGGTTGTGTCCTTGTGCATAATGTGTTTTTATGATTTTGGTTCATGTACTAAAATTTTTAGGTTTTCAAGTTTTTGTTTGGTGGCTCTTGCTCTTTTACTTTTTTATTTTTGTTTTCTTGAGTATTGGGCTATATATATACATTCCCTAAGATTGGGGGATTGAGAGGTCAGGGAGGGAGGTTAAGAGGGAAGCAAGTAAATGATGGATGTCAACAAACACTCCCCCCTTCCTTGGGTAGATCATACCTTTTGGAACGATGTTGTCACCCTTTGAAACCATTTGTTCCAAGTTGTTATGGGTGAAGACTTTGACCAATAGTTTTTGATTTCCCTAGACGTTTCATCTAGTTGCAAGGGTGGTAAGGTACTCTCCCATAATTTTACTTGCAACGTTGTTGTAGGTGGTGAACTTACAACGGTGGGTACAAATTCTTTCTTGTTTGTATAGATAATTACAATGGTAGGTAGAGGTTGTGTCGAAGCTTGTATTTATGTTGAAGAACTACATGAAGAGCAAGAAGATCCATTTGTTTTTCTATGATTGAGCTGAGCGAAACAAGCCTTTCTCGCTTGGGTACCCAAACTAGCCACCGATCAGGTGTATAGTGTTCTGTGATCTTTCCCTTCCCACGATCTTCAATCGGCTTTATCGTTACATGATTTGACTCACATGGGTGGGTCTCTTGGTGACAGGTAAGAACACAATCTACGTTTAGCCACCAAGATTTGATCATTCGCTTCATAGTAGCCTTGGGCTTCCAATAGTCGTTGTCGCTAAAGAAGCTTTAGGGACCCATTTGTATGTTTTCTTTGTTATACTACACTGAGTCTTGTGTGTCTCATGTTTTCTTTCAGCAATAGAAGTCGAAGTTCCAGAGGGTTGGGCCATAGGTACAAATGGTTCAACCTCTTGGACATGCAATGTTTTGGGTTTTATTTTCTCAGGAGGTGATATCTAAGGGACTATCACTTAAGTGGTGGGGCTAAGAGTTGGTTTCTGTGTTGTGACACTTCCATTCCCCCAATCAATAGTGGATTTGGTCGCTATCATCATGTGAATCCTACGTTTATATTGCCTTTCATAGTCCCAACAGGCATGACCAATAATTCTTGAGCTACGACCCCGTTGTCATAAGTGACAGAAGTGTGCCAGGTTCCAAAAACCGTTGTTTTTTTGTTGTTGATACCCTTGGCTTGGATAATACTCTCAGCTAGAGATGGCTTTCTTAACTAACACCACACTCCATATGATAGCATATTATATTTAGCACTCGTCCAACAAGGAGTTATATAGCACTTTCCCATAGGCGTTATTTAGCTCAATAGGGTATTGTACATGTGTGCCACAGTTTAACCAATCATCCTCTGTTTCAGCGTGAAATGCATGTGTAACTCCAACGTTGGCCTCTCATTGGCATCTTATACGTTGTTGTTGCTCCTTAACCTCAGCTTGAGCTTGTATCATTTTCAATCGTACTTGTGTCTTGGCTTCCTTTTGTTGTTGAGCTAGCTCTTGATTTTGTCCTCTCCTTACAGTACGGCTGAACTTTGGTTTCTCTATAGCTTCTAGCTGTGCGATGTCAATGGGTTGTGGACTACACCACATGATGCTTTGAAGGTATTCACCAGTTATCTACCAACTTCTGATGAGCATCATATGCCCCCACATAATTAAGCCATTCTGTGGTAGATTTCTTTTCGTTTATTCTAGCATGCACATTTGCTCGATATCGTGGCCTCTTATATCTCTTACTCTTCTTGTCTAATTTTTTATTATGGCCGATCTCCAGTGAAGAGTCACTAGTTGAATCGCTACTCATGTCTTCTCCCCTCCTCGATAGATTGTCATCTAGGGTACCACTGGGCCCTGAATGGTTTTTCCCCACATTTGCACCAAGATTTAACTCAGATTCTTCCTCAAAGTCAATTTCAATTGATGACTTTGACTCCCAATCGTGTGGGCTATAGTAGTTTGAGAGGCTATTGGTTCCAATGTCAGTCAAGCCTTCATCTTGTAGGTCATTAGAAGCTATATGCATTGCACTTATCATATTTAAAGGTACGAGTGGTGGCATTTCATCCCCCTCAGGTGTTACCTAGGTCATTCCCCTTTTCCCCCAAGTGTCTATGGTTGCTACTAAGTGGACCCAATCCACATTGTCAAACTTAGTCATCCTAGGTAGAACATCCATATAAGGGGAATCTTCCCCAACATCAATGTCCTTTTTACACGTATAACAATACTACAATGGGGCTGAGTGAATTGTGGTGTCGGATCTATGATCAATTATAAATCTGTTTCCTAGAGGGTGTGCTCGACCAATTACAAGATCAACTCGAATGACAGAGTCTTGGAACTACAAGTAGACATGGTTTTTAGACCAATCATGCACCATTTTTGCTTCCCTCATGAAAGGATGTCCTAAGATCATCTCAGATGACAAAGTGTGCTTGGAAAAATCCATAACAATTAAGGTATGCCTTAATTTGTGTCCAAAGACCTTGATCTTGAGATCCTCCAGCATTCCAGTAGGTTTAAGAATAGTCCCATTGGCCATCTTTACCACTATGTTTGTAGTCCAAGGTGAGGTCTTCCCATAGTTTCAAATCATTTTTTAGTTACAATGCTAACCCCAAAGCCACCATCAAGGATTCCCTTCACAATTAATCCCTTGGTAGTGATTGGTATGGTCACATTGGATTCATTGCCTTCATATTGTCCCAACTTGTTAATAGATATTTAACAACAGAGTTCTCATCTAAGTTGGGTTGTGGATCTATTTCAACAACAGAGTTCTCATCTAAGTTGGGTTGTGGATCTAAGTGTTCCTCCTATATTGGCACCTCCCTAGCTCCATCCATCTGTGAAAATTGTGGTAGCCCGACTATCAGATCTCCATTGAGGAAAGCACGAGGAGCTGAGACTATCTTGGGCTCTCCATATAGTTTAGACATGATGGTGGTTCTAACTTCTGAAGCCATGAAATCCATCAATTTGGCAATATTTAATGGCACTTTTTGGGCTTCAGTCCCTTGAGTGGGGAAGATGAGATCTCCATTTCTTCGAAGGGTCAGGTAATCCCTCTGTAAACATTCTCTCCAACAAGAGGGAGTACGCCCACTACCCGATGACTTAAAGTCACTTTCTTCTTGGATGACACGAGGTATGGCTAGTGGTCTATGGTCTTTGTGAGGTTGCTTTTGCGTAGAGAACACTGTGTGGGTAATCTAGATCTGCCTAGGTGCTGGCTCTAGATCCCTTTTGATCTCTTCTACCAAATTCATTAATTGCTTGACTCGCTCGATCTCCTCTGTAGGGTTTGGGTAAGTTCCCATCTTCTTCTTGGGTCCTGGCCATTGTAACTCATGACAATCTTCCTTGTTTGTTTCTTTTCTAATGGTCATTTTAGTCTCCATGGTTTCACCTGAATCAGAATCATCTTCAACGTCGTTCATATATACGGGGTCATCACCAGTCCCTATGTTGGTCTTTGAACTGGGGTCTGACTTCGCTGCTTTTTGCGATCTCTTCCTTCGTGTTTTCTTCTTCTTTTGAGATTGGCCAATTGATGTTATGTCTCTTTCTTCAAGAATATAATTTTGGTTTTGGAGCATCGATCGTGTGAGTACATTTACTGGTATCACAGGTGTACTTTGTGTTGGTTCCTTAGTAACCTCAATTAAAGTCAATGGAATTATCTTTGATGCATTTGGATTATTAGGACATTGGCCAATCAAATAATCTATGCCACATCGATTACACATGAGTATCGGCATTGTAGATGTGCTCGCTTGATTGGTTTGCATTAGTGTGGCATTCTTTTGTAGTCTAATGGGACACTCTGCTACAGGATGTGGACCTCCACACTTGTAGCATTGAAGATGTGGTCTCTTGGCAGTGAAATTTATATTTTGACCTCCTGGAACAAGAGTAGCTACTTGATAGATAGGTTTGACTTGTCCCCAATAGTCCTCCATGTAGTATTGTGGACTTTCTTCAAGTGCATCAATCCCACATGCAATATTAGGGTCTTTATCTTCCTCACAGCCTTCCAAACAAGTAAAAGATGACTCACAACCCACTTGATTCACAAAAGTGATTCTTGGATGTGGGGGCTGCGGTCCTAGCACTGGAGGTGGTAAGGGTGTTGTTTGGACAACATTTTGGGCCCTAGGGACCATGTGTTGTGATGGTTGTTCAAGAGGTGGATCCGTCATCAATGTAGACACTCGAGGTGTGTCATCCATGCTAAGGTTGGTCTATTGGCCATTGCACGTTCAAATACTATGCAATCCTTAGCTTGATGACCATATCTCCCACATGCATTACAATTCCCATTAAATTTTACTCTAAACGTAGGGCATTCACTGGTACTATGTGGACCGTAGCAAAATGAGCACCATTGTTGCTCCGTTCTTGGATACATATGATTGTTTTGTGGAGCACAATTTTCTCTAAGACTTTCTTGAATGGCCTTGGTGAGGATATCTTTGGCTCTTTAGCAATAGGCTTTATGGTCATTGTCTCATGTCTCGATGCTTGCGAGCTAGTAGATTTAGGTTACTCTTTCTCCTTGAATCATTAAGTTGTCCTCCAATTGCATCGTATTGGTGGTGACTGCTTTCCAAGTGGTGATTCCTCTAATGACTAGGCCATTGTAGATATCTTCATGTTGTATCCCCTAATGAATCTATCGAGCGAAGCACTCATTTGGATTCCAACGAGAATTCAAATGCTTCAAGCGACTAATAAAGTCTTCCACTCGCTGGGTTTTTTGGATATGAATATTGCCATATTGATGGATTTCATGGCTTCAGAAGTTAGAACCACCATCATGTCTAAACTATATGGACACCCTGAGATATTCTTAGTTCTTAGAGCTTTCCTTAATGGAGAACTGAAAGTCGAACTACCATAATTTTCACAGATGGATGGAGCTAGGGAGGTGTCAATATAGGAGGAACACTTAAATCCACAACCCAACTTAGATGAGAACTCTGTTGTTGAAATATCTGTTAACAAGTTGGCACAATACTTTGAAGGCAATGAATCCAATGTGACCATACCAATCACTACCAAGGGATTAACTGTGAAGGGAATCCTTGATGGTGGCGCTGGGGTTAGCAATTGTAACTAAAAATTGATGGGAAACTATGGGAAGACCTTACCTTGGGACTACAAACATAGTGGTAAGATGGCCAATGGGAGTATTCTTAAACCTACTGGAATGCTGGAGGATCTCAAGATCAAGGTCTTGGACATAAAATAAGGCATACCTTAATTGTTATGGATTTTTCAAGCACACTATGTCATCTGAGATGATCTTAGGACATCCTTTCATGAGGGAAGCAAAAATAGTGCATGATGGGTATAAAAACCATGTCTACTTGTAGTTCCAAGACTCTGTCATTCAAGTTGATCTTCTAACTGGTCGAGCACACCCTCTAGGAAACAGATTTATAATTGATCATAGATCGGACACCACAATTCGGCCCCATTGTAGTATTTTTATACGTGTAAAAAGGACATTGATGTTGGGGAAGATTCCCCTTATATGGATGTTCTACCTAGGATGACTAAGTCTGACAATGTGGATTGGGTCCATCTAGCAGCAACCATAGACACTTGGGGAATAGAGAAACGACCTGGGTAACACCTGAGGGGGATGAAATGCCACCATTCGTACCTTTAAATATGATAAGAGCAATGCATATAGCTTCTGATGACCTACAAGATGAAGGCTTGACTGACATTGGAACCAATAGTCTCTCAAACTACTATAGCCCACACGATTTGGAGTCAAAGTCATCAATTGAAATTGACTCTGAGGACAAAGAATCTGAGTTAAATCTTGGTTCAAATGTGGGGACAAACCATTTAGGGCCCAGTGGTACCCTAGATGACAATCTATCCGAGGAGGAGAGAAGACACAGGTAACGATTCATCTAGTGACTCTTCACTGGAGATCGGCCATAATAAAAAATTAGACAAGAAGAGTAAGAGATATAAGAGGCGACGATATCAAGCAAATGTGCTTGCTAGAATAAATGAAAAGAAATCTACCGCAGAATGGCTTAATTATGTGGGGACATATGATGCTCATCGGAAGTTGGTAGATAACTGGGGTGAATACCTTCAAAGCATCATGTGTTGTAGTCGACTTCCCTTAATACCATAGAAAATACCTTTCTAATTGTCAATGGTTACTTTAGGTTCTTAATCCAATTTAAGAAACATTGTGTGCAATGTACTAGTGCTTTCTATAGGGCTTAATACCTATTAGCCTTTAATTTAAGTATTATAAAGGGAGTTTACTGTTGTGATGAGCCGAGGAAGGGTGATAGTGTCAATATGACCCCCCAAAGTTACAAAATTGAAAGATAATGAAAAACAAAACAACAAAACAAAAGTGCCAATAATGTAAAATCTTAATTTGGTTCTTCACTCACATGTATTGCCTATGGTACTAGGGTCCTAGAGGTTCCCAGTGTGGGCGCTTTTCCTTGAAAAGTAAAAAGCCCAAGGTATACAAAATAAGCGCACACATCAAAAATTGAATCAATGTGAAAAAACTTTGGGGGGTTAAAGAAAAGGGAATAATTCAAGCGATGAATTCATAAGCAATCCTTTTATCGTAGCTTAACTAGAATGTCTTCTAGGTATAGCCTCTAGTCAGCCCTCGGACATGAAATACTTTGCTCTCGCGATTAAACAGCTTAATTGACTAGTGAGAATTGAGAAGCTTACCTATGGTATTAATAGTTGATCTCTTGTGCCTCTCGATCGCTAAATTAGCAACCCGAAACTTGTTTATTTTTTGACCTTTACAATTGCTTATGCGTTTGATTATATTACATTTTAATGTTTAGTGCTGACAAATTGTTTAATATTTTGTTACCAATCAATTTGTGTGCTTACTCACAGCATATGCCTTTTAATTGTATATGAGAATGCAATTACTGGGCCAATTTCGATTGATTTTGTAGTGTTTGAAGAAGGTTAAGAACATTCAATCTTAGATGCTCTTCCACCTCGACGAACGGGCTTCATCTCAATAGCTTTCGAGGACGGAATCTACATTTGGAAGGGGAGCATGTTAACCCTTACGGACACCCTATCACCTTTGACGGACGTCTTATTACTTATTTGAGTCATGGACCGGGCTTGTCGATCCTATAGGTGTGTAGGTGATCTCCGATGAGAGGTGCACCACTTATCTTATTTTTACAGTATTTTTGCAACAATCGGCCAATATCGACGTCCATGTATGAATGGGTCGGATTCTTATAAAAGGTCTATTTTGACCTAAAATCCTCATTCTTCGAGGTGCATGCTAAGAAGTGCTCTTGCTCTACCTCTATCTCCTTCTCCTTTGTTTTCTCACGGGTGTGTGTGTATGTGTGTGTGTGTGTGTGTGTGTGTGTGTGTGTGTGTGTGTGTGTGTGTGTGTGTGTGTGTGTGTGTGTGTGAGAGAGAGAGAGAGAGAGAGAGAGAGAGAGAGAGCATTGCGGTGGCATCGGCGGCGAGGCCGTTGAGCGCGGCGGTAGCGATGTCTCCTTCTTCTTTGCGGCATAGGATCCTTTACGACGGAAGCATTGAGCGGTGAGTGACACACCAGTGTCCCTTTGAGCTTTGTCTAGTTGTGTGCTTTTAACCATTCATGGCTTGCACATGGTGTTTTGGCAAGTTCCCAACCTGCAACACGTGCGGCAAAGCGCATAGTACTCAATATGACTTCTTAGTTAACATGCCCTCAAAAATAGTTGGAAGTACAAACACATGACATTAAAATATGTCATGAAACCATCCTCCAAAAAGAGGAAAACGACCTATTATACATAAACATTTAGTTGAAACAAAATGCTTGTTGGGATACAAAGGGTTAAAGAAATCAAGAAGAAAAGCTACACTTACAAAGAAGTAGTATGTACATGTATTTATATTGCAATATTCATGAGTTTATCCTTGATAAATGATTCACCAACCTCAAAATTTCTATATTTAAACAAATCATTGGTGTCCCAATGAGATAGTCATGTTCACCATTATGAGTTTATCCTTGATAAATGATTCACCAACCTCAAAATTTCTATATTTAAACAAATCATAGGTGTCCCAATGAGATAGTCATGTTCACCATTATGAGTTTTATCTTCATAAATGATTCACCAACCTCAAAATTTCTATATTTAAACAAATCATAGGTGTCCCAATGAGATAGTCATGTTCACCATTATGGTGTAATCTATACTTAGCATGGTTTGAACTTGTGTGCATTAAGAGGTTATCCCGTCTGGGAAACATGAAATGTCAATACAAAGCTTTTCTTTCAACATGGAGATATATAAGGTCAGTTAACATAATAAACTGCTTAAAGCTTTCCGACTTGAATATTTAGACAACACAGGAGATGAGGATATACTCTATGAGTTGGATAAGATAAGGCATAGAAAATTGTCGGTGAGAAGCTATGTTGAGAAAATCAAGGAACTAACTAGACAACTTCAGGAACCACCATCCGGAAAGCGGCTGTGAGCATGGTTTTTGAATGGTTTTTGCAGTAAGAATCTTAGGGAATAGGAGGTGCCTGCACCAACCAAGAAATTCAATGATTTGGTGCAGCGAGCCCTGAAGCTAGAACAACAAGCTAAGAAGGAAAAGAGTCATAAGAAGAGGAGGCCCAGTAATAGCAGTACTTCTACTGAAGATTCTGAGTCCAGTAGAGCCTACAGTATTTCTGAAAGTAGCTCAGATGAAAGAACCAAAGACAAGATTAAGAAAGGATCTTGGTCTAAGAAGATTGAAGAGATGGCCCGGAAAATTGCTGAAATTAGCCAGACCAAACAACCGGTATGAAGAATGGAAACCTGGTGTTCAAAGTGTAAATCTAAAGACCATGTTTTAAACAAATGCCCACAATGCACTTATTGCAAAGCCTATGGTCATCTATGGAACAACTGTGGTATTTGAATTCATCATTTTAAGAAGGGAAAAGATTTGTCAGTGGTGGCATTCACCAATGCTGAACCAGTAAGAGTGGAAACTACTAGTGCTTCTCAAGAAGAGAAACCAGGTGTAAGTGGTACTGGTGCATGGCACGGTAGATACCAAACGGGTACCAGTCAGGTCCGAGGTCGTGGTAATTTTAGAATCGAAGCCTGAATTGCTATACATGTGCTAAGTATGGGCATTTCGCGGCTCAGTGTCCAGAAACACCTAGGGCTACGGATACCGAGGCGAAGGTTCCATAACCGATTCCTGTACGAGCAGTTACATGAAGTAAAGGGGTGGTGATTGAGGAAATTCCAGAAAGTCCAACTAAAAGTAGCAAATGGGCTTAGCAGAGAGAGGTATGGAAAGACAAGGGTAAAGAAAAGGTGGTTGATGAATGGTAGGAGCAAAGAGAACTAGCGGCGAAAATCACTGAGGATTTAGCCAAGAAGCTGCCAGAGCAGCCAGAGAGTTATGATGCCCAGGTCATTCATAAGATACCTACCCAGTTGTCTGAGATAGCACAACCAAATTAGTTGAAGCTTGGGATGCCTCATATCATGCTGGCTGTAGTACAAGGGTTGATGGAAGAGTTGGGAACTGTTGAAGGAGCTGAAAGCACTGAACTAAAGGAATGGTATTGTGAAGATACTACCAGTTCTTCAAGTTTTGATGACAACTCTGATCATGAGAAAGAGGAAATTCATGTCAAAATTTGTGACAGAATTCAGAAACTCATTGTGGAGTTAGAGGACATTAGAATAACTTTACTTGAAGCAACGAAATTCATCAGGCAATGAATGAAGGTTGAGGCGGAGGCCAGATCAGTCTACTTGACAGTTGTCAGAGATGATGAAGTGATGGTGATTCAGGTGGACTACAAAGTTTGGAAATAGTGGGAACCACTCTCAAGCGTCATACTAGATGGAGGAGCAGGGGTAAACATTTTGGGAGTACATCTTCAGCAAAGGATGGGAATTACTAACTTGAAACCAGCACCTTTCAAAGTCTGAATGACGGATCATCGAGTGGTGCAGGCAACTAGAATGGTAGAGAGTATGCAGATATGAGTGAGCAAAGAAAAGTTCAAAGCCAGTTTCCTAGTACTGGATGTGCAAGGAGCGTATGGGATGCTACTGGGACACCCATGGCTGCGAACGGCAGAGGATGTTCATGACTATGCTAATCAGACTTTGACAATACAAGGGGCCGGTAACACAATCCAGATTCAGACGAATAACACTAGAAGTTGGAGAAAAGAACTGAGACCCGAAGAGCTTTGCCAGAAGTACAAGGTGAAGAAAATTGAGAGAATGTTAGCAGCTATGAATACTTTTTCATTAACAGAGATAGATCTCAATGCAGTTTTAATAAACAAAGATGAAGCTGAAAAACAAAAGAAACAATTTCCAGACCAGTTTACTGAACTGAATTCAGGAGAACGTCCAGTTCGGTTAATTGGAAGGTCAGAAGAACTAGTTGAACCAGTAGAACCGGTATACTTTGGAGGAGCGACTGGAAATCAGAATGGTAATTCAGAGCTCAGAGGATCGTCCTGGGATTATGCTGAGGAGTCAACCAAGAGAAAGGGTGGAGGGCCTAACTGGTTGCTTCCAGATGATCAGGAGATAGAGGAATGGAATTTAGGGTCTGAAGAAAACCCTATAATGATCAAGGTTAATAAACATATGAATCCTACGATGAAAGAGAAGGCACGTCATATGTTCCAACACTATAAAGATGCGTTCACATGGGAACATACTTACCTCAAAGGAGTGGATCCAGAGGTCTGTCAACATCGAATACCACTGAAACCTGATGCCAGGCCAATACAACTGTAGCGCTATCAAATGAATCCGAATTATGCTAAGAAGGTCAAGGAAGAGATTGACAACCCTCTAAAAGATGAGTTCATTACTGAAGCAGCTAGTAGTGATTGGTTGTTTCCTATTGTGGTTGTGCCTAAGAAGAATGGGAAGCTGAGAGTATGTGTAGATTATAGGAAACTGAATGCTCAAACCATCAAGGACCCATTTCCATTACCCTTCACATATATGTTACTTGATGAAATTGCAGGATATGAGATGTATAGCTTTATGGATGGGTATAGTGGTTATAACCAGTTACAAATTGCTCCTGAGGATTGGGGAAAGAGTACTTTTATTACAGAGTGGGGAGCATTTATGTATCTGGTAATGCCATTTGGACTTTGCAATGCACCGGCCACTTTTCAAAGATGTATGATGGAAATATTCAGTGAATTTCTTCATCAATTCCTTGCCATATTCATGGATGACTTCACTGTATATTCCACAGAGGAAAAGCATTTACTATTTTTGGAGATGGTTTTTAAGCGCTGTCAGGAAAAGCGGATTCGTCTGAATCCATTCAAATATGTTTTCTTAGTCTGGAAAGGATAGCTACTAGGACATGTGGTGTCCAAGTATTAAATAGAAATGGCCAATGACAAGATCCAGTGCATTCAACAGGCTAAGGCGCCGAGGAATGCATCAGAATTAAGTTCTTTCTGGGATATATTAATTTTACAGAAGGTTTGTGCACAAGTTTTCTTCTCAAGCATTACCATTGTATGAGCTTACAAAGAAAACCACCAAGTTCAATTGGACTGCTAAATGTGAAGAAAGTTTTCAAAAATTAAAGAAGGCCATTGTTAGTAAACCAGTTCTTTGACAACCAGATTGGGATGTCATTTTCCATGTACATGTGGATGCTTCAGGACTGGCAATGGGAGCAATTCTAGCTCAGCCAGAAGGAAGAACTGACTATCCAGTATACATTACCAGTCAGGTTCAGTGAAGTTGAACAAGGAGATACAACTACTGAAAGAGAAGACTTAGGGATGGTTTTTAGTGCCACCAAATTCAGACATTATTTGCTTGGCAAGTTGTTTCATTTCTATGTGGATCATCAAGCCTTATTATTTTTTATTAATAAAGTCATTATTCAAGGTAGGCTGATACGGTGGATGATGTTCCTCATGGAATTTGAATTTTGTATTTTCCATAAACCCGGCAAAAACCATTGTGGTGTTGATTTCTTATCCAAGAGTACAAAAGGCTACTCTAAGGTCTTTAAGAGACGAGCCAGTAGATGCAGAACTTTTTCAGCTAGAAGCGGCAAAGTCAATCGATCTAGAATTGTATGAAGTATATCAGTTCCTGTCTAAGGGAGGGTTCCCAGATGATTGGACTCAGAATCAGAAGAAGGCTTTGGTTATTAAAAGCCTTAAGTTCACTATCATTGACGGCTCACTCTACAGATTGGGTGTCGATGGGATTCTTCGCCGATGTGTGCCTATGGAGGGTAGAAGGTAAGTTATTGCAGAGGCACATAATGGAGAATCTGGTGACATTTTTCTACTGATATTACTTTCAAGAAGATGCTGCAGGCTGGGTTATGGTGGCAGACTTTAATATCTAATGTCAGAAGCTTTTGCAAAACCTGTGATATATGCCAAAGAATGGGCAAACCCACAGCAACAGACATGACTCCTTTAACACCAGTCCAGCCACTGGGTGTTTTCATGAAATGGGGTTTGGATTTTATGGGGCCATTCAAAAAGATTACTCCCAGAAAGAGTAGATATATATTAATGGCTACCTGTATGTGACTAAGTGGGTTGAGGCTAAGGCTCTTCCCGACAACACAACAAAATCCACGGCTAGGTTCTTATTTGAGAATATTGTCTGCCGATACGGATGTCCTGTGCAGATTGTGTCAGACCAAGGTAGACACTTTATAAATGACACTATGGATATTCTCATGGAAATGCTTTCAATCAAGCATCGAAAATCAACACCTTATTATCCTAGATGCAATGGGCAAGCGGAAAGCAGTAACAAGACTGTCAAGACTATCCTTACCAAGATCGTGCAGAAAAAGCCAGAACAGTGGGACTTGAAACTTCAAACTACTCTATGGGCATATAGAACAGCTTATAAGGTCACTACCGGGTTAACACCATTTAGAATGGTGTATGGCACTGAAGCTGTTGTACCAATGAAATTTGTCATAACCACAGAATGGCCGTCAAGCATGGCCTGGATTTTAATCACAATCTAAAAAAGAGACTGGAAGAGCTGAGACAGAGGGCTATGCTGGAACAAGAAATTGTTCAGCAATGAAGTAAACACTGGCATGACATACAAATTAAGGTCAGGGAGTTTCAGAAAGGCGATCTGGTTCTCTTATATCAGTCAACATTAGGCCCTAAGAAACCAAACTTAAAGATAGTCTAGGAAGGACCATTTGAAGTTGATTGGGTGTTCTCAAATGGCACAGTAAGGCTGAAAGATCTGTCTGGATTATTGTTGCTAGGGGTATATAATGGAGCTAAAATCAAGCTCTATTATTCAGAAGCCAGGAAAATGGGTATTGATGGTCTAGGAATTGAAGACCAGGAAAATCCAGAATCAACTATTTTAGTTCTTTTCGATGTACAACCAGTTCCAGAGCCAGTCAAAAAGCCAAAACAGTACCAGTGCAACCAAACCCTGTCCAAACCAGAACCAGAAAAGTATGGGAACCAATATCAGTTCTTAGGGAAACAACGGTCGGAAGGACTATCAGTGGTAATCATTTCAAAGACAAGAGAAAGTATTGTCCAATGCATGTTTGCCACGTCACTTGTGGTGCACAGAACTCTAGGAACGGTAAGTGGTGGAGCTTTTATGGCATGAACGCGTATAACAGTAAGGCGAGTAGGCGTTTTTCCTCGCAAGTCTCCTGCACGACGCCTACAGACTGTTGTTCATTCGCCATCGCCGAGCTCTGAAGTTTCTTTGCTACAGCCGTAAACCTCTTCATCCGAGGAGACTGTAGATTGCACTTTATCCTTGCCAACCACACCAGATACGGGTTTGACAAATCAAGTAAGTCATCTTCTTCTTTGTATACTGATTCATTGAATTCACGGTGTATGGGTAGGAAGAAAATGTCGGAGAAGATGCAGAAACTATAGACGAAACCCAACCCCTTATTGCTGTTGCAAAAGTGACTCTTCCGCTTATTCCTCACAGCAAAATATAGATATATGTGTTTACTGAGCAAGCAGAGGCCTTACTGAGACTGCGGGATTTACATGTGGTTGTGTAAGCAACAAGGATAGAGTTCGACACAACCATTAAAAGGCAAGTTTTGGATTCCTTCAATGTTGAAGATGGAAGTGCTATGGTCTATGGTAGAAAAGTAGCAGTCACTCCAGAGAACATTGCTTTTGCATTCCAAATGCCAAATGGGCCAAAGCCATCTGTGGCAACTGCACAGCAAATCAGTACAGCCTTGAAAGAAGATGATGCTGCCAAAAAGAAATGAAAAGCCAGTGCGCAAGGAGTGCCAGTAGCAGGTCTGGACATTCCTGCTGCCTACCGCTTTGTGGCTGAAGCTGTGAGTCTTAAAAATAATCCTACTTATGTGTCAGAGAAGCTCTTTGCTATGCTCTTAGCAAAAAGATTGGACTCTACAGTTTCTATTAATCTCTGTCAGATATTATCACACAATGTGCTTCAGCAGACTGCCAAGTTGAAGTCCTAGAATGTCTTCAAAGCTTGGTATGTTTGGCAGTTTCTTTACTGGGCATCTGCTCCAGACCCCCATGCCCAGGTAAGATTGTCTTGGAGCCAGAAGCCATTTCCAGCGCCTAGCAATGTTGAAGTATCTTCAGATGAAGAGTCCCCAGAAAACCAGTTAGTTATCATTGGACAAAAGAGAAAGGCCACACAAGAGGAGGCTGGCAGTTCTAAAAGACCAAGGACGACATTGACTAGAAGCACTGCTCTTCTTAAGAAGTTAGAAAGACAGATTCAAACAGTGTCCACTGAAAAGACTCCGGCCAGTTAGACTGAACAACCTCTCAATCAGACCATTTGGTGGAGTTACCCAGTCAACAGGGTAGATTTCAACAACTACCAGTACGGGACATGACCAGTCAGATAAGGCCAGTGCTGAGCAGCCAGCAGATCAGACTGACAAGGGAAAAGGGCCAGCACCTTCAAGTCCATTGGGAAAGGTTTCCATTCCTTATAGTGAAGCTGCCCTACGATTAACAAAGAAAGACAGGTTACAGCAGCTGCAGACTCATCCTCTCACAGGACATCTAATTCTATAGAAATTTGATTATTCTACACTACCATATATGGCTCCTGTGACGGTTTATGAGCCAACTGCCTGTGACCCAGCCACAGTGCAGGATGGATGTTCTATATTCAGACATCTTGGAACACTATTGTGAATGCCATAAGACAAATGTTGGATACTTCAGTGTCAGATGATGAATTAACCAAGGCAAAAACTGAAGTGAAGGAAGCTGAGCAGCGGATTGAAAAGGTGGAGTAGGAGAGGGCCGCCCAGACCCTGAACCACAGTATCATCGAAGCTCAGTCGGCTAGGACCATTCAGCAATTAGAAAATAGGTTATCCAAGGTGGAGTATGAGGTACGGACTTTGAGGGAACAAAAGATAGAAGCTAAAAGGGCTGTGGACAGATTTGAAACTCTGCTGAGAATGAAGCAAGTTGATTTCAACTCCTTACCGAATACCCACACTGCTCTGAAAGCAACCTTAATAGAAAGATACATCTATAATAATCTTGCTGAGATATTAAATCCAGAAGGGAATGCTGTTTTCAATATAGACAATTTGAGAACTCTCATGGAGACAATGTAGAGTGACTTGCAAGACAAACTCTTTGAATATAACAGTGCTTTGGCAAATCAAGTTATCCTTGATTATATTGAGCAGCAGAATAACCTTGAGGAAGATGATGATAAGGTAGAAGCTGATGAAGAAGAGAAGGGGGAGGAATACGAAGAAGGGCATGTTGATGATGGGCATGGTAATGATGACTCTCCTCCATCTCCACCTTCAGGACCTAGTAATGGTGGAGCGGGGGCTACAGGAGGGAGTCCAAGGTAGACCAATTAGACCAGCCTGAAGGACAACAGTTGGGTGACTAGCAAGGGGGACAACAAGGGGGAGATCAACAAACCAGCAATGCTGGAAATTCACCAACACACCAATCACAACACGGTACAGATGATAAAGGGAAAGGCAAAGCTGTGACTCAGATTCCAACAAGTGATAAGCAACATTCATTACAACTCATCACGCTGAAGAAGAATTACGACATCAGTAGGCTCCTATAACCAGGATGTATCTGGAGGATGATGATCTTATCACTAATCTGGAGCGATTTCAGCAACTATATGTCGGCGCTAGGAAAATGGTTCAACATTGGAAATCAGCTGCTTTCCATGATCAGGAGGTGTGCTAATTGCCTGAGCATCCTAGTACAATACAACTGCTAGAGAGAGTGCTTGAATGGATATTAACTGCTGATGATAAAGTGGTTAATCCACATTGGCATAGGCATTCTACTGCAGATTGCCATTCCCTTTCTATGTAATTAGAACTCTTGCTGGGGAATAAGCCGACATATAGATGGATGAAAGATGTCAGAAGTCAGTTAAAAGAGGTCTTAGTGCAAATGCAGATTGTTAGGGGAGTTTTGGATTAGAGGGTGAGAGCTATTCTTGAAGACCAGACTACCACAAGCAAAGGACCTCAAACTCAAATGACAGTAGGAGAACATGTAACTGCTCTTCGAAGATTATTTCAGTTGGTTAAAGTTACTAGGAAGATGATGCAGGAGAGAACCAGGCTGTCCTTAATTTTCTAGAGTTTGTCCCTGATTCCCCAGTTCCCCTGTATGCTTTATCAGCAAGAGAAGTGGAGCTGCCAAGGTTTTTTCCCAGCTCTATACCCTCAACATAAACCAGTAGATATACTAAACCAGTAGATCGGCTCACATGCTTTAAGATTACTGATGATCTTCAGGATTGGTATGAGCGATCGACTGTGGAGTGGAAAACCTGGCAAACGCTATTCAATGATGCTCTTCAACTAAATGATTTCCAAGAATTGAAAGATGAGGTACAAAGGATCAAGCTCTATATGGGACAATGGAAAATTCAGATTAGAGACCTCACTAGGATCACAAACCAGCTGCTGCAACTCACTATTGAGTCCTCTAAAGTTCCTGAAAAGGACATTACGGCTAAACCAAGCCTAGGACCCCAGTACAAAGAAATGACTGAGATTCTCTTTTAAGCTAGGATCAGAACAAATCAAACTCTTCCAGAAGGATGGATCCATACAGCTTCGCATTGTCACAAATTGGCCAGGACTCATCTAACAAAAGGCAGACGCACGCTCTATGATCCTAAAACCAAAACTTATCATCCCCTCACGCCTTATGAAGTCAAAATGACCACAGAGAGGCGGGATCAGCTTGAGCAAGAGGCCATTTACAAACTCGTTTAGAAGGACAATGCTGGCACTGGGACTTCGGAGACACCATCAAGACGTAAGGGAAAAAGGAAGAGGGTTCAATGGAAGGATACTGGGTAGTTGTATTCGATGGAGGAATTTTCTAGCCGTCTCAGAATCAGACGGTGGATTTTCTCAGCTAGGTGTGGGCATCTATTTGGCTGACACCCTTGGAATTACAATTATAGGGGGTGTCAAGCACTCAACAAAGCATGAAATATGGCATAAATCTATGTTTCAGAAAGATCAGACGGTGAATCATTTTCCAAAATTTTTGGAGTCTTACCAAAATTCAAGAAAGGAGGGAAGGATGTAGATGGCGAAGGCAGTCTCACTAGCGGAGGCAGTTTCACTAGGTGGGAACCAGCTCCTGGAAAGCCGAGCAGCGGACCAGTCAGTAATTACCATGACGGTTACCACAGTATCTCCAAGAGGCTATAAATAGGACCCATTACATTGTAATCAGGTTGGCTGTACTTTTGGGCTGTTTTATCTTTTGACTTTCTACTCTTAGTTGTGTGGTTGTAGTCCTGAAGTTGTTCCCAAGCTACATTATTCTCACTTGTACTCTTACTTCGTAATTCTTAATACAGTAGTTGAGTATACTTCAGCCAGATATACTTTGTATCCATTCCAACTGAATCTGAATCTGAACTGAATCTGAACACTAATTCTAGTCGTTCAGTTGTCTATTTCTCAACAGATGTATTCCAATTCATGTAACTGTTCTAGCTCAGTTTCTATCCTTTCCTCCAGTTCTACTGATTGAACTAATGAATCACCAATAGGTGTAAACTCTAACACTGGAATAAGCTATCTAAAGAGATCGGGTCCAATTCCAAATGTCTTAAATGGGGTTCGCATTGAAATGTCTTGAATGGGGTTCTCATTGAAATCATCCATGTTTTGATCCAAAGGAACCAAGTCCCCTCGCCCCCTCTACAAGATGCCATAGACTGAAAAAAATTGAAATAATGAAGTTTTGGCTATGGATCATGTATTTACAGGTAGTGGAGCCAGATTTCACTTTGTAAAGGACCCCATTCACTGTTTTTTGACTCCAACCCTCATCCACAAATTCTAACACATCTTCATTGTCTAAGCACTTAATTGACATCATTGTTGTAGAGACTTTCACGTCAAGCTTTGAAAGAAATCCACAAAGACAATGATGGGCATAAACATTCAAACCATGTAGCTTGCTTGCAATGTTGGCCTTTATACATTTTTGGATCTCACAAAAGGCCTTGCACCTATAGTTTTCACTTGTTACTGAGCTTGGTGAAGGAGTACGAGCGGAAGTGCGACGCGAGAGAGAGTGCGAGAAGAAGAGCACGACGATATGGTGAACTCGCTCTACTGTAATGTGTAGAGCATAGTGAGTTCTTATTAGGTTTTTACAAAAGAATATGTGTACATACCTGGCGGCCCACCCACTTACCTGGGCGACCACATTGGGCTTTATACCCCAACAACCTCCCACTTAAAGTCCAATGTGGTACTTTAAGTGTGAGAGAAGCTACTATACAAGCTAATATACAAGAGATGTAGAGAAGTGATGTACTACCCTACACCTAACTGCTTCTGAAAATGCGCAAAGCTCTCTGAGGGAAGTCCTTTTGTAAGTAGATCAGCAGGATTTTCTGTGGTGTGAACTTTGACAAGCTGAAGTTGCTTATCCTCGAGCGTTTCCCTGATGAAATGATACTTCACATCCACATGCTTTGTCTTTGAGTGATAAACTGGATTGCGAGCCAATTGTATAGCACTTTGACTATCACAATATAACACAGGCATCTCTCTTTGGATTCCCAAATCTGTTACTAGTCGATTAAGCCAAATTGATTCTTTGCATGCCTCTGATGCTGCAACATATTCAGCCTTTGTAGTAGACTGAGTAACACAATCTTGTAATCTAGAACGCCATGATACTGCTCCACCAGCCAATGTAAAGACATACCCTGACGTAGACCTTCGGTTGTCTAAGTCACCTGCATAATATGAGTCTGTAAAACCCTTTACACTTAGCTCCTGACTCCCATAGCATATACGCATACTCTTTGTAGCTTTCAAGTATCTCAATATTCCTTTCACTGCCTCCCAATGTTTCTTGCCTGGGTTTGACATGTATCGACTTACTACTCCCACTGCAAATGCAATGTCTGGGCGAGTAGCAATCATTGCATACATCAAACTACCCACTGCAGACGCATATGGAATCTTATCCATTTCAGCCTGTTCTTCCTCAGACACAGGACAATCTTGTTTGCTAAGTTTCACATATGGTGGCAATGGAACACTCAGTGCCTTTCCCTTCTCCATATTGAAACGTTGCAAAACCTTGTCAATATACTCTGTTTGAGATAACCAAATCAACTTCTTTGATCTATCTCTCTCAATGCGCATACCAAGTATATGAATTGCCTCACCCATGTCTTTCATGTCAAACGATTTTTCCATCTTTGACTTCAAAGCTGAAATTTCTTCCAAGTGCTTGCCAGCAATCAACATGTCATCCACATACAAAATAAGGATCATCCAACTACCATCCTTAGCCTTCTTTGTATATAGACAGTGATCGAACTCACTACGTTTGTAGCCTTGAGAAAGCATAAACTTGTGGAATTTATGGTACCATGCCCTCGGTGATTGTTTTAAGCCATAAAGACTCTTTAACAACTGGCATACCCAATCTTCCTTGCCTTTCTCAACAAACCCTTCTGGCTGCTGCATGTAAATTTCCACATCTAAATCACCATGCAAGAACGCTGTCTTGACATCCATTTGGTGCAACACCAAATCTAATATGGAAACCAATACAAGAAAGCATCTCAATGTAGTCATCTTGAACACCGGAGAGAAGACTTCATCAAAGTCAATGCCTTGTTCTTGCTTAAAGCCCTTGGCAACAAGCCTTGCTTTGTACTTTGGCTGACTATCATGAGCGGTGATCTTATACCTGTAAACCCAGTTACAAGGTAGAGCCTTTTTGCCCTGTGGTAATTTAACTAGCTTCCATGTCTTGTTTTTATGCAGAGCTGTCATCTCTGACTGCATGGCCAATTGCCAATTCCCGGAGTCCTTCATTTGCACTGCTTCCTTGTAACATGAAGGCTCATTGCAATCAGTCAACATGACATAGTTCATAGATGGAACAAACCTATCAGGAGGTCGCGTGACACGTCCAGATCTACGCACAATAGGTGGCTCAGGCTCAGCCACAACCTGTGGTTCCACTCTATCCTGTCCTTGCTCCTCTTGAGCCCTGACATTTTGTCTTGCACGTGCAGGTCCATCTTCTTGGAAGACAACTCTTCTAATCTCCTCAACCCTCTCTGGTTTAGAATGATATTTGGATTCATTAAAGTGAACATCATTGCTGCGGACAACCTTTCTGGATTTTGCCTGACCATACCATCTCTGGCACTGAATCCTTCTGCAAAACCTTGCTAGGAGATCTATTTACAAGATGAACAGCTGTTGATACAGCTTCAGCCCAAAATCCATTTGGCAGATGTGCATTAGACAACATACTTCTGACCTTCTCTTGTATGGTCCTATTCATCCTCTCAGCAACACCATTTTGAGGAGGATTGTAAGGAGCAGTAAGTTCACGTTTTATACCTTTTGACTCACAAAAGTCCTGAAAGGCCTTTGGAACATACTCTCCACCATTGTCAGTGCGTAAGCATTTAAGCTTCTTGCCACTCTGATTCTCCACAAGTGTCACAAACGTTTTGAAAACACTAAACGCTTCATCCTTGTGCTTGAGAAAGTAAACCCATACTTTCCTCGAGTAATCATCTATAAATTTCATAAAGTAAGAAGCTCCCCCTAGAGATAGGTTAGGCATAGGTCCACACAAATCACTATGAACAAGTGCCAACTGTGTATCTCTTCTACTGCTTCTATGCTTATGTGGCTGTTGTGTTTGCTTACCATACAGACAATGTTCACAGAATTCAAAATCATTAAATGAAAAGCCTGGCAAATAACCAGAATGAGACAAGATTTCCATTCCCTTCTTGGACATATGTCCTAACCGGCTATGCCACAAAGAAACGTTCGGCTGCTCGGTTACATTGATTACATTTTTAGAGACATTTGATACATAAATCATGTAAAGTCCTCCAGACTTTACTCCATGTGCTACTGTGTTGAGCCAGCAGAGGATCACACCCACATTTTTGCTCACACTCATCATTTTGTAACCATTGATTGTAATAAATGTCTTTCCGACATTAATTTTGATTTGAGCCATTCATTAAGTAACGGGACTCAATTGAGTTTCCAGCTTGTAATCCCAAAGTAATTTCACTTGCTGATTTAATTAGTTAGAGATGTTCTCACCTCCAAGGCTGAGGTATATAAGCCAAAGTTTTTGTAACCTAAGGAGGCAGATTATTAATCAAAGTGAGTTTTTGAGCGCCGTGACTGTGTCTGAGAGAGAGAGAGAGAGAGAGCGAGAGAGAGAGAGAGTCTTATCTACTTGCTACGCGAGCTACGGAGCCGCCATTGGAGAAGCGACACCGCCATTGTGTTAGCAACGGCGAGAGCTACGCACAGATACCAAGAGTGCGCGCTATCGGCTTCTATGTGTGGTAAGTTCCTACGAGCTTCGGTGTGAGTTTTCTTCCAACTCGTGTGTCAGAATTGAGCGTGCAGCATATCTATAGAACCACAACGAGTAGAGCTACACATTAGTACCATCGGGGTCAAGTTTTGGTCACCTGTATATTTCGGCCCTTCTTCATACGCGTTTACCGCACGGAGTGGTTATAGGTTGAGTTTGCAGTTCAAGTCTTTAGGGTGTTGTTCTTACCTAGTTTATAGACTTTCCCTTGAGTTTGAAATCGATTCAATGATTCTAGATCCTATTTCGTATAGCATTCGTTCGTAGTACGGATTTCAGTCACTTGCGTATTTTAGAACTTAGATTTGATTTCCTTAGTAGTGATTGTCATAAGAAGGTCGAGTAGGTGATTTGACACCCACCTAGTTGTTTCCATGCGCCTGCGGGTCAAGCTTCGTCCTCGTCTGACAAATTCTGTTGTTGGTTGAGTTCTCGCTATTTAGCTTCCGCTAGCGGCGTAACCGCCTTAACATTTGGCGCCACTGCCGGGGACGAGAGCCCTAAGTAGGTGACCTTAGACTAATCCTACAAGGTGAGTCGTATAAACTACTTTGTATACTTTAGTTAGAAAAGATCTAGGAGTGGTGGACTCCGAAGATCTCGAGAGATACTAGGAAATGGGGTATTCTTGGGTCTTCCATGTTGACAGTATTTTTAGTTTAGCTTATATTTGTTTGTTGTTTTGTTGGTGTTGAGTAGTTGTTGATAGAAGAAGAATTTGCTAGGTCGTGAGTGGCAGTGGATCTCTTTAAAATCACAATTACCAAACCCATTTTATGATTAGGAATAGCTTAGGTAGGACTTCATTTGATCCTGATTAGGAATAGCTTAGGTAGGACTTCATTTGATCCTGATCTAGAGCTAGTAATCATTGGAGTATTTGCTTGATATGGTTGATTGCATGTTAGATCACTAAACCGTCTGACAAAAGACATCATACGCGTATAATGTCTTTTAGCACATCCACTGCTTATTTTTGATATCTGACCTGACAAGATTGTTACAAACACTGTAGAAAGCAAAAATATCAAGTCTTGATCCAAATTGATGAAAAAGACATCATACGCGTATGATGTCTTTGACCTAATTTTGGACATATTTTGATACTTTGCCAACACAGATCCATTGTAATAGCTGTCTAGAGGTTATATTTCAAGTTTTATCCCATTTGGATCACAATTGACCCAAAACAAGTCAAAAGCGAAAAATTGCCAAGAAAAGCCTAAATTAGCCATAACTTGCTCAAACAGAGTTCAAACTGAATTTTGTGAGTGGACAGAGCATAAGGGGGCTACTGAGAGTGAGCATAACCAAAATAGTGCAAATCTGTGAAAAAAGACATCATACGCGTATAATGTCTTTTTCAGCGTAACTGCAACAAAATTCTCACTTGATGAAACAGAAGTTGTCCAACTGACAAGATTAAACAATTGACCAAGTATCAATCAGTTTGGATCAATTCTGACCACAAAAACTTGGGAAAACAAATTGCCGAGACGGAAAAGTTAAAGTCCTTTAGGGGAATTGATGAATTTCAGATCGGGCAGGAATCTCCAGAATAACCAACCAAAACAAGGGGAACAAGCAAGTGTCATATCAACCGAGGGAAGTGTAAACCAAAGTTGGGTGCAACCATTAGAGCCGATCTTTGAAGGAAGTGTTTCTGATACTTCTTTGGAGAGATCTTACGAGATTTTCACCGAACTCTTGGAACACTTGAACCTCAACAACAGAGAAAATATGACAGCAGGACCATCAAACCCTTCCGCCACAATGAAGCTATTGTTCATAAAATACCAGTACGACAATGAGCAAGGTGCCAAGATCTACAAAGATGGAATGGACCGCTATTGTGTAAAGATAGAAGATAGACCTAGTGAGTTCAAGGACTTAGTGCCTGTGAGCTATAGCGGAGATAGATATCTAGATGACGAGGGTACCATGTATTTGGTAGTCCTAAACCCTAACATTGTGGACAAGTGGGGATTGATGGGCACCAACGCCAAAGTAGATGAAGAACTTGAGGAGAAAGCACCAATAATGAACCTCCCTGATGCGAGGTTAAGAAGAGAGAATGAAACTACAAGGATCAACACTGATAACATCTATGTGGGGCTATACAAATATAATAATGGGGAGCAAGATCTCTATTATAGATGTGAAGAACCCTACACTGGAGAGTTGACAGACGAAAAAAGACTTTATGTCTTTACCTACACAGAGGGATCGGAAGTGAAAATTGCTGCTTACGACAAGTATGGGAGGCAATACTCAACAATGGGCAAGAAAGAATTAGAAGGATATACATACTTTGGGGGACCACTACATCAGTATTATGTTACTTCTAGCTCACAAAGACCAGCACCAACAAACGGAGTGCAAAACCCAATGACAACAGGAGGACAAAGAATTCAGGCTGCTGACTCTTTCAGTCAACCTCAGTACTCGAAGCCCGGACCAATGGGATCATTACATTCCAGAGAGTCAATGGATACGAATCGAGGTAGTGCAGTTCAAATCCCCACATATACCACTCCAGGTCCAAGGTTCGAAGCGGAACCATCACATTTACCTCCTAGTAGTAGACTCAGGGCACGGGAACCGACAAGGGTAACCCATGAAGTCCATGATGCTAGAGAAAGCTTTAGCCGGGACACAGGAGCAATGAGATTGGTAGCAGACCATAGACGTATGAGACCATCTCAAGTAGCCAAGTGTATGCGAAAGAAGTATGGTGGTTCAGGAGATCCGTATGCACATATTTCACTCTTTAAGCAAGTCTTAAGAGCTGAGCAGATAACAGATTTCCATACACAATACGAGGGATTTGGTCTTACTCTACAACCACTGAACAGAAGGGGATTCCATGACATTGACCGTTTGCTAAGAGAGTTTGCTGAGGAATTCTCAAAACGAGGGATTAAGCACAATACGGTCTCACAAATATATGCTTTTAAACAGAGAGAACACGAAAAAGTGAAGGAAGCTTCACTTCGCTTCAAACAATACATTGAGAGATGTCCAGTACGTGAACGACCACAAGATGACAGACTATCTGTTCTCTTTATTGAAGGATTGAGAAACGACACTCTCAAGAAGGACTTGCACTTGAAAGCTTGTACAAGTTTCGAGCAAGTAACGAGAGAAGCATTGTACTTAGTGGATAACTGTACGGTTTATGGAGAGGTGTCAGCGGATACAGATTTTGCATCCAGTAGCTCTTCCTCCGTAGCGAGCGAGACTACCACTAAAAAGAATGTTCAAACAACAACCATGCCAAATGTAGAGCAAATGATAGAAGATGCTCTAAAAAGGATGGCACCATACCAAAAACCATTGCCAAAACCACTGAAATGGTGTGCTATTGAACAAAAATGGACAAACCATCCAACAGAGGAGTGCTATTACAACAAAGGGTATGTAAGGGAGCGCCAGTATGCACCTCTTGCTCAATTAGCACCACCTCAGGTACATCCAGTACCTCGATACCCAACGGGAAATGTACCAGGACCTATGGGGATAGAAAGACCGCAACCGGTATTGGGACAACAACCACCTTTACCAGGAGCAAGACCAGTGGGCATTAGATATGCACCAACCTTAGAGAATCAGGAAGAACAAGCCTTAGTGCCTGTTCAAGCCTATTATGAAGAATCTGGTGCACACATGTCTCCAACTGTGTATTACCCACCAGAAGAACCCAAACAACCAGAACCATGGGGCATGATTGGGAATGTTGGAACACCAACAGTTACAAGTGCTTCTGATGAAGAGAGATACAATTTGGACGCAAGAACATTGATGTTCATAGCTCATGGAGGGTTAACAGGACAAAGACTATCCTATCCACAAAGGACGAATCAAGTGGGACCAAGACCAGCACTAGGACCCTGTTACAAGTGTGGAGGTGACCATCTGATGAATGTTTGTCCAAATATGAAAATCATTAGACTTAACGCTTATTGCACTGAGTGTGGGGTTACTCACTTCATTGAGGATTGTTCAAAGAATCCAAACAAAGTGCAAAAGACGACATTGAATATGCTAGAAACTATTCCTACCAGCAGTGGGTCCGAAAATGAAACTCTGATACCAACGCAAGTTGTTACTAGAGCTCAAGCTAAGAAAACCACTAGAGAACCTGAGAATGGAAAGTTAGCGACTGAAGTGGTTAGTCAAGGACCGCGGAGTCAGAGAAACACATGGAAAGCTAGAAAAGCACGCATGAAGTTGAGAAAAGAACGTGAAGACGCTATTCTAGCTGAGGAACTAAAGCGAACTAAAGATAGATTAGAAAAACTTGAGAGTCAAAACGGGAAACGAGAGATGAGCCCGGAAAGAACGAAACAAAAGAGTATCAAAGAAACAACGAGCTTAAGCTCAGGGGGATCAGTGCTAGTCGACAAAGTACACGAACCATTGGACGCACTGATGAGAGCTTACGATGCTAGGTTAAAGAACAACCAAACACAAGAACAGAGGTGGATGACATACCCAAACGCGGAATTGGAAAAGCAGAGACTTGAAATGTGCCAGAGAATGATCGAGACTGCACAAGCCTTATTAGAACCACCAAGAGAAACAATGAATTGTGGAACGGAAAACCCAATTCAGCAAGAGACTATCATTTCACGGGTAGCTGAAAAGACTCCCTAGTGCACAAAAGCCTGAAGATACACACAAGGATGACCGCATGTATTGAACACAACCGATCAGGAGATAGAGAGTTTTCATCCAGTCATACAGAGGATTTACGGAAGAGATGAGGATTACAATGAATTTTGGAAACAAGTGAGAGAGGAAAACTTTGCAAACGAGCTAAGTTGCCAAGCTAATCAGACAAATTGGGAAAAGGACATCAGGAATCCTCCCATAGTGGAATTTGAGGCAGGATCTCAAGTGGACTTGGATCTGCAATCTTACTAGGGAGATGGGGGCTCTGTTAGAACAATGGAGAGCAAACCTCATTCACTGAATACCTTACCTTCATACTTAGGAGAGTATGAAGCAAAATCCGAGATTAGAGCACTTCCCTCACGAAGAATCTCATCAGAAAAAGTCATGGACTCGAAAGGACTGATAGAGATCTTGTCAACACCAGTGACATGCACTATCACTCTAGCTGAGCTTTTGAGGCTAAGACCACATATGTGGACCATTGTAGGAAAATGCTTGGAGAAATTTGGGATAAAAGACCCAACATCGAGACTGCAAGAGAGTATACAAGAGCTGAGCAAACCACAAAAGAACGCTAAGCCTGTACCCTTAAACAAGGTCGGAGAGTATTGCGAAGGTGAAGAGGGGAATACAACCTTACCAGTTGAATTCCAAGGAGTGAACACGATGGCAATACTAGACAGCGGAGCTGGGGTAGCCATTGCTACAAAAGAAATCTGGAAAAAATGGGGGAAACCAGCAATAAGGAAGACTAGGTTGAAACTCCAATTAGCAGATGGACACATGGAGAAACCTATGGGGTTATTAGAGAAAGTCGTAGTAACTTCTTGCGGCATTGAATACGAACATACTTTTGCTATTGTCGATTTTGGCAAGGAGAATAACTATGATATCATACTAGGAAGACCATTCATGAGACAGTTGAAAATGGTCCAGGATTGGGGCTACGATCACATATACCTGAGAAATATGGAAACCACTACACGTGTGAACCTGAGAGACCATAGCTACAAAGATGTGAACCGAACACCGGTAGAGGAGTTTGATTCAGCTACTTTGGCGGGATCTGAATTTCCAGCTTGGTTAGGTAAGCCCAAGGAGTTATGGATGTGTGGAGCCTCGAAATGTGGAAGTCTGAGGCGAGAAGAATATGTTTTAGAAAGGGCTATCGAAGACGAAACTTATATAGTAGAACCCTTTCCAAAGGACACGCTTGAACCATTAGAATGGACACACATTCTAGCAACCCTAGATGTTTGTGCAATTCCGGATGGTCCCACAACGAAATTTTGCGACAAGGATGGGTACGACGTGGTTCCGTACTTCATGCTAAGAACTATACTCAAAAAAGAAACTGAAAAGAACGATACACTGGAAAAGGAAGATGAAGAAGAGGTGTTTCACGACATTCCCGATCATCCAGAGTGGGGAAATGAAGCAGACAACGAGTCAACGGACAATTCAAGCGGAAACGAAGAAACTATAACGGATGTCCGATTTTATGATTTTCCGAACCAAACTAAACAACGCCAGAAACGCTATAGAGCAAAGAGAAAAACAAAGGGGGTTAGAACCGATCCGATGCCTAGAATAAGAGGAAAAAATCAATTCCTAATGCTAGTAAAGGCGGAAGATTGTGTTAAGGACAAGATTTCTGGAAGAATGAGAGGCAATGAGCAAAAGAGCTTACGAAAAGACAAAAGAAGCTCAAGAAATCAAGTTCAAAGGAATGAAACGAAAACTGAAACAGAAAAATCAGAAAAGAACAAGCGCAACAGAGAACACACGGAGTCCAAGTTAGAACGTAGAAACAAGTACAGAGAGCTCAAGAAAACTCTGAAAGAAGTTTGGACGACAGAAATTGAGAGTGGAGAGGACGAAAATGCCAAAATCAAGGAAAACATGGATGTTCCCTCTCACTACAGGAAATTCACAATAGAGGATAGGAAGGTGGTATTAACCCAACCTATTCGAGAGAGAAGGGAGAACGAATCTTATGACGGACCGGAGGATGCAAAAAAAGTTGATTTAGCAGCTCCAGGTGAGACACCTAGACCGGTGTACATAGCCACAGATTTGTCTCCAGGCGAGTTCTCAGAGAGTACAGGGATGTGTTTGCATGGTCTTATAAGGATTTAAAGGGAGTTGACCCATCAATATGCCAACACACAATCCCACTAAAACAAGACGCAAAGCCTAGCAGACAGAGACCATTCACATATAATGATACGTTTGCTAAGCGAATCAAAGAAGAGATAGATAAGCTAATGGAAGCTGAATTCATATACGAGATTGAACACACCGATTGGGTATCTCCGATTGTGGTGGTACCCAAGAAGAACGGAAAACTCCGAGTGTGTGTCAACTTAAAGAAAGTGAATGCTGCAACAATCAGGGACAATTATCCCCTGCCGATAATTGATCATGTTCTAGAGCGTGTATCAAGGAAAACAGCATACTCCTTTCTTGATGGTTTTTCAGGATATAACCAGCCAGCCATAGCATCGGAAGATCAACATAAAACAGCTTTTGCAATGGAGTGGGGAATTTATGCTTATCGGGTTATGCCTTTTGGTCTAACCAATGCTCCCGCAACCTTTCAGAGGCTGATGACGCATGCTTTCAAAGAATACTTAAGGTTGTTTCTAGAAATATACATGGATGACTTATGTGTACATTCTCCTCTGAGAGATGAGCATCTAGAACACCTAAGAAAAGTATTTGAGAAATGTAGGACATGTCGCATTTGTCTCAATCCTGAGAAATGTGTGTTTATGGTCCGACAAGGCAGAATTCTGGGACATATTGTCTCACAAAACGGAATATCCACGGATTTAGAGAAGATAAAAGTTATAGTGGATATGCCTAGACCAACCAATGCGAAACAAGTACAGAGCTTTATGGGACATTGCGGATATTATAGACGATTCATTTACATGTACGCTATAATAGGCCAACCACTTTACAGGCTAATAGTGAACTTTGAATGGACAGAGGAGTGTGAGGAATCATTCAAGAAATTGAAAGAGGCACTCATTACTGCTCCAGTCTTGAAATCACCAGATTGGGAGAAGATATTCCATGTGCATATAGATGCTTCGGCATATGCAATAGGATGCATTCTGGCTCAGCCAGAAGAAGGAAACATGGATTTTCCTATCTGTTACGCCAGTCGACAGCTCAACAATGCAAAGAAGAATTACACCACAACAGAGCGAGAGGGATTAGGAATGATATATGTTGTGAAGAAATTTCGGCATTATCTTCTAGCCAACAAGTTTGTGTTTTTTACGGATCACCAAGCCTTGCTCTACCTAGTGAATAAACCATGCAATACCGGGAGAATAGTGAGATGGTTCATTATCCTACTGGAATTCGACTTCACGGTAGTAGTAAAGAAAGGAAAAACAAATCTTAGAGCTGATCATCTTTCACGATTGACGAATGGAGAAGACCCTATAGGAGTAGATGACGACATGCCAGACGCGTACTTGTTCAACATAGAAATGATACCGAAGTGGTCTCAAAATGTCGTTAGCCTATTAACCTATGGAGGAGAGTTTGATAGAAGAGAATACAACCAGAAACATATTGCTATTCAGCAATCCAAGAATCTTCAATTGGTTGCAGGAAGGTTGTATCAATTGGGAAATGATCATGTTTTACGACTATGCATCAATCCTGAGGAATATAATATATATCTGCGCGAAGCACATGTTCAGGAATGTGCATTTCATTGTTCAAGAAGGAACACATATAGGAATTTGTTACAATTGGGAGTCTATTGGCCAGGAATGAAAGAAAGCGTACATGAATATGTCACTGTATGTATTGTATGTTCATCAAAACCGCCAGCAGAGTATTCAACATTATATCAGATAATGATCGCTCCGGAATGGAGTCAGTATATTGTTGAATATCTCACAAATAGAACTTTCCCAGAAGGAACATCAAAAGCTCGTCAGAAATCTGTAGAGACAGAAGCTAGAGATTACGCTTTAATAGGAGATCAACTCTATAAGAGAGGTAAAGACAACCAGCTTAGGATTTGCGCATCAGAGTCTGAGTATGTGATAATCCTAGAGCAAGCTCATGGAGGAGTAGGTGGAGGCCATTTCTCAGGTGATAAGACAACAAAACTTGTCTTAGCCGCAGGAATATGGTGGCCAACATTAAATATGGACGCTGAGGAATACGTTAAACGGTGTGATGACTGTCAGCGGACCAAAGTACCACTTAAAAGAGATGATATGCCGCTTAGACCAATGATGGGGGCAAGAGCTTTTGCAAAATGGGGGATTGATTATGTCGGACCCATTTCACCTCCTGCATATAAGACTCATGCACAATACATCGTTGTGGCTACAGACTATCTAACAAAGTGGGTCGAAGCAAAGGCAACTCAAAAAGCAGATTCCAGGACCACGGCACAATTTCTATATGAATACGTCTTTGTACGATATGGATTGCCAATAGAAATTGTGAGTGATCGAGGCACACATTTTATAAATGAAGTGATAGAGATCCTTCTAGATGAATTCATGGTAATCCATAGGAAATCAGCCCCGTATCATCCACAAGCAAACGGACAAGCTGAAGCAACAAACAAAACCATATGCACGGTCCTTACGAAGATTGTATCTGAGTCGAGAACTGACTGGGACCAGAAGTTGCATTCAACATTATGGGCATATAGGGTAGCATATAAAACATCAATAGGAACGACCCCATATAACATGGTTTTTGGGCTAAATGCTATCTTACCAATAGAATTCTTGATTTCAACCTTAAGGGTGGCTAAGGATCTAGAGTGGACAGGGCATGAGCTTTCTGATAGAATAGATGACCTGGAAAAGCTAGACGAGCTTCGCCTAAAAGCAGTAGCTTCTATCTACGCTCAAAAAAGGCGACAAAAGGAATTTTTTGATAAGCATGTGCGGACTAAAGAGTTTAAGGTTGGGGACTATGTCTTAGTTTACACTCTGAAACAACATGCTAAGAAGCTTAAAAAGCGAGGGATGGGACCTCTGGTGATTAAAGATCTATCACCAAGTGGAGCCGTCAAGCTTGCTACATTAGACGGAGAAGAAATGCCCAATTGGATTAGTGGATGCAGAGTGAAAAAGTATCTTTTGCCGCTAACCCAAGACATGCTTCTCAAAATACATCAAGAAAAGCTGCGTGTCCAGAAAAAGAAAAAGATTGTGGAGGAAGCGCAAGCCGAGGCGAAGGAAAGAATGGAGAAAAGAAGACTACTACGTCAGAAACAGTGCAATGAAGGAGCAATACGAATAAACGCAGTCAGTATAACAGAAATGGATAATGACAAAGAAGAACCCATCATTGAATGCAAAGTAGGAACCAACCAAATCAAAGCCAGAGCACTATTGGATTCAGGAGCTCAAACTAACCTACTTTCACTCAGTTTGTATAGACAATTGACAATTGACAAATGACACTAAATTACAAACTGCCAAGCAAGAGTTAAAGAGTTACTCTGAAAATTCAATCAAAACTGTCAGATGCACAGTTTTACATATACAGATTAACCAGTATGTGTATCCTCATATGTTTTACGTGGTTGAAGACCAAGCTACACAACATCCATTATTGCTAGGACAACCATGGCAGAAGCAATACAATGCAATGATTGACTGGAGTTCTAAATCAGTGCTTATCAAATACGAAGGTGAAAGTCAATCAGTTAAGTTCACCAAAGGAGCAGAGCCAACTCCAAAGGAAGAATCCAAGAACAAAGGTAAACAACAACCAGAGAAAAAAAAGAAGCAATGGCAACCAAAAGTTTCTATACAACTGGATTGCTCTTCGAGGAGGAACTCTCAACATTGGATAAGGAAGACAAGCAATAATATAACAGCTCAACCTTGGGAAAAAACGGAGTCAAAGTTGGTATGGAGACCAAAAAAGGTTGTGCCAGAGAACACAAAGGTGGAAAACAAGTCTTCAATACCAGACAACAGAGTGATTCCAGACAATCAGGACAGTGAAACAGATCTAGATTCCAAAGAAGTGCATGACGGCACAAAGCTATAGCAAGCAAATTTGGATCCCAAGGATTTGTAAACAGGAACTCCCTTCAGTACAATCCACGAAAACTCCTAGGTATTTCAAGGCGAGGAAATCAACAAAAAGAACAAAGCAGGTTTGGGTCGCAAAGAGTTTGTGGCAAGCACAAGCGAAGCGGAAGCAGATTTGGATTGTGAAAAAGAACAACAAGGTAAAGAAGAATCCATCTACTGATTCTACTACCGAAGTGCCAAAACCAACCCAAAACCCGACCACCAATCCTTCAATCAAACAAAGAGCAGCTTTATTGGAAAGACTGTTGTATCATCGCTCTACAATTGCATTGGGAACTTATGACCAAAACAACTACAATGCTTCGCCCACACACACTTCATAGTCGTCCGGGAGGACTCAGACTAGGGGGGGGGGGGGGGGGGGGGGGGGGTATACAGGTATACAGGAGCTACAAAGCAGCTACAAGCGACAAAAACAAAGAAAAATGAAAAATTATATTACAAGGGCAGTATCTTACATGATTTTGCAATTTTTATGTTTGATTGTGGATATTGATAATATTTATGCCCTTATATACCTTGTTTTGCAACAAGAAGAGATCAAATGATGAATTTGGGTCTCTAGACGTGTAAATATCATTAAATAAGAGTGTTTTTGGAGCTAAAAAGTGGAAAAAAGTGGTAATCCAAGTCCAAAAATCACAAATAAGTGTATATTCATATACACAGGGTTACCAGCTATTTATTGTGTATGTTTGGAATTTTTTGGCTTCAATTTGCTATTTTTCTTTATTTTTTATGATTTTCTTAATAAAAGTAAAAGAAAAATAAAAAAAATCAGGTGAAATGAGATCGGAAAAAAGAAAAGAATAGACGGTGATGGTCCTAATGACAAGGGAAACCCATGGTAAAAATTGGGTATAATTTTGAAAAAGTTGCGGAAAGTCCGAAACGGCAGAATTTTGGCAAGTGGACGGAATTCTAAGAAAACAGGTCAAACGGAGTCCGATTTGGGAAATTTCAGATCCTAAAGTACATCTCACAACGAGATAGGAGCACATGACAAATTTGGTGGCAAGTGAACCGGGAAGTCCGAAGTTAAGTATTTTTCACATCACTTTCAAGCTCATTCACACTATTACCTTCTTGGAGAAGAGCAGAGAGCCACAGGAGCACAGATCTTCTACGACCTTCTACGACTTCCACGAGAGCTCAGAGGACACCAGACATGAGAGGTAGACTCGTTGCCATAAGCTTTTGATGCTTATCATTAACTTTTGTTGCGAAAACTGACCAAAACCAAGAACAAGAGCAGACGGGGAATGAGGTAGAATGCTAGGTAGTGGCACAACCGCCTAACCAAACCTTGCAAGAACTTATAGGTGGGTTACCCTAGTATAGAAGATGGGTTTCTAACACTCAAAGCTCGAGAAAGAACGACTGGAAAAACCCTAGGTCAAAAAAGCCTGCAAGAGGCAAACAGGAAAAAGTTATCGAAACAACACGAAACTTCACAGGAAGTTCAACCACATCAAGGACAATGCAACCATAGAATATCTCCAAGTTTGAATCACAAAAAGTAGGTCGGAACAACCGATTTGGCTGCGGACACACAAAGCGTCATTTTGGCATAACGGCTGAAATTGACGACCGAATGAAATGAAACTTCACAAGCAGCTTCAAGTAACTATCGATGACTTATGTTTGCAATCAAAACCCAAAAGAAAGCTGATTCACTTACCGATGGTGAAAAAGACGCTTTCGGGCAACCAAAGGAGAAAGATGGAGAACGGGGAGCCAAAGTCAAGTTCAACCAAATAGATGGCTTCACAACATATCCAATGAGCTGGAAATGCAACTCTCGAGAAGAAAAGTTGAAGAAATTCAACTCTAAGGCAAAAAGACGACTTCGGAGACTGAAATGCCTATAAGGGGGCTTTTTAGCTAAACTGATGACTTTTTAAGTTGAAAACTAGTTAGCAGGGCTTATGGCACTAGCACAAAGCATTCTTTGCACAAAAAGACCAACATTTCAAGAAAAGACATCATACGCGTATGATGTCTCACAGCATGAATTTCACATCCATTTCAACATTTGAGTGCATAGCCTCATTCCACATGTTAATCACATCCTATGAACCAAGTATCATGAGAATTGGAGTTAGAAAACCCAAGGAAAACCAAAAAAGACGCAAAGTAGGCCATAAAATTGATTTTTGGTCCTAATTTTGTCAAAATAACTCCAACTCATTGAAACTTTGTAGGATTGTTGTTAAACACATCTACAAGCTATCTGGAACCAAAAAGCACCATTTTGACACAAAAGACATCATATGCGTATGATGTCTATTTGCACTTACAGAGCCAAAACTGCTCATTTGTCATCATACATCCATTATATATATCTAATACATGCTACATATGAAAATTGGAACCATTTGGTCAAGAGGATCACCCCATTAGCCCAATTGAGGGAAAATCCTTCACCTAAAGCCTATTTTTGGCCCAAATCCAACATACTCAAGTCCAAACCAAGATTTGAGTAGGAACAGTCCTTCACTAGTACATGGGGAGTCCACAGAACCAATCCCATGCAAAATTGATGAAAAAGACATCATACGCGTATGATGTCTCTAGAGCCATTTTTAGCCCAAAATCTATCCAAACTTCATAAATCCACTGAATAAGCCTATCTAAAGCCAAATCCAAGCTTATAGAGAAATTTGGTCCAAAAATACACTAAAAGATATCATACGCGTATGACGTCTCACTATGTGATTTTGGCACCTCAGGGCTTCAACCACCAAACAGAAGTGATCTACATGCCATTTGAAAGTGAACCACCAAGTTTTATCCAATTTGGATCATAAAATCCAATTCCCTTTCAAAATTTTGCCAAGAGCCGGAACTTGACTAAATTGGCCAAAACTTGACCAAATGGGATCCAAACTCAAATCCAAGCATATGATAATCATGTATACACTATCAGCTACAAGCACAACCAATATGAAGTCATTTTGACACAAAAGACATCATACGCGTATGATGTCTCCAGCATGATTTTGAGCCCATTTTGCATATTTTTTCACCTACCTTGCATCCTTAGGCCCTGAATAGCTCATGTTTCAATTTTCAAGTCATTTGGATAGTTAAAAGCTTCATTTCGGCTTTCAATACTAAAAAGACGCTAACTTCTGAAATTGGAGTTACATGATCCATGGATTCCACCAAGTCATCGGCAATGAAGAGAAAAAGACTGACAATCAAAGATGCTATTGCAGAAGCGGAACCAATTGACATTCCAGCAGAAACCCTCAAGCCAACCAAAACTTGGGTGCAGGAAGCAGTATTGGAGAAAGAGGGAATAAAGATCTACCAGGGGACTTTCAGAGATCCTCAAGGGCAAGCGGTGGATGTACCGATGATCCCACAGGAATTGGTAGATTATAGCAGGTCAGAAGACATCAGCAGGTACCTGGAAAGGGAAGACTTGCACAGTTTCTTCACCTCGAGACCATCAGGTGTGGATACAAGAAGAGTGTACGAGTTGGCAACATCCATTCAGAAGGATGGAAAAGCCACATTGACAGCCATGGATGGAGAGAAGGTAGAAGTACAGATCACTCCACAGCTAATTGCAGACGCATTGAAGCTGCACAACAAAGGGAGCTCAGTCAGGGAAAGAAGGGAGGCCATAGAGGTCTATGGGCTCAAGAAACAGAATGCGACCTATGGAGATATGAAGGACCCAAGAGCCACAACCCTTTGCCGACTGTACAACCAATTTCTTCATGTTTGCAATAAAAGACCGCAAAAGTATACGACACCACCCCATGCCATTGCGACCACCATCACATGGGCATTAAAGAGCAATATGCCAAAAGAGGTGAATTACGCTCAACACATCCACGAGCAAGTAATTTCCATGCACAACGAGAAGCCAAAATACATAGGAGGAGCGGAAATTCTGACAAGAATAGCTTATAAAGCTATTGGAGCTAGAGATCAGTGGCCAAAGGCTCCCTCCTAGAATGAGTGGCTTAGAGAAGCCGACGAGGAGGAAGAACAGCCCGAAGTATCCAAGAGGGCATCCACAAGAGCACGCCCGAAACTAGAAGTAGTTTCAGAACCTAAAGAGGATGTGGACGAGCCACTTAAGAAGAAAGTAAAGAAGAAGGTTGCTCCCAAGCAAACCAAAAGTCAGAAAGCGGCAAGAATGGAAAGATTAGTGGAGCAGTTTAGAGCGGAAAGAGCTCTAAAGGGTGACTTTGAAGAAAAGTGGGTACCAGACCCCACTAAAGTCGAAACTAGCTCGGCCAGGCCACATATTGATCAACACGATCAATATATTAAAGCTTATGAGGAGTCAGAGGCTATTTTGGAGCAGCAACGTGTCGAGCCATACACTGAAGAGGAGGTACAGCAATTAAAAGCTGAGCTGAAAAAAGACGACAAGGGGAAAAGGAAAGTAGATGGGTCTACTAAGCCTCAAGAGAAAGATGGGCAAGCGGACAAAGGGAAAGCCAAGGAAGCTGAGGACAAACATCCCTCTATGACTGATGTACCAAGCCCGAAGAAGACGGAAAAAATTGTGGAAGAGACCATAGTAGAGGTGGACATAGATGTTTTGGAAAAGCCAGAAGCCGAGACCATAGAAAAGAAGATAGATCTAGTTCAGCAAAAGAGAAATGATTATGAGGATCTGGTAGAGATAGGATACACCGAAGAAGAGGCCCTTGAGGCAGTTTATGGGATCACCCTACAAAAACAAGATGAACGGAGAGGGACGGAGAAAAAGACAAAGAGTAAAAAAGAAAGTGAAGAGAAACTGGACGAACCGAAAATACTAGAAGAGCCAAAGCCAGTGGAGGTGGTGGCGGAAAGAGCTTTAGAGTTGACAGATGATGATGAAAAAGACATGCACATGGTGCATGAACTGCTCAGCAAGATAAAAGAAAGGTCCAAGGCAAAGGAAGTAGAGATTGAGACAGCCAAACAAAGGGAAGCGGAGTTGCAGAAAAATTTAGAGAATGCTATGACTGAATCTGAAAGTCATAAAGCATCACTCCATGACGCGGAAAACGAGAGAGACGGCTTGATACTCCAACTAGCCGAGGCTTCAAGAGAAGTAACAAGTGCACAGGAAGAAAGGGAGCGGATAGAGGATGAGTTGGAGGTGGCTAAGGATGAGCTCATTGAGCTAAGGGAAAGAGTCGAGCTCCAAGAAAGAACAATCACTAGACTCAGGTCTACCCCTAGAGCTAGCAGAGCAGGAACGGAACAAGAGGGAGCTATCGTACCAGTTTTGGAAGACCAGGTTCGAAGCTTACAAAGAGAGCTAAGATTAGAGCAAGTGCAAAGGTTGCACATTGCGGAGGGATCATTGGCCGCAGAGGAGAGGCTCACATTAGAAAATCAAACACTACGGACAGAGAATGAGGCCCTCCGCAAACAGCTCCAAGATCTACAAGAGCAACAAAGAAGAGAGACAGAGACACCACAAGAAGAATCAGGTGGAGCAGCCATAGAGCTACCAGAAATTGGAGAGGCAACCACAATTGAAGATCCAGTCCCAGCTCAAGAGGTGGCCTCGACTTCAAGAATCTCTGAAGAAGAAGAACAAAGGCTCCATGACCAAATAGAAAAGTCAGCAGAGGAGAGTGCCAAGGCGGAAATGGAATGGGAGAGGAGACTCCTAATCTCCATTAGACTTCAGGGACTAGACACAAAAGTGCTCCATGAACAGTGGATGCAACCCAGCCCGCCTTTCCCTTTGATGAAATTTGAAGTGCTAAAGACGAAAAAGAGACTAGAAGGGGAGCAGTATGTCGCTCTTTACGAAGGCGACATCACAAAGGAGGAACAATCAAAGAAGATAGTAGATTCACAACCTAGATGGAGGAAAGGTTGGCTGAACAAATACCCAGCCTACCTCATCTACTTGGTGGAGGCACCAAATGAGATCTGGGAGGATGCAACCTTCTGCCCGGTGCCAAGAGTCAGAAACTGGAAAGAGCATGGCAGGATTGCAGAAAAGAAGCCAAATTGGCTTAATTATCCCAGGATGCCAGGACCAAAGGCAGGAGAGAGAATAGGTAAAGCCTACATGGTGAAAACCCTAACGGGCACCATCAAGCTCTTTACTGGCTCTCCTGACCTTTCATGTCAGATGCTCAAGAAAATCTGCAGGACTCTCTTAGCTTGCATTGAAGTGTTCGCGCCAGATAAAGCCACGACCTCGAGTCTACTATCGACGGCCGACACGGTGTCTGATATGATGTACGATCTTTCATTGCAGCCTTCTCCAAAAGTGTTACACCTCCTATACCAAAGGATTATGTTTTTGCCTAGCTTCCACATGCAAACATTCGAAGAAGCTTTCTACACCGGCTTTTTCACCCACAAAAGCAAAATATTTGGCCCAACCTTGACCATCGGCAACCTACGATACGAATCACATTTGCAGATGCTCAAGACGACAGGACTTTATTGACCAAGCATAAAAGTCATGTCAGGGACGACATGAACGCGGAAGGGGGGAGTGTTGAGCCAGCAGAGGATCACACCCACATTTTTGCTCACACTCATCATTTTGTAACCATTGATTGTAATAAATGTCTTTCCGACACTAATTTTGATTTGAGCCATTCATTAAGTAACGGGACTCAATTGAGTTTCCAGCTTGTAATCCCGAAGTAATTTCACTTGCTGATTTAATTAGTTAGAGATGTTCTCACCTACAAGGCTGAGGTATATAAGCCAAAGTTTTTGTAACCTAAGGAGGCAGATTATTAATCAAAGTGAGTTTTTGAGCGCCGTGACTGTGTCTGAGAGAGAGAGAGAGAGAGAGAGAGAGAGAGAGAGAGAGAGAGAGAGAGAGAGAGAGAGAGAGAGAGTCTTATCTACTTGCTACGCCAGCTACGGAGCCGCCATTGGAGAAGCGACACCGCCATTGTGTTAGCAACGGCGAGAGCTACGCACGGATACCAAGAGTGCGCGCTATCGGCTTCTATGTATGGTAAGTTCCTACGAGCTTCGGTGTGAGTTTTCTTCCAACTCGTGTGTCGAAATTGAGCGTGCAGCATATCTATAGAACCACAACGAGTAGAGCTACACATTAGTACCATCGGGGTCAAGTTTCGGTCTCCTGTATATTTCGGCCCGTCTTCATACGCGTTTACCGCACGGAGTGGTTATAGGTTGAGTTTGCAGTTCAAGTCTTTAGGGTGTTGTTCTTACCTAGTGTATAGGCTTCCCCTTGAGTTTGAGATCGATTCAATGATTCTAGATCCTATTTCGTATAGCATTCGTTCGTAGTACGGATTTCAGTCACTTGCGTATTTTAGAACTTAGATTTGATTTCCTTAATAGTGATTGTCATTAGAAGGTCGAGTAGGTGATTTGACACCCACCTAGTTGTTTCCATGCGCCTGCGGGTCAAGCTCCGTCCTCGTCTGACAAATTATGTTGTTGGTTGAGTTCTCGCTATTTAGCTTCCGCTAGCGGCGTAACCGCCTTAACATACTGTCATAAAACCTTTGGATATCTTCCACATGTTCTGTCCAAAAGTGGTGACGTAGCCAGCATCATCAAGTAAACTTGTACTGATCAAGCTCTTTGTAATTGCGGGAACATGTCTCACATTCTTCAACGTGAAAGAAGAGCCATTCTGAAACTTCAATTGAACATCTCCAACACCTAAGATCTCACATGTCTGCCCATTGCCTGGCCGAACATGATCTTTAGTGGTCACATAAGAAGTAAACCACTCCTTGTTTGGAGACACATGAAGTGATGCCCTTGAGTCTATTATCCAGTCACTCAGTGCATTTCCATCAGATGCTGTAAGAAGAGCTGAGTCCATTGTATTCTTCAAGAAGTAGATGTCTCCTGACACTGGACTATCATCCTCTGCAACAGTGTTTGTCACATTTATTTCTTGAATCTTCACTGAGGACTTGTTCTTCTCACCATGGTCTTCAGCTTTCTCTTTGCCTTTTTCTGCTTTCCATTCTCTGCAGTCTCTTTTCATTTGACCCTTCTTGCCACAATGGTAGCATTCTATGTCACTATTGCCTTTAGCACTGCGGGACTTGCTACGAGACTGATTCCTCTTTCCACCTTTGTAATTTTCTTTGGTCCTTCTCCTGACAACTAAGGCTGTTCCTTTGCCTTTGTCCATTGTCTTTCTATTGGTTTCTTCAGTAAGCAGACTTCCTTCTACACCTGCTATGTTCAAACCATCTGGAGGTGCAGAATTACTCAAAGCTGTGTGAAAAGTGTCCCAACTTTCCGGCAATGTGATCAACAGGAACATAGCTCTAACAGGTTCATCAAACTTGACACCTTGAGCTGACAACTGACTATAGATTGTGTTGAATTCATTCAGATGATTGGACATAGGTGTCCCTTCTTTCATCTTCAAGTCAACAAGCTTCTTAAGCCAGTATACCTGTGAAGCTGCACTCTGCTTCTCATAAAGATCACTCAGCTTTAACCATGCTTGATAAGCTGACATCTCGTCTGCTACATTGAAGTAAACGCTTTCTGCCAAAGTCAGCATAATGGTAGAAAGTGCCAATTCATCCATTTCGTTCCATTCATCTTCGTCCATATCTTCTGGTTTTATCCCCTTGAGATTTATAGGTTTTATCTGCTTCTTTTGTACCAACACGTGTCAAATCTGCTTCTTCCACAATGGGAAATTGGTTCCATCCAGCTTCTTGATATTGTAAAGAGCAGTGTCCTGTGATCCAGCCATAGCTACGCTTCACAGTGGTATACTTTCCTGGGAAAAATTCGGCAGAGTTTCCCCTGTAAACTGACCTCTGAACCAATATCAACCTGTCAAATGAATCAAGAAAGCTTCAGATTCTGCATAAATTTCGACAGAGTCTCCTTTGTAAAATGGCTCTAGTGTACTCAAAAACAGACCAAAAAACAGCTCAAAAAACACTGTCTCTCTGACACTGTAAGCTGTGGGTAAACCTGTCCTGCACCTGTACTGTCTCTGACTGTCCTGTCACTGTCCTATAAGCATAGACTGCGACAATGCCTCAACGACAGTAAAGCAAATATGCAATCCCAACTATCTAACTCACAGTCAATACATCCTAGCTGCCTATCTAAGGGTGCTCGAGGGATCGCTCCAAGACCTATATCACCGAAAGGATCTCAACATTCGAGAATCCCCCAGCTCAATAAAACCTCACTCGACCCTCAACAAAGGCTGCAGTAAATTTGACAGTACATAGACTTCCCACAAAGTCATACATCCACAAATTTCCCACTGTATGCTGTAACCGCTGCGGCGGTTGTTTGCTGCGTGACTCACAGCCAGCAAACCCTCAACAGACATACATCATCTCTAACAATACATCCCATGTGGAAGTACCTGCAATGTCAGGATGAAATCTGGAATATCAAGCAGCAAACACAAGCTACCTGATGAACTAGTGGATGTCGCCTATAGTCTGTGTGTAGATGCACCCGTGTCGTATGTGACACGCCTCCAAGAACTGTGAGCCGTCCTTCGATGTGTAGACAGCCACAAATCAACACTCTGGGAGTGTCGATATCCTCAGCACCTGCAGTCGTAGACCAAAAACCCCAAATTTGCAGAGTCGAATCTGCACCCATCGAGACCACGTAGTCAAAAATGGCCTGCGTAGACCTTTGTCGAAGCGGAACGGTGGCCGAGATGACCTTAGAATGAAATTCTGACAACACCAAGCCCTTCAGGCTTACCCACGAGATTTGGGGCCGTGTCTTTGCCTGTCGAATTTCACTCCAATCTGAGCTGGTGACTCTAGACTCCTGCAATGCTGCCCCGAGCCTCGATCTGAGCTCTGATACCAGTTGAAGGAGTACGAGCGGAAGTGCGACGCGAGAGAGAGTGCGAGAAGAAGAGCACGACGATATGGTGAACTCGCTCTACTGTAATGTGTAGAGCATAGTGAGTTGTTATTAGGTTTTTACAAAAGAATATGTGTACATACTTGGCGGCCCGCCCACTTACTTGGGCGACCACATTGGGCTTTATACCCCAACACTTGGCAATGGCCACTCTCCACTTCTGAAACTAAGCAATGCAACCTTGGTGACAATGCCCCAATCCTTCATAGATTTTGGTGGGACATAAAAGAATATCCGTTTTTCATCCAGAAAACTATGTGTTATCCCATTGTAAATATCTTCACCAATGGATCCATGCGAGATATCTAAAATATCTATGACACACTCCACTGGTTTCCATTTCTCTATGCTTAAGGGATACAAGTTTGTAATGAGCATAGTAGAGAACCACAAACATAGTAGAGAACCACAAACCAAAATTATAACAATCACATACAGAGGATAATCTATTGTAACAACAAACAAGAATAGAACCAACCATAAACAAGAAGAAAAGTGTGAAACACTTACAGTTAGCTCTATGCAGAGGAAGATTTGAGCTTTCAAATTGTAGGTGAAGCTCCTTTTGCATGTAAACATGTTGCACCAAAACCTCTTTCACTATCTTCTTGGATCCAACAAGTCGGAAGTCTTTACTCTCCCTTTCTAGCATGACAAGAATGGGTTCTTGGATGAGTCTTTTCTTCTCCTTCTTTGTTGCATTATAATTAATCCTTGGTTATAGATATTGGGATCCATTGGTTGTGCTCATCTAATGTGGCATAAGTGGTGATAGATTCAATGGATGTGATAGGGTGTTTGAATCAAGTGGACATCGCTCAAGGAGAATAGGATGTAGAGCAGATGAGGGTGAAGAGAGGGTAGCGGGAAGAGGATAGAAGAGGAGGAAAGGGGAGGTGAGACGAAGAGAGGTGGGAAAGGAGGGAAAAGAAGACCGTGAGAAGATTCAAAAATATTTGGGGTTGGTGAAAGAGACCTTTTTGAGTTAAAAGGCACATGTACTTAAGAGTTACCTCAGATTGTGGCTCCAAGAAAATTCACATTAGAAATCAAATGCAATTCCAAAAAGAAAATTCCGTAAAAGAAGCCTTCTCTCTCTAAACGTTAAAAGGCAAGAAAGGGACTTCAAACTTCCCCTAATGTCTACACCTTTTGGTATAAGAGAAATAAGTCCCGAGTAGATAGAGGCATGCATCTCTCCTGTGTCAAGTATGTGCTGCAAACCTGAAAGTATAATAGTACTAAGAGAATCTCGGAACCTTAGAAAGAACTGTCTAGTCAACCCATCCTCTTCGAGACAAGAGGCCCTATCCAGGCCAACCACTATGTCATGCCGATCTTCTTCACAGAGAAGGAAGCTAGTAACATATAGCAAATAGTCTATGTAACCATTGGTTGTACATGAGACAAAACCTCTTCTCTAGAACGCACAATATCATTTGTAATATGATCAGTAGTAAACAAATGCTCAAAATAATTTGAAGCTATGTCAAGGACCTTGCCAGGATGCGAATGTAATCTATCTGCAAAATCACGTAAGGCTCTAATGGAAGTCCCCTTGGGACGCTCTCAAAAGTGGGCAAAGGAATCCTTAATCATATCTGCTTTGAATATCCATGTTGAGACCAAAGCATGATAGGCGAGTTCGGATTTCTTAGTCTGAATGTGACTAAGTGACGTTGAATATGCTAAAGCAGTGCATGTCCAAACATCTTGAATCAACTGAGGCAATAAATCATTCTCTACACCAAGTCAGGTATGTGAAATCCTCGTCTAGGCATAGAGAAAGATTCAAAACGTAAGTGCAAGAAAATGGGGCATGATCAAAGAGCAATGCACCATGCTAAATCGTAAGTGTCCCACCATGTGATGCTACCCATGTGCCCACATAGAATATGTCTACTCTCTCTAATAGAAGACCCAACTACCATCTAAAACCCCACAAAAATTGTAATGACTATGAAGTGCGAGCCAGAGATGAAATATGTCGGGCATCTATACCAAAAACTGTAAAAGGGAATCTCTCACACACAGTGCTACATATGGTAAGCATGGGGGCTGAAGGGCGCATCACTCCTCACTGGTCTCTACATTGTTGATATCACCAACAACAACCCATGAATCCACAGGAGACAATGCATGTACAATCTGCTACCAGAACTCGGCTCTCTCTTGGGCTGAAGTGGGGGCATAGGTGCACATCACACCAACCACAGTATCAGCAATCTCTAGAGTGACCCACATCGCTCTACCATCACACCATGGTCACAGCACAATGGTGTCAACGTGGCCCCGCACAAATTCATACACCACTGCTAGAGTACAGATCTCCAATCATAGTCTCCCAAAATGTATGAGAATCCCTAGGTAACAACTTGCCACATTTGCGGTAACTATCTTTTCATAACTTGTGCTCCTACACAATAAGTATATCCACATCTTGATCTACTAGAGAGCACAAATCTCTGCAAAGCAAATTCTTCTTGGGACCACTGATGCTAGTATGATGCAAGCCATTGACATTCCAAGTGACAATACATAAATTTATATGTCAACCAATGATAAATCTAAAACCTCAAAAGCATACATCAACCGTGTCAACGTTGTGACAAGACTCAAGATCAATGCCGTGCTCTCTTGATCCCTGGTCAAAGCCGTGGAACAAGAGCTAAAGGAAGCGCATCCTCATCGTGGGGAAGTGGTCCGAGGAGTTGTCCTAGAGCAGAGGAGAGAGCAACTATAAACGACAAACCAAAGTAGTCAGAAGAGCATCACAATGTGGAGACTATTGTCAACTCTGCCATACTTGCATGGTGGGAGGGATCGATGTAGTATGGTCCACGAACTGAACCAATGGTAAACAGTAGCAGTCCTCTATATGGATCCACTGTGTGGATCCTATGCTCTATGCCAATTTGTCTGTAATAATGCATGATGGAATGCAACCGCCCAAGTCTGGATAGCCCGCAAGGTGTGACAAAGAACAATATCTATGATTGAAACCTTTGTCCATGTATCTCTACTAGTAAAAGGTACTGAGAAGGAGAGCATGAGACTCTACCTACTACCTAGAAGAGAGTGTGCCATCTGGGCACATGCACAAGGAGCTAATAACATACCAGTGCTATCACCGTTGTACTCAGCTCTAGAAAATTGCCAAGCTGGAGGCGTAGAAGCTATGAAGGATCTAGGAACCTGAGGGGGTGGTGGGGCTCACAGAAGAGGTGGAGAGGATAGATTGTCATCGATGGGCATGGTTGGGTGGGGATGTGTTGCAGGGGGTGATGGTGTTGTAGTGTCAGTGGGTGGAAGCAAAAGGAAACAAGGGGCTGGTGAAGATAGTAGAGGTGGGAAGTTTGTCTCCGTAGCTAAATGTGATGAAGCTTTGGGTGGATGCCATAAAGTAGAGCGTATGTACCGTAGCGACTGAACCGGCTCAGTGGTTGAAACATGTGAGACTATTGGGGAGATAAACTGTTGAGGCGGTGGCTGTGGTGTTGTTGGAGGTGGCGCCCATCAAAAAAGTATGGCGATGAGGAACCTTTTGCCAACCTCCCATTGTGCCTTGAGGTGGGAGATGTTGTGGCTCATTGCGACGCGGAGGATGGGAAGGGAAATTCTCTCACCATGTGCCCAAATTGATGGCATATAAGACACTGATCCGGGCGACCAATAACCACCAACCTCTATAGACAGACCTGCTCTGTGGTGGGATCGTGAAGTCGTATTGTATCTAGTAATTGGGTGTCTCCATGTGTGTAGACATGTATCCGTGGTGTGCCAATATTTGTATCCATCGACTCTCTCTCTCTCTCTCTCTCTCTCTCTCTCTCTCTCTCTCTCTCTCTCTCTCTCTCTCTCTCTCTCTCTCTCTCTCTCGTCGACTAGATCTTTAAGGTCTCTTGGGATAGTTTCCTATGACGTTAAAATTCTCTTATTCTTCTTCTTCTTCTTCTTCTGTGTGTGTGTGTGTGTGTGTGCGTGCGCACGCACGCGCACACCATGCAATGATGTAACATAGGTTATGTTCACTAAAGTGAGTAGGAGGTTTTAAATTGGACTTTTTAATCCATCTTGGTTTACGTGACTGAGAAATGTAGGTGTTTCCTCTTGAGTTGGCATTATAAAATGCTACTCTGATCATTTTTCTTAAAATGTTTTTTAAGTCCCAACGCCCCATTGATGGGAATGTTTTCATAACATTGAGTGATATCGACAGAGAAGAGATAGAAAATTAATTTGGGAGGTTAAGTGTGACTTTGATAAAGTTTTTAATGAGCCAGTATGGATTGTAATGGATTTTAGGAAAGTCTTAAGCACATTTTTTGCTTTTTAGCACAAACTAATTCAAACTCGGGTAGCACGAGATCAAGACACATAGTAATGTCTTTAGTAAAGTTTGTAAAAATACCACTAGAGGCATCCAAAGTCCATTTAAATTTATGTTTGTGGTATTTATAAGTTGGAAATAACACAAGTGATTTGTTTTCATCAAGGGAGTAACCAATATTCCTAAAGTGGTCGGTGATGAAGGTAGTGGCATCTTTAGGAGCTGCATTGAGTAAAGTAAACCCATCACAGGCAAGATGCAAGTGAGTAGCTTTCCAAGCAAGATTTTTGCAGATAAAAGTAGGACTATCAACAGCTTTATCTAGCCCAACAATGAACCATTTGTGTGAAAGTCTCTGAAAAAATTCTTGCTAGTATCAAGAGTAATCCAAGAATTTGAAGTAGACAACCATTCATGTAGTAAGAGAGCTATCTTTTGTAAAAAAACGGTTTTTAAGTAGATTGGTTAAGCCTGGTAGGACTGCCATCTCCAGTTGGAGATTATTGCAGTCAAACAGCTAAGTAAAGTTGTAAGGCAAGATATGGATTTTTAGGAAACATAGGAATATGATTCAAACTCTTACCAATAATTCTTCGAACCGAGGAATTATCAATGATCTTAAGATCATAAGTCCACACATGATTACCCAATTCGCCAAAATCATAACTCACAACCTGCACAAAAATATTCAAGAATATAAAACATAGTGCTATCTTGTAAAAAGTCCATGTTGTAAACAAGATTCTTAATGGGTTGATGATAAGTCCAACCGATTATGACATTTTTTAACAGGTTGTGATGATTGAAAAATACATTGAAACATTCACAAAAGATAGATCCTGGAAGAAACCAGTCAAGGAGTTTAGTGTAGTAGAGACAATGTACATAAATCTAGTCCATAATAGAAGTATTACTGAAAATTGTCTTTCTTCCACAAGGGCCAAAAGTAACATGCACACCAAATTGAGCTACATGTCAAGAAGGTGTCGAATAGGGGCACTCCTTCCTTTCCCTCTAGTAAAACTACGAGATTTTCCTCTATTAGAGCTAGTAGAAGTGCCAGGAGATAGAAAAGACGTAAAAGAGTTGGTAGGAGTAGTTAGTGAATTTGGTCTTTTAAAAGATTGAGAATTATCGTCTTCAATACATGGTTTAAGTAGACCTGTGGCTATTTTGACCCCTTTATAGTTGGCATAGGTGGTAAGATAGGTGCAAGGTTCATCAGATTTAAGTTCCTTGAGGATATCGAGCATCGGGCCTCTAAAGGCATTGAAAGAAATCTGGGCAATAACAAGGAATCTAGCTTGTTCAATATACCAGATAGCATGGTCAAACCACATAATACTAGATTCACAAGATGGCTTTGGGTCGAGAAATTTGCAAGCACATTTTAGGTAAGGTCGATGTACATTCCAAATGTAGAAGTCGGGATTGCTCTTAGCAAACTCTATAATTCCTTTTGTTAACGAATATAGAGACCAGCATCAGAGGCACATTTAGCTTTATCAACAAAACTGAGGTTGAAAGGGGCCTTTATAAGCTCTCCTTTGTCCAAAAACTGGCCACCTTTAAGAATATTGAGACGATAGTCTTCAACATTAGATATTGGTAGGTTAGCAAGGTAAACCCAGATTTCAGTGAGTATGGGTGTTGAAAAAGCTTTGCTAGGGAGAATCTAGAGCTGATGGTTTACTCCAAAACATTCTACTTCGATTTGTCTGACCGGTAGAAAAGGGAAAACTTTAGAGACTTTTGGAACCATGTTTAGGAGGTTGGAGTCATTGAGAGTACACGAATTGTGTTGGAATTCTTTAACAGCTTCCAAAGTAACACTGTCTCTTAAAAAGAGGCCACCAGTTTGTGGGACAATAGGAGTAGTCGAAGTACTAATAAAAGCAGGATTAAGCCCATACAATTTTTTGAGAAGATTGACAAGTTCAACACCAGAAGAAGAGAATTGGACAAGATCTTGATTATATTGATGAGCTAATACATGTAGTTGAGTAATGTATTGTGAGATCATAGCAACACCATCCTCGCGATTTTGTTAAGAGTGGCAAGAATCTTGACCCAATCGCTGGAAGACAACACATGTAAGATAGAAGACTTCTTGTCAACCCATAGGGTGAAATCATATAAGTTGCGAAGCATCCAGATTGCTCATATATCGAAGAACAAGGGAGCTAGCAATAGAAAGGGGTTCTGAAGCTAACTCAAGTCCTTGGGAGAGGGATAAGGCTTGTAACAAAAGAGTGAGAGATTAGATTGTACTTATTTGGGATAAGTGATCTTTTAACTTTTTGCTTTTCTATTAATAAAAGACGTAGTTCTAGGAGGACAGGGTTTATGCAAAGGGCAGTCCTTTAACTATTGCAAAATATTTTTCATTATCTTTGCATGTTTCAGAGAGTCATGGATAACCCTTATATGAACAGCATGCTTATCTATAACATGTACCTGAAAAATCAGTTAAAACAAGGGTAAGTGGTCATGGATTAACATGCAATCCTAAAACCGACAAAGTCCAAAGACTATAATAGCCATAAGAAAGAACCCGATCTATAGTCTACGACGGACTACCTAACACCAATCAACCTAAACAAGAATTATAAACAGTGGAGATTATAGACAATGGATCAATCAAAGCACTATAGACCAATAGATTTCTAAAGCCAGTGTCTTGGTCTCTCGACATTCCGAAATAACCTTATGTTTAGGACATTGTGTTGTTGTATTAAACTAATACTTTTGCAAGAAAGAGCATGAAAGATCAAAAGACAACTGGCTTTAGACATAGAACAAAGATTAGCACAAAACCGATTAAGTCTTACATTCATTTTTGTAAATAAATAATGAGAATGAAGTGTCATTCTAAAGCTTTTGTACAAGAGATGGTCAAGATATAATGGTCCTAAAGTAAAGGAACCCAAGTTCTTCAATGACAAAGAGCAACTAAGCCAAAAATTTCCTAAGTAAAGATAAAATTCTCACATGTATCCATATAAACAAGACAACCGATTCGTTAGCGTTGAATATGTATTACAAGTGTAAACAAACCTATCAATTGTTATCCATGTCCTTAAAAACTTTTTTAATTCAAACCTATTAACCTTCTTAGAGTATTAAATAGTACCAAAGATTTAGGAGACAAAAAGCCCTTCAAAAAGTAGATAGACCTAAAGAAGTGTTTTTCCACATGTTTTCATTGTGATCAAAAGACAACCAACCCTCCTAATCGAAATGTCAAAAGATCCCTTTAATATTTCATACAAAAATTGAAATATTCCAAATACGACGTAACTTTTTGAATTACAAAACTTGACATGTTATCATTGTGATGAGAAGGCCACCACCCCTTTTGATTCAAGTGTCAAATCCCTTTAATGTTACATTTTATTAAAAAAATTGATGGATTCAAGACATGATGTCACTTTTTGAATTACAAACCAATAATCAGGGCTTCAAAAGGCCATTACCCCTTTTGATGCAAGTGTCGTGATAAAAATTCATTGCAAATATTCAAATTGAAATTCTTGTACATTCACTCCTAATTGACCCATAATAAGGCCACATAGTAAACTTTTATGTAAGGTTTTTTAGCAATGCTTTAAGAAAATGAAAGATAATCAATGAGTTTCAAAGTTAACCCATTTTAATCGACTGGACTATCAAGTTTTAAAAAAACAAAAGAGTACTCAGATAGTTGCTTGGTCTTTCAAAGCAAAGTCACCATAGATCCAATCAAATGTAAAGTGGATTTCTAACATTAATTGGAAACCACCGGCTAAATAATGTATAGCCATGTGGGGTAGGTAAATGATTTAGATGCATTAAATTAATGCTGTCAATTATCCATGCCAAAAGAGATCATTGAACCATACTCTATTTAAATCTATCAACCTAAACAGGTCGCCAAGTATCAATCATCTAACAATGATATTTTCAATAGTTTTTAGCTTAGTGTACCACAAAAAATATCATCTGCAACAGGCAAACCACAAGGTTTTTATCAGCCAAATTGAGTATTGGTATTGCATAGCAGTAGAACAGGCAATATAAGTTATACATACTGAGTATTTGCATAGCAAAAGATCTAACACTATCAACTTACATATGAGATAATGGTAGAATCTGTATAATCAATTATAGCAAAAACCAGAACCGGTATCATAGGGCAAACGTTTTAAGTAACCAAAAACCACAATATGACAGCAGACCCAAAATCTTGTAGTTTTAACCTGTCTAAGGGTTTATTCTAAAACACAAAACCCCATCATTTTAACCAAAGAAGTCAGCTATTACAGGTAATCCCAACATCTCTACAGAATCCTCATGTTATTTAAACCTATCTGGTTTTTTTTAAAACCATACTTATAACCAAAGAAGTCAGCCAATACAGGCGATCATTAATTTATTAGGGCAGCCAAAATGAAAAGCAGCACAACCCTGCGATAACAAATACAGATATACGGAAAATTGGTGCAGTATAAGACACAAGCTCAATAGTCAGTAATGACACTACAACACCGGGACTTCATTAAGCAAACGCTACTGCAAATCTTCAAAGATTGACAGATCATGCCACCACAATAGTCTAATTTAAGTGATTAGTTAAAACTACTAAAAATCATCAAGCGATTCTGCAATTACAAATATGTAAATCATCACAAATGAGAGATCATGCAACAAAGCAAACCCAATTTGAGTGATTTGTTTCAATCATTAACAAATCATCACAAACGGTTCAGCACCAACCAGAGGCATTAGTTTTCTCAACCAGTTCCATAGTGTAGCATTCAGGACAGCAAACAACGCAGGGACCCTCTCTCACAATTCGTACTGTTAATATGGTAGGTCAAGGCGAAGTTAGGGATAAACAAAACCCTCACCTGTTTATAAAGGCACAAGTTGAGCCAGTACTCCAGCAGATGCCTTGAAGATTTCTCTGCATTCAACACGACCAGTGGTAAATCCCAAAGCAATCCAAGGCTGCAGGGACTAAAGCCTTCAATGCTAAGTATAGCTGCTGCCAAAAGGCCAGATTCCAAGCAGTTACAGGGACAGAAGGGGAGAAGCAGTATGAGTGTGCGCGAATATGAGGGCTAGGGGCAGAGAGAGGGGAAGTATTGCATTAAGAAGACCAGAGCTGGTCATCGAACAGAAGGGAGTAGCAGGCGACGTCACAGCCAACAAAAGTCAGCTTATGGAAGAAGGCGCGATTAAATGCCATGCCAGGGAATGTGGGAAAGGTCCCATAAGTGGGGATAAGACCTAGTTTTAGGACTCAGGCAGCAGACTCGCCATGATTTTTAGGCCAAGAGGAAATAATGGGTAAAATCCAAAGAAATACCAGAGAGTGTAAGTGCTGGTAAGTAGATTTTTTGTAGATAGATTTAAAAATCCAAGTGACAAGGCTAGGGATTTTAGGGAGATAGATCCTGCCGGCAGTCACTGTATGACATAAATTAAGCTACTGTAAGGAAGAAATTAATGCGAAGGTGCAAATATATCAATAAATGTAAGTGGAAGGTAGAGGAATTTTCCAAGGGAAATGCTCCATCAGCAGTCACCAATGTGTGTGTGTGTGTGTGTGTGTAGAACTGCCAAAAAGTCAATGATAAAAGCCTCACATAGAAATATGGTAGGGTGGAAGCCTGAGTGGAGAGCCATTGGACTTGTGAAGTTGTAAGTCTGCCCCAGAAGGGCATAGAGGGAACAAAGGCTAACCATCGTTTCACTATCACTGTAGATGAGCCCGAGGAGTCATCCCATAAATTGTACAAGGTATGAATGCATAATTTGGAAGTGGAGGAAGGCTCTACCCCCAATATGTGAAAACAACACATCTTCCAATCCACCCGGCACCTGCACTAGCTATCACTGTGAACTGCTAGCATGCCCAATGCGAGGACATCTATTATGCATACACGCGAATGCATGAAGAACAATATATTGTGCAAGTAGAGACGATTGAGGGGTATCAGAAGCATTGATACAAGGCTTTACAAGCTACCATTCCTTTATAGATATTTATATAAGGTGGCATATGAGCTGAATGCAGGATTCATTGAGTAGAGGCATAAGGCCATGTAATGTTGCCGCTGATCAAGCGCGAAGAAGACAAAAGTGGGAGATCAGTCTCCAAAACCAAGCGGAAAACCATGGCCAATCAGCCACATACAATACATATCCATCTCCTGGCAGTCCAGCTCTCCCATTAGTATCTCCAAAAGATGGTAAGAAACATCACAGATAGTCCACCATGTAACCAAGACTAAGGCGTATATCTTGGCATATATAAAGCATGCAGCACATAAAGGGAGGAACCTGGCTAGCAAGGTTAAAGTCGAGCCTACAACCAGCATCTTGACCAGGTTGATGGAGTTCTCATCCTGCACTGGCAATCTGTTCCTTTTCCTCCCAAAGCTGCAGATCAAGAAGTCCACACAAAGAAAATAGAAACATCCTAACATGAGATTGTTCATAAACTTATCAATGTTAACAACCCAATTGAAAAACAATATGAACAAAGAATGTGATTAAAGAGGAATTGAGTGTATCAAACATTTGAAAGGTGTCCATTCATGTACACAGTACACGTACAGCCGCATTTTATCAGAAGTGCTTCAAGATGTGTTGTTTTGCTCTTCAACTGTTTTACATCAACTATAGGATTTGACTGGTATGCAGCATATCTTAAGAACTAAGTTAAGGACAGTAGCCTGATTTCAGTTACTGTTGGCTCACCTCCTTTGTGTAGCCTAGACTACAATTTGCACTAGATTGCTCAGCTTCTAAAAATATCTATTTGGTTTCTCTGTAAAAACTCTTTTGCCTCAGCTATATCCTGCACGAAGGAAAAACTGATGTTAGTATAGCACCACAACAAATTGTAAGCTGTGAGAGATTGCTCTATGTTACCTTTTGCAAGAGAACTGCCTCTTGTGGGCAAGTTGGGAACACCATCAAGCCATATCCAACCATGGCCAAACCATAACAACCCAACACCACCACAGCGTACAAAGGAAGCTGCAATACAACGTCATCAGTTCCTAACACTGAGTTACAAAATGAAGAAAGACATGAGAAGTTGATACACTTAAAATTTGCCGAGCATGCCTCTAAGGCTGATCCAGTTTCTCAAAAGCCATACCCATAAATCTTTAATCTGGAACCCTAAAGTCTGTCACATACTCAAACCGGCCCATAGGGCAGTAGACTTTGGCTTTCACCCAAAACTTTACTTAAGACTTAAGGACACACAGAAACTTCGCCAATAAAAACCTACTGCTAGAATTAACACTCCAAAACTTCACAAACAAAATCCCCATGCATTGGATGACTTTCCCGGAGCATACTGGCACTCTCCCAAACCTGGCAAGAATCTGGAGCACGCTGAATTCTCTATTTTCTGCCCCAAAAATGCACCAAATTGCATGTACAGCGATCCCCTTGCTTCCCCGGACGTCTTGGGGGTATTAGGGATCGATTAGGGCCAAAACTCTAAACCTCCAAATTTACACAGCAGGTTGTAATTCCCTGTTTTGGGCTCTATTTGGCGTGCCGTTCACATCCGTAGCAAGCCCTCAAGCTCCCACACCCGTAGGGCAACTTGCCCTTTGAAGACAAGTTTTTACGTGAAATCTCTCCAAATTCACTTGTACCTGCGGGGGATTAGCAACTAGCTAATCCAATACCTGTGCAAGAGGCTCTTGCCTTGGCAATCGCGCATAAACCCACACAACTGTACATACAGATGAAAAGCCCTCTAGCGGGGCATCACGTGGGAGGTGTGCACGAGAGCGGAATCATCGCGCTACCTAAAGCAAGGGAGAAGGCAAGCTTTCCATTAAAGCGGTGAAACCTGCACCCACTACTCACCCACACACTGTAGTTCACTTAATGAACTAAAATCAGCCTCCTCCCTCAATTTGCACGCGCCCTCTTCATGTTGGCTTGGCATTTTTGCTCGGGAACCGCCATGTGTCCACTTAGCCCCTTTTGAGTTAATTCCTAGTACCCACCAACTTATAAGTGTAACAAGGGGCCCTAAATGACTTTGAGTTGAGCTTAGACACCCTACTGCTCGGATTTTAGTGCCGGTCGCCCCGACCAACTCGTGGAGACAAGGCCTTCCCGTCTGCGGGTGAAACTCTAGGCCATCGGCTGTTTCACACTGGCCACACAATGTTCGGCCATTTGTGACTTCAAAAAGAGGGTCCCAAAAATTAAATAAAAATCAGCGGAAAGAAACCAACAACTAAGGTTAGCAATTGCCACGTCCTCGTGACATACCTCCCTCTTGAAATCGCAAACGTCCTCGATTGCATGCTATATACATGCCATTAATGATCTTGTGTTGTCACCACGCTTTTATCATCACATGTACCCGCAAGAAGGGTCATAACACAAAGATACAAATGACTTAATGAGACATTCATACTTTTGTCATTTCCATCTATGATAGAAGTGAGCATAATACCTTTAACACTTGAAGAGCGATGCACACTTCTATTGCAACCAATCTGTATGCACATTTGATGTGCTAGCTCCATCATTACCCCTCCTTTGCACACATTGGGTTGGGGCATACATAGGCTGTAACCCAAAGGCCTCAAGGTAAAGCTACAATACATTTGGTGACTCTAACACTTCATGCTCTTCCATCCACTTTGCATCCATAGGTGGATAGTTTTTTAACTTCACCAAATAGCGTCTTGCAACCTGTCCCTTAACATTTCTTTCTTTATGTGGCAAAATTTGCTCGAGTACCAAGATCTCATCAAGTTCATCAACTTCTGGTTGATCCTCCAGTGGCAGATCTTCTGGCACATCACCCACAAAGGGTCTTAGAAGACTCACGTGAAACGCATTATGAATCTTCCAAGTGTCAGGCAATTTCAGCCTATAAGTAGTATCGTTGAGCTTATCAAGGCCCTAATAACGCATGTTGAGTTTCGGAAACAACCTTTCCTTGCCCTTCATCTTCTTTAACCTTGCCTTTTCAAACCGTAAAAGTACCCAATCACCAGGTGAAAATAGTAATTCACGACGGTGAAGATCATCAGCCCTTTTCTGCTTTGCTTGAGTCTTCTCAAAGGCAAGCTTAATCTTCTTATATATTTCATCCATGTTCTCAACATATCGATCTGACTCAAAGATCTTGTCCTTCGTATGCAAAATGGGAGAAACCTTTTTGCCACCTTCAACAATCTCAGAAGGTGCCTTGCCTATGAACAAATGCACCGTATTGTTGTAGGCATGCTCAAGCATAGGCAAATAATGTTCTCATTTGCCCTTATCATCTGACACATAACACTTCGGTAGATCCAAGACACTAGAATTAGCCTCTTCTGACTTTCCATCAGTTTGTGGATGAAATGAGGATGACAACTTGAGCCTAGTGCCCATGTTTTCAAATAATCCTCTCCAAAACAAACTCGTCATGCCAGGATCATGATCACTGACAATCGATTGTGGCATACCATGGTACCTAAACACACTGTACATGAACAACCGTGCCATCTGGTCAGATTTTATCTTCTTCTTGATAGGAATAGAATGGGCTTGATTGTTAAACATACAAATAATGGTCCATATATCATCATTCCCTGTCGGCGTTCTTGGACGATCAAAGATAAAATCCATAGCAATGCTTTCCCATGGCTTATCTGGAATCGGCAGTGAGTGTAACAACCCTGGTGCCTTTTTGCCTGTCAAACTTGACCTTTTGGCAAATCACACATGCTCGCACAAAGGCATCCACATCTCTCCTCAAAGTAGGCCAATAAAAAAATGTCTCGACCGCTTTCACTGTTGCATCTATACAACGATGCCTTGCATACGGTGGGACATGGCTTTCTACCATAACCTTATGTCGCCAATGGCTTAGTGACACAGTCTACCATGCATCATCATAAAACCATCCTTGAGGAGGTAGTGCTCATGGCGTTGCCCATCTTGCAATTGTTCAAAGATCCTTGCAAAATCTTCATCGGTACTATATTGTTCCTTCATGTTATCAAGCTCATGATGATAAGGAATTGACACAGCTGAAATTTGTGGTTGTCTGGCTAACGCATCAGCCACAACATTCTTCTTGCCTTCCACGTGCATAATCTGGAAGTGGAACATAGAAAGAATGTTTGCCCATCGCATATGATTTTCGGATAGCTTTGACTGTGTCAAGAAGTATCGCAAAGTCTGATGATCTGTCTCGACAACAAAATCAGCACCTAACAGGTAGTGCTTCCAACTAGAAAGCGCATGAATCACGGCCAAAAGCTCTTTCTCGTAAATTTGCATAGTCTTCTCTAAAATTCTGTTTTCATAAGCTACTACCCGTCCATCTTGCATTAGCACTGCTCTGCTGCTATTGCCACACGCGTCACACTGGACCACAAATGACTTCCTAAGATTTGGTAAAACAATCACGAGATCTGAAGTCAACTTTTCCTTCAAGAGACTAAAAGTTGAAATCTCTTTTTGGGTTCATCTGAAAGTGACCTCTTTCTCTTGCAAAGCATGAAGAGGTGAAGCTATCTCTGCAAAATTCCTGATAAACCTTCTATAGTGCGAGCACAATCCCAAGAAGCTTCAAACATCGTGCACAGTATTCAAGACCGGCTATATCTTAATAGCTTCAATCTTTGCGGGATCCACTCAGACACCATCCTTGACACTATGTGGCCAAGAAAGTAAATCTCTTCCAAGAAGAATTCACTTTTCTTAGGATTGACAAGTAACCTGTGACTGCGTAGCTCTTTAAACACAATGGTCAAGTGACGTCAAACACACACGGCTTGGGAGCTAGAGCGCTACCAAGTAGACGCCGACAACCTATTGACCCCAAAGACTGGAGCTCCTTTCGGTATTTCTTTATTCTTATAAAAAAGGGAATAAAACTTGTGATTTCCTACAAGCTATATTGCATAATCCGAGCTAGAAAAGACCATTCTGGCCCGATTTCAACAACATAACCGTACTAGGAAATGTCACAAATTGCTGACGTGTTAAAGTCCTAAAGAATGGAGCCAACTTGAAGATGCCGGCCGAGGAGCCTAAACCCTAAGAAGAACAAGTAACAGAAGAAGAAGTCCTACCAACTTATAGGGACCCCGTTCGATGGGGCCCTAAGTGACATAAAGGATTAGAATAAAGATGGACCGATGACGTGGCAGATTTCTGAGAATAACACTGACAATACTGACGTGGCAAGCTAGGATTTCTGCGTTTTGCACTAATTGCTGACGTGGCAGTTATACGGAATTCCATGCTTTACGTTGGCATACGGAATTCCATGCTTTACGCTAGCAGCTTTTGAGCATTGCTTTTGGACCAGAAGCTTTTGAGTTTGAAGGCTTTTCATGTAAACTTCTTTTCGGGCCTAGGGCCTTTAAATATGAGGCCATGGGCTCATTCTCAGGCACACTTCTAGGAGGAGGTGCAGAGCGTGAGTACCGACATTGTATGAGTTCAAGAAATATAAAGAAATACCGAAAGGCGCGCCACGGTTTGGGGCCAATACTCTTTGGGGTGGAATTCTGCCACTCAGTGTCGCATGTCGTCTCGCTTTCAATTCAATTGTTATTGAAGTGCTAAAAGTCTGTTCAGACTGTTCTTTTCTATTGGCACGTGGTGCTCGTCTTGTGATAGGAAACCTTATAGACAAATCCCCACGCATTGGATGACTTTCCCGACGCATATGGGCACTTTCCCAAACCTGGCGAGAATCTGCAGCACACTAAATTCTCTTTTTTCTGCCCCGAAAATGCACCAGATCGCATGTACAGCGATCCCCTCGCTTCCCGCACCTCCTAAGGGTATTAGGGATTGATGAGGGCCAAACCCCTAAACCTGAAAATTTACACAGCAGACTGTAATTCCCTGTTTTAGGCTCCGTTTCGCGTGCCGGTCGCAACCGTAGCAAGCCCTCAAGCTCCCGCATTTGTAGGGCTACTTACCCTTTGAATCGGACGAGATTTTTCGCGTGAATTCTAGGCTTCAAAATGGAGAGACTCCTTTGGATTTTCTCTCAAAGACGGTTTTCTAATGGAGCGGGCGACGCTATGTGTCACAAGACGAAAAGTAATATGGAGTGAATCCACCATTTGCAGGCCATAGGGCATAGAAGGAACAATAAAGGCAATTGAGTCATACTACTTTTGGCCACAACTCAAATCAGATGTGGATATATTTGTGCGGACGTGCATGGTTTGTCACAAGGTCTAAGTACGACAAGGACAAGGCAATTGGGTTGCTTCAATCTTTGCATATGCTAGATAGGCTGTGGGACAGCATTACTAGGCCATGATGTTCTTGGACTAATATAAACAGATTTAGCAAGCAAGCTCATTTTGTTCCAGTAAATAAGACCATCAAGGCTGATCATATGGCTAAGTTGTTCATTGCTCAAATTTTCCGATATCATGGGATGCCTACTTCCATTGTGTCCAATCGAGATCTTTGGATGACTAATTTGTTGCAGCGAGCTCCATGTGAGAATTGGGATACTACTCTCAAATTCTCTTCATCCTTACATGCCCAGACAGATGGTCAGTCAAAGATCACTCATTGAGTGATTGCTTGCCCTTTGGTTGAGTTTTCCTAGAACAGCACTATTCATAGATCTACAAGGATGGACCTCTTTGAGATTGTTCAGGGTCGCAAGAAAGTTCCGCCCATCTTGTGCCAACATTTTCCAGGTAGGTGAAAGAGGCTTGCAAACATCTCAACATAGGCACAAGAAGGCAAAAGATAAGAATCCGAGGGATTGCAACTGAAAGAAAGAGATTGGATGATTCTTAGGATTAAGAAGGCTAGGCTCAAAAAGATGATAGGAAAGGAAAAGCTTACCCAAAGCTTGCTATGAGATACTATGATCATTAGCACTTTCAAGATCACTTGAAAGACAATGATATATCTTTCGGGATCAGCTGCCAAATCACTAGAGGATTCACAATGCTTTACATGTGAGTCTTCTTAGGCAATTTCAAGGACAAGGACATGGCTCCTGAGGAGCAACTAGAGGATAAAGAGAGAGAGACAGATTCTTCAGCCTGAAAAGGTGTTGATACATAGAGAAAGGAGGTAAACAGTAAGATGATCCGACGATACTTGGTCAAGTTTAGGAATTAACTGGCTTTAGTAGTTGGAGGGGGACTAGGCAAATTACCCCGTTGTTGGATCTTCACCGTGAGTAGTTTCAAAGCTTGAAACTTGAGTCTGATGTAGGGCTTGCTAAATAGATGGGAGCCACACCACTCCCTTGTCAACAGATCAATTGGAATATGTATAGTAGTCAATTGGTATTTCTTTTAGCATGCCAAGAGGTCCTAAACTAAAAGTACTCTGCCCGTGGGACTTCTATAAAAGTACATAAGGATGGTTGCAACACTAGTAACACTTAATCATGATCGACTGTCACGTGACACATCCAACCCTATGTGTCCGTGGACAAGCTACAACACGACAAGGGTTCAGTCAATCCCGTCAGTCTAGATTTAGAAGTGATCTGGCACTTTTGTGAGTCTGTTCGCACACCGTGCATGTCCAAAAACTTAGTGTAGATGCATATCCTCCAGTTGCACACAGCCTGATCATAAGCATTCCCATCAGAATCCTTCAGGAGAATTTTCCAGTGCATTTAGCCTATTTTACCTATTTTTGACATTTTTCACTTATTATTTTGAAGTGACTTTTGTTGGAAAGTAGGTAGGGCAAATTGAGTAAGTTTGTATATAAGCAAACCTAGACTAGCACTAATTGGCAGAAGAGGAGGCAGGAGCCCAAGCTCAACAGGCAACTTCTCAAGCAAGAACCCTTTGGTGGACTTTTCTCCAAGCAAAGACATCCCCACACCTAGCGTTTTTCCTCAAGCTTCATCGCCACAAATTGCTCTTGGCTAGCGTTTCCTCAGCCAGAAGTCATCGCCAGCAGACTCCAGCATCTAGCGTTTTTTAAGATCTGCAGCCCTAGTGTTTTTTGAGAGTTCCAGCGTTTGCAGATTCTTAGCCCTTGCAGATTTTCAGCCGGTCATTTTCAGCAAGTTTCCCTAGCCATTCAGCCCCACAGTAGATGCAGATTTTCAGCCATAAGGACCAGCAAAATCAGCGTTTTCCATAGCGTTTTCGGCAACAGCAGATTTCAGCCCATAGAGTTTTTGGACAATAGATAAAAGGTTGCAGATTTCAGCCCTTAGGTCGCACTCGCCATCACCGTCGTCGACACCGACATAGCCTAGACTTGCATCAATCACATGCATTCAGTTTATACCAGTTTGTGCAATCATAAGTAGACCACTCTCACCGACAAGAGTGGGGCCTTGCGGAGGAGGGGTTTACGTCTCTGGTGTCGTATCTCCTTCTCTCTCTATCTCTCAGTCTCATACACTTGCACGCACAGTGTCCACTCACTTTGTTCGTAATCATTGCACTCTCTCATTAAGAACGGAAGGCTCTCCCTTCCATAAGAACAAAAGGAACCTTGAGCACAGTTCGGAGCACTCATCTTGAGCAAAGTTCAAACATTCATTCCGCTGCACCTTACATTGGTATCAGAGCTTTGGCAGTGTTTTGTATCACTCAAGGAAAGAACCACAAGAATCACAAGAATTTTTTTTTGCTTGTTGCGGTCGCACGAACCAAAGTTCACTTGGGCGCAATTCCTAATCGTGTTTTTGAAGAGTGAAAGGAATTCCAAGAAAGAAGGGCTTGTCCAGCCTCCCCTTGTGCCTCTTTTCACTCATTGAGACCGGACCGTGCACTTAGCGGACGGCCAATTGACGTGAGGTGGGAAAAAGCAACCTTGGTGTGAGCGCAAGGCCGCCAAGGGGTGCGCCCGCAGAAAAGAGAAGAACTATCCTTCTCAAACACAGATTGCAAGCGAAAGAAAACCTCAAGACCCCCAAGAACCCAAGTTCCTCGTGAACTTAAGAACCCAAGACCACAAGAACCCACAAGAACCCAATACTTTAGTGGATGGTCATCACTCAAAGCGGAATGGATACTTCGCTTGGAGATGATGAGCATGAGAGAGGTGAAGAAGAATTTTCCCCACCAGGAGGTTTTTCCGACTCTTCTCCTTCCCCATCTACGTCAAGGATTGCACTAACTGCTATGGAGGAGTTGGAGCAGATCTTTATGGAAAGGAAGTTAGAACGCGAAGCAAGAAATGCAGAAAGAAAGGCAGAAATGGATCGCAGACGCGCAAAAAGAAGAGCAAAAAGAAAAGCAGAAATGGACGCAAACACTAAGAAAGAATGGCAACCATAGCGCGTGAGCGCGAGCAACCATGCTTGGAAGCCAAAGATGACAAGCCAAATTGGATCGTGAGCGCGCACAAAGACAAGCAAAGAACAAAGCAAGACAAGCAGAATTTGATCACGAGAACAAAGCCATCAAAGAAAAGAGCGACCAACACATGAACGAGTTCTTGCAACACTTTTCTCAAGTGCAGGCACAGATGCAAGAGATTCAGGAGACGGAGACTCTCTCACTCTCTTCTTCTCCCAAGCATGACACATAGGATTTGCATGATTGTGAGAAGCATGATGAATTGAATGATAATGATGATACGCATGATGATTTGAATGACAATCATGAGCATGATGATTTGGATGACAATGACAAGCAAAATGATTTGCATGATCAAGATGTGATTTCTCACAAACATGATGATTTGCATGAAGATGACGTGATTGTTCAAAAGAATGATGAGTTAGTTGATGTTTTTTCTAGCGAAGCTAATCTCGTTGCAGATTCGATCAATCACGAAGGATCGATCTTGGCTCACTTCTTGAGGAAAAAGTGATTGATGTCCCGACAACGGAACCTTGAAACTGGCCCGTGGGGCGGTAGGCTTTGGCTTTTCACCCGAAATCTCTTACTTTAGACACACACACACAGAGAACGTGTAAAGGAAACCTGCGACGAGAATTAACACTTAAGTACACACACGGCTCGAAAGCTAGAATGCTTCGGGCAGACCCGACAACCTGTAGGCCCCAAAATTGACGCCCCATTCAGTATTTCTTTATACTTTGAGAGAGTAAATTACAAAAAGAGTCCCGGGAATCCTTTACCTGTATCCCGCTAGATACCACCTGTTTTGGCCAAAATTTTAGCAACATAACAACCCCGAAACTTGCGCGAAATCAATTCCCCTGCTGGAACTCACTTCCACTGGCATAAACCCTCTGATTCCTGCCCAATAACAGTAAATTCAGCACGGTGTATTTATTGGTTTTTGCCCTATTTTCAGCCCCAAACAGTCCCCGAACTGTCCTCTGCCAATGGGACACGATTCCCAATGGTTCTCGCGTCCGTATGGCTGAAAAACAGTCAATTTACAGCGCATACACAACGCTGAAAATGCACTTGTACGCTGAAGTTATGACCCTCACCGGTGCCTGCTTTGGAGTAGCAGTTAGCTACCCCTATTCCTGCTCAAGGAGGCTCTTGCCTCAGCACAAAAGCATGAAACCACACAATTGTACATCAGTCAAATGAAGAGCCCTCATGTGGGGCATCACATAACTGCACGTAGGGAAGAGAGAGAGAGAGAGAGAGAGAGAGAGAGAGAGAGAGAGAGAGAGATAGATTGTATTATCGTCCACTGAGGTCAGATATGACCCATGGGACCAAAAACAAGCATTACAAATGGTTCCGACTAAGCAGAAAGATGATGATGACGATACATATCAATTAAGGACTGAGGGTCCATTGGGAGGGTAAAAAGAAATGGAAATGGGGAAAACAAAAAACTAGGGAGGGTCAGTTGTGGAGTGAACTAATTTAGGGTTTCGGAACTCTTGGATGATGGCTTTACCACCTCGATAAACTGCCCATTTACCTTGTTTGCGGGCTTCATGTACCTTCTTGAGCTCATTTGGTTTGGTTTTGAGTTGGTTTGTGGTTAATTCTTCGGTGATCCAAAACGTTGTTCCCTTGAGGAGACGGGATTCGCGTAGTAGCTTTTTTCGTTCTTCTTTGTCCTTGAAGGTGAGAATACAATGTTCGGGTGGTACATGCTTGTGTGTGTCATTGATCCAGGAAATGGTTTCAAGCTCGATGTTGACAGGTTGAAGAATGTTATTGAGTTTGGCGATTGCCTCTTCGAGAGTGTCCTCGCTTGTGCACCAAGGTGCGTGAAGTCCTCCAATCTTGACCTTAAGACCAAGGGATTCTTGTAGTTTGCATTCTTGTAAAACTGCTTGTATCTTGGTGTCGATCTTCTCGTGTGTCGCTTCATGAGCTTCTTTCACTGCTTTGACGGTTTCGGTAAGGGACGCTTCAACACCTTGAGCTTTTGCAATTAGATCTTGGCTCTCTATCTTCGTCTCCTCTAACTTAAGCAAGCGTTGTTTGAGTTGCGCATTCTCTTCAATAAGTTCCTAAATCTGAGCTTCAAGAGCAGTAATCCTTGCTTCTTGATGAGTGGCCGGATCCTTCTTAGGCGCAGCTACCACCGCAAGGAAACTCTTGCCTGTGCTAGTCGTTGGTGTGCTGAAGGAGGCCATTAGATCCTTGGAATTTCTTGACTCTGTTGTGTGAGCAGTTCCGACTATGGGAACCAATGTTGTTCTCGACTGTTGTTGCCCGGTTATGGGAACCGAGTTTAAGCTTGGTTAATAGTGCTTAAAGGAGAGTAAGCAAGCAGAGAAAGCGTTTTTTCAACTCGTCGAAACGTGCAGAAACACAGAAACGAGGACACTCCCTGTAACTCGAGAGAATGGGGCTACAACTTGTGTTCTGCTGGCAATGGAGAAACGCAGTAGCTTCTCATATCTGCAGCTCGAGAAGACGACGATGCTGGCGATTGACAGATGTAGAAATCTGCTGGCTTCTGTTGGCTATGGCGGGACAGACCAAGAGGACCTTGAAACTGCTGGCGGGGGCGGGACAGGGCTGAGCTGAGGGATGCAGAGGCCCCCCCCTCGCCCCAGGGGAAGGCTTGCTTGCAAGCTTAGGCTTAGGCGGCTAGGGTTTCAGAGAGAGAGAGAGAGAGAGAGAGAGAGAGAGAGAGAGAGAGAGAGAGAGAGAGAGAGAGAGAGAGAGAGAGAGAGAGAGAGAGAGACGGAGAGAGAGAGAGAGAGAGAGAGAGAGAGAGAGAGAGAGAGAGAGAGCAATGTGTAGTGTGCAGAGCATCACTCCTAGCATCAAACTGTACATGAGAGGGAAAGAAAGCACTCCATAGCTCTTAACCTGTGACAAATGCAAAATGAGGCCTCCCTCAACTAGAAATTCAGCAACAAATTTTTTGTAAGAGGCAAGTGCATGAAATTGTGCCACTTGGCGTGATTATAAGCTTTTGCCGGATTGCCGCCTAAAAATCTCCCGACCGGTTGCCCAATTGACTTCGCGGTAGAGTTGTAAAGTGTTCCCCTAGTCCTATGGAAGGTAATGACGCAAACACATTTCACGGCCCAAAATAGCAGTTCCCTAATTTTTAGGAAATGATTCCGTTGGGCTCACACTAGTCATCTGACCATCTATCCTCATTGGGACCGTATCCAAAAGTGCAATGTGGCCCAACTGTCGGATACTTCCGGTTGGTGATCCCACCTTGACTTTATGCCTTTATTGAGTTCACTTCCTAGTATCCACCAACTTGCTAAGTGCAACAGGGGGACCTACATGATCTTGCACTGAGCCTAGACACCCTCTTACTATACGAATTCCAGTGCCGACCAACTTCCCGTCTGCGGGTGAAGCTACCGTTCACATTGGCCATACAATGTCCGACCATTTGCAACTTCAAAAAGAGGGTCTCAACAGTAAAACAAAAATCATTGGAAAGAAACCAACAACTAAGGTTAGCAGTTGCCACGTCCTCGTGACATAGTTAACAGTTGCCACGTCCTCGTGACACTGAGAGTAACCACTACTCAGACTTCTTAATACTCCCCCCGTAAATAACCATCCAAGTCCGGGCCATGAGTAAAAACAACATTTTTCAAACATTCAATACTCCCCCCGCAAATAACCACAAGGGTTCGGGCCATGAGTATGAACAAGCATTCTCAAACATCATTTCTCACTACTCCACCGAGGAATAAAATCACCAATCATTGAAACCAGTATTAAAACCAGAGTCACAACTCAAATCGGCACCAAGACAGGTTTAAAACAGATAGCATCCATTTCAAACAAATTCCAAACAAGTTTCAAACAGGACTCAAACTTAAAAAAGAAATCTCGACATTAGTCGAGCTCAAAAAGTCAATTGACTTTCTATCCTATAACCTGCACCAAAAATTAGGGTTAGATTCCTTCCATAAGGTCATAGCCGACCACAACATGGTCCATCAGCTCTTGGACAGACAGTGTTCCTCTAGCGGCAATGGTAGTCCCAAGACATAGCAATCACACCAGACCTCCAAGGTCATCAGCTCGTGAAGAGACATCTATTGAGAGATGTCGAGAAATTTCAAGTTATAATCTGCTAGAGCCTAGGGTTTCATGGCAAGCATTTCAGGATACCCCTCTCTGCCAAAGTTGCACTCCGAAGAAAGATGTTAGAAACCAAATAACTGATGAGCGCAGAGCGGTGTGTGCAAGTGATAGAGCATGCGAAGAAGTGTAGGGTGTGTACCTTGGAGGGGCGAGTGCAAGCAGAGAGGTGGGCGCTAGCAGAACGAAGAGGGAGAGAGTGAGGTAGCGCTAGATTTTGGAAGGGGAAGAATTGAGTGAGTAAAATGACTCACATTCCCTTTATTAAAAGTATAGGACCAATTTTAAAGTTAGTGGCCAAGTTCAATGTGAACTTGCCAAAGGTTAATAACCTTTAAACTATACACAAAAGGGGGCCATTTGAACCTTTAACCCAACAACCTCCCACTTAAAGGCATAAATGGCGCCTTTAAGCTACGTGAATCCCACCATCTCTATGCATAGGTGATGTTGTGCTTTGGATAAGCACTAAGTGAGAGCATCTGCTGGATTTTGTGATGTATGGACCTTAAACAATGTAATAAGGCCATCCTCAAGCACTTCTCATATGAAGTGATACCGCACATCAATATGCTTTGTGCGTGCATGAAACATGGCATTCTTTGCCAGGCGTATGGCACTCTCGCTATCACAACCAAGCATAGGTGCCTTGTCAGGCAAACCAAACTCGCTGCATAGACGTGCTAACCAAATGGCTTCTTTGGAAGCCTCAGTGGCTGAAATATATTCAGCCTCTGTCGTAGACAATGCAACAATCTTTTGCAATCTAGAACACCATGAAACAGCACCTCCCGCAAGAGTAAACACATAGCCACTTGTGGATTTCCGTGTATCCACATCACCAGCCATGTCAGAGTCACAAAATCCCTTCAACTCCAATGGTCCTTTACCATAGCAGAGGCATTTGTTTTTAGTCCCTTCCAAGTACCTCATAATGGACTTCACTGCATCCCAATGCAACCTGCCTGGATTAGCCATAAACCAGCTCACAACTCCCACTACATGGGCTATGTCAGGCCTAGTAGCAGCCATAGCATATATAAGTGAACCACACGTTGAAGCGTAAGGCATACTTTGCATATCATTGGCTTCTTCCTTTGACTTGGGACAATCATCCTTGGAGATTTTGACATATGGCTGTAATGGCACACTAAGAGGCTTTGCTTCAATCATGTTAAATCTGTCCAGCACCTTTTCAATGTACTTTTCTTGTGATAAATACAATAGGCGCTAGTCTCTTTGCCTTGTAACACGCACTCCAAGTATATGTTCAACTGCCCCAAGGTCTTTCATTGAAAATGCAGATTTCAGCTGCCCTTTAAGAGCATCAACATGCTTCTTTTCTTCGCAGCTATCAGCATATCATCCACATAGAGCACAAGAATGATAGGGCTGCCATCCTCATCACATTTGGTATACAAACAATGGTCTGCATGGCTTCTTTTGTAACCATGTTTAAGCATGAAGCGATCAAACTTCTTGTACCATTGTCTACATGATTGTTTCAGTCCATACAATCTTCTATTGAGCATACATACCAAATGTTCCTTGCCAGGAATAACAAAACCCTCGGGTTGCTTCATGTAAAGCTCTTCTTCCACATCACCATGCAAGAAAGCGGTATGTACATCCATTTGGTCCATTTCCAAATCAAGAGCAGCCACTATGGCAAACAATACACGCAAAGTGGTCATCTTCACAACAGGAGAACGCTTCCTGAAAGTCTATGCCCTTGGTTTGAACATATCCCTTTGCAACTAGCCTTGCCTTATACTTGGGTTTTGCATCAACTGTCTTGATTTTATACACCCATTTGTTAGGAATAGCCTTCCTTCCTTTGGGCAATTCCACCAAATCCCAAGTATGATTAGCATGCAAAGCTTTAATCTCTTCCTGCATAGCAAGCTCCCACTTGTCGCTATGCTCACATGTCTTTGCCTCTTTATACGTAAGAGGCTCTCCCTCATTTGTCAACATAATGTAATGCAAAGAGGGATCATATCTACTGACAGGCCGTCTTTAACGAGTAGACCGCCTCACCCAAAGATCCACATTATCCGGCAATGGGTTTGCATCAGGTGGCATGATAAAATCATCAACAATGGGCTGTTGTACATCATTTTGAGCACCATTTTCAGCATTGTTTCGTGGCTGCAAATGCCCTTCAGGAGCCTCAATTTGCTGCCCAACATCATCTGGCTCAAACACCACAAGATCATCTACATTTTCAGCCATATGTGGTGCATCCTGAGGGTCAAAAATAGGCCTAGCAGGTGGCTGGTCATGCTGAAATTTGACCCTTTTATGGTCATGCTTTGAGGCACAATTGTTTTGAAGCAGCCTTGCCTCATTAAAAACAACATCCCGGGTACGTACAACCCTTTTGAGCTGAGGTAACCAAATCCTGTAACCCATTTTGCCTTCTTCACCATATCCCATGAAAAGGCCTTTAATGGACTTGGCATCTAGTTTGCTCCTCAACTCGGGTCTAACATGCACAAAAGCTTCGCAACCAAAAATGCGTAAGTGATCATATGAAGCAGGTTTGCCAGACCAAACCTCTTCAGGGATGTTACCTTTCAAAGACATGTGAGGGGATCGATTGCATATATGGATTGCAATTTTCAAAGCTTCTCCCCAAAATCCATGAGAGAGATTAGCTGTGGACAACATGCATCTCATCCTCTCACAAAGTGTCCTATTGAATCTTTCAACCACACCATTAGAAGAGGGGTTGTATGGCACAGTAAGCTCCCTCTTAATGCCCAAATTTTCACAAAATTTGTTAAATTCAGCACTTGTGAGCTCCCCCCCATTGTCCGTACACAAGCATTATAGCTTTCTGTTACCATATACATGTGGTAGTGATGTGTGTGAACACACTAGGACCGCCGGGGCATTTTTTCCCTCTTTAGGAGGTTTTTTCCCCCGTGCATTGTATATACGCCCATCACTCTAGGGCTATCTATCTTTCCATTGCACACTAAGTAACACACTCTCTATTGTGTGTCTTGAGCTTCCTTCGTCTTCTCCAAGCTGTGTGTGTTTCTCTGCAACCCTAATTCCAACAATTGGTATCAGAGCAGGTCACGTCCTCCCGGGCTTAGTCGCCAGCTGCTCCAGCACACGCCTGCTCACTTTCTCCGATTTCAGTGAGCTTTGGCGAGCGTTCGCAGGTCGACAAAAATTTTGGGAAAGCTCGAAGAGCCCGGTCTGCTCAGAATTTTGATTTGGGCTCATTTTGATCTCCGTTTCCACTACGGGCAGTACTGCACAGGCTATTTCGTCATTTTGTGCAGATTTTCTGTCAGTGCCGTTTTCTGCATAACAGGTGCCTTATAGTCTTCTACGGTTTGTGCTATATAGCACAAGTTGTTCCCGCTCCATTTCTCCTATTTTCGGGCAGTTTTCACATCAGGTGCAGCATTTACCATGGCTGACAACAACAACACAGATGTGTTCAAGATGTTTGCTGCTGAGGACATGTTGGATGGGGACAACTACCCTATGTGGGCTTATATGATGCAACATGTTCTTGTGTCAAAAGGTGTCTGGAACATTGTGCAGGGCATTGATGTACGTCCTGGTTCTGAAGATGTAGGCGATATTGAGGATGTTGCAGGTCTTGCTGCAAGGATTGCAGCTGTTAGAGTTGTTTTGCCTACGGCAGAACAAGCTCGTTGGGATGTTAAGGATGCGCAGGCTCATGCATTGATTGCGTTGTCTGTGAAGCGCACCATTATTCCTCACATCCGTTCAGCAAAATCTGCAAAACAGGCTTGGGATATTCTAGCAGGTCTTTATGCAAGCCGCAATGAGGCTAAAATTGCTTTGCTGCGTAAAGAGCTAGAGTCGAAGATTATGCATGAGGAAGATTATATGGACACTTTCCTTGCTAGTGTCAAGGATATCAATGAGCAACTCATTTCTGCAGGTGAAGTCATTTCGGACAGTTCCCTTGTGCAGACTGTTCTTGATGCCTTACCAGATTCCTACCAGACTTTTGCTAGTACTTGGAGACTGATGACCAAGGAAATCCTGAAGTTGTCAAGTTTGATGCATTATGCACATTGCTGTTGCAAGAGTCACTTTCTAGAAAAAACAGGACTAGGCAGCATGCAGTTGAACAGGCTTTTATTGCTTCTCAAAGAAAGGGTGGTAACAGTAATGCAGCCACTTCTTATGGTTCTGTTGCGAGTGGCAAAAATTCTGTTCCTAATGCTTTTGCTGGCAGCACTTCGTCTCGCAATTCTGGTGATAAGGGCAAAAAGAAGATGCGTTGCCATTATTGTAAAGCCAATGATCACTTGATCAAGTCGTGTCCTAAGTTGAAGGCCAAAGAGGCTAAGAAGAAAGAGGATGGTTCCACTGCAAATGCTGGTTCCACTACAAATGCAGCCATTGTTGAGTCTTTTGTGAAAGGAGATTGTGATGCTGATGTTGATGCAGAATGGGCTTTTAGCGCAGAGTGCACTTACAATCCTGCTGTCCATGATGCATGCTTGTCAGTTGCTGCAGATTCACATGTGTGGTATTTCGACAGTGGTGCTACAAAGCACATTACCTCACATCGTGAATTGTTTACCTCTCTCGAGTCTGTCCCTCATGGGAATTCAGTCACTTGTGCCAACAACGCCTCTTATCCAGTTCAGGGAGTTGGAAAGATTGTGCTCACTGCTGCTAATGGCAGTTCCTTCACACTTGTTGATGCACTTTATGTACCTGGGATCAAGAAGAATCTCTTGTCTATATCCGCACTTGCTAGACTTGGACTTGTAGTCAAATTTGTGGATGACAGATGTACAGTTCATGATCTCAGTTTTGGTGATGAAATTGTTGCATCTGGGCTTTTGTGCCGTGGGCTATATAAGCTCACTTTGTATGACAAGTGTGGACAAAATTTTGCAAATGCTGTTGCAGATTCAAGGGCTATTTCAGATGCAAAACTTTGGCATGCACGTTTTGGTCATCTGAATTTTGCCAGTTTGCTGCGTTTGCAGAAATCTGATATGGTTGCTTCTTTGCCGCCTCTTAAAGCACCTGTCAAACATGTTTGTGAAGGCTGTATTCTGGGTAAAATGCAGCGTTCTAAGTTTCCAAAGGATGGTTCAGTTAGGGCCACATGCAGGTTGCAGCTTGTGCATAGTGATGTTTGTGGGTCCATGCAAACTCCGTCCTTGGGCAATTACCTGTACTTCGTGACTTTCATTGATGATTACTCCAGGCATGCATGGGTATTTCCGCTTAAAGCGAAGTCCGAAGTTTTTATGTGCTTCAAACAATTTTTGGCTATGGCTGAAAATGTCTCAAAATGTACTATGGGCACCCTCCGTTCCGATCGAGGGGCGGAGTATATGTCTCATGAATTTAATGCATTTCTGGCTAGTCGTGGGATAAAACACCAATGTACAGTGCCTTATACACCTCAGCAAAATGGTGTTGCTGAGAGGAAAAACAGGTCACTAACGGAAATGGCACGATGTATGGTCAAAAGTCAAGCTTTGCCGCATTCTTTTTGGCTTGAGGCCATCATGTGTGCCACTTATGTACTTAGCAGGTATCCTACGAAAGCTTTGCAGTCTATTACTCCATATGAAGCATGGCATGATAGAAAACCTTCTATTGAGCACATGCGTGTTTTTGGCTGTTTGGCATATGCTTTGATGCCACAAGTGCAGCGCAGAAAATTGGATGATAAGGCTGTCAAATGTATTTTTGTTGGTTATAGTGCTGAAAGCAAAGGTTACAGGTTGTATCATCCGCAAACAAAACGTATTCTGGTTTCACGGGATGTAGTGTTTGTGGAAGATTCTGTTCAGCCCTTGCTATCATGTACTAGAGACAGTAATGTAAGCTCACAGGACATTTATGACACTTTGTTGCCTCTTTTCAGTGGTGGAAATACGAATGTAAGTTCCAATGAGGCAAATGTACAGCCTATGGGGGTTTCTGAAAATGTTTTAGAACAGCCTATTACTGATGCAGATGTACATGATGTACTTGATGAGGAAAGGGCTGAAAATGAGCAGGCTAGAGGTATGCCAAAATGGCTGGTGCACACTTTGCGTGACACTAAATTGGATGCACCTTTATCTAGTCGTACTCGTTCAGGCTCTCGCCATGCATCTTATGCATCAGATTGTTATGCTTTGGCTGTGTCTAGTTTACATGATGTTGAGGAGCCTCTGTCCTTTGATGAAGCACAAAATTCAGAAAATTGGATTGCTGCCATGAAATCAGAATATGATGCACTTATAGAGAATGACACATGGACTTTATGTGATTTGCCTCCTGGCAAAAAGGCCATTGGTACTAAATGGGTTTACAAGTTGAAACGCAAGCCGGATGGTGAGATCGATCGCCATAAGGCTCGACTTGTTGCAAAGGGTTATGCACAACAAAAAGGCATAGATTATGAAGAGACTTTTGCTCCCACTTGTCGTATGACTACTGTGCGTTTTCTATGTGCATTGGCAGCTCATTTTGGTTGGGATGTACATCAATCAGACATTGTTACTGCTTTCTTGAATGGTGACATATTTGAGGAAGTTTATGTAACGCAGCCTCGCGGTTTTGTCATAAAAGGACAAGAGGACAAAGTGTGCAAATGTAAGAAGGCTTTGTATGGGTTGAAGCAATCTCCTCGTGCTTGGTATGAGAAAGCTGACACTCATTTGGTTAAACGAGGCTTTCGTAACAGTCCAACAGAAAGCACATTGTATGTAAAGCGTGAGGATGATGTATTTCTCATTGTGGTTCTTTATGTTGATGATTTGCTGATCACTGGACCAAATGAGAGACATATTGCTGAATTTAAGGCTGATTTGAATGCTACTTTCAAGATGAAAGATTTGGGGCTGTTGCATCATTACTTGGGTATACAGTTTAAGCAGTGTGATGGTGGTATTGCCTTGTGTCAGAAAAGTTACATAGAGACATTGCTATGTAAGTTTGGACTTGAGGATTGCAAACCTATTGCCACTCCCATGGAAACAGGTTTGAAATTGAGTCTACATGATGCTGGCGATCCTGCTGATGTCACTCTTTACCAAACTGCTGTTGGCTGCCTCATTTATGTATGCAACACGAGGCCAGATATTCAGTTTGCAGTCTCGCAGGTCAGCAGATTTATGCATAGCCCAAGGTCTAAGCATTGGCAGGCTGTCAAGAGGATTTCCCGCTACCTTAGTGGCACTTTACATCTTGGCTTGTTTTATCCCAAGGGGGGATCATTGCCGCCAGACTTACATGCTTTTTCGGACTCAGATTGGGCTGGTTGTTTTGACACGCGAGTGTCCACAAGTGGTTTTTGTTTCATGCTTGGCAGTTCATGTATATCATGGTTGAGCAAGAAGCAACCTACTGTGGCTACTTCGAGTTGTGAGGCTGAGTACAGGGCAGTCTTCACAGCTACGGTTGACTGTGTATGGCTCAGACGCCTTATGGCTGACTTGGGTGTTGGACAGGACACTGCCAACACTATCTACACTGACAGTCAGAGCGCATTGGCAGTTGCGAGGAACCCAGTTTTTCATGCTCGCACAAAGCACATTGAGGTGCATTACCACTATGTCAGGGAGAGGCTCTCAGCAGGAGAGATCAGCTTGGCTTATGTGCCAACACAGGACAACCTTGCAGATCTTTTCACAAAGGCATTGTCTCGTGAGAAGCTTGAAGCTTTCCGCAAAGCTTTGGGCTTACTCCCGTTTGTGGACTGATCCTGTCCTCAGGGCATGGCACTTCCCTTTACTCATGTGCCAGCTCTCGTTCACCGCATCACTCCAGAGGGATTTGTTACCATATACATGTGGTAGTGATGTGTGTGAACACACTAGGACCGCCGGGGCATTTTTTCCCTCTTTAGGAGGTTTTTTCCCCCGTGCATTGTATATACGCCCATCACTCTAGGGCTATCTATCTTTCCATTGCACACGAAGTAACACACTCTCTATTGTGTGCCTTGAGCTTCCTTCGTCTTCTCCAAGCTGTGTGTGTTTCTCTGCAACCCTAATTCCAACACTTTCTACCTGTTTGGGTGGTCACAAATGCATGAAATCTCTTAAATGCAGCAAAGGCTTCATCCTTAGATTTAAACAAATAAACCCAAATTTTCCTAGAATGATCATCAACAAAGGAGACAAAATAGCATGCACCTCCCATAGACTTAGTAGGCATGCTACATACATCAGAATATACAAGATCAAGCACACAAGATTTACGAGAGACACCAGAGTAGTAAGAACGCTTTACTTGCTTGCCATATTGACATTCATTACAAAAGTCAAGCTTTGTGCCCTTAGCATCAAGCTTGTTCAAAGTACAAAGTTTAGAAAGGCCCTTTTGGCTCATATGGCCAAGCCTCTTGTGCCACAACGCCATGTGAGAGTTAATTTCAACCAATGCAATAAACTTGCCCAACACAGCCTTTCCATGCATGCAGTAAAGTGTCCCTTTCTTTGTGCCCTTTACAATCAGCCTTAAGCCTTTAGTCATTATCCATGATCCTCTCTCAAAGAAGATGCTGTAACCATGCATATCCATCTGACCAACAGAAAGCAGACTCTTCTTGATTCCCGGCACATATCTAACATCATGCAAGACAAGCTCAGTTGTGCCATCTATGGAGAGATGCACAGTGCCAATACCCTCAATGGAACATGCATGATTGTTTCCAAGGTATACATGGCCACGCTTGCCTGCATCAAAAGTAGAGAAACATTCCTTGATAGGAGTCACATGAAATGAAGCACCGGAATCAACAATCCAAGTCTGGGATAATGCATCATTGACAATCAACAAAGCATCAATAAGATCACTCTTGGTGATCTGCATGTCCTGTGAATGAACATTTAGAGAGGCATCAAGGTCATAAGCATCATCATCTGCAAAGTGGCACACAAGATATCCTCTACATTTGACAGCTCCTCAATCACAACACTAGAGGCCACATTGGCCTTCTCTTTGTCCTTTGAGCTATCCTGTGCATCTGTCTTGACTTCCTTCTTCTCTTTCTTTTTGTCTCCGCCATTCTTTTTCCGTTGTAACTCGGCTTTATAGTACCTGCAATCGGGTTTCTTGTGACCTTTCCTGCCACACTGATAGCAAGTCACATCACCCTTGCCTTTGCTGGCATTTCCCCTTTCCTTACTCTTACTCTTACTCCTTTGTGCATAGACATTCTTCTTCTCTTCCTGCCTCTAACCATGTTGGCAGAGCTGCCTCCCTCTCCACTTGCTTTCCTCCTGATTTCCTCATTCAAGATAGAACCCCTAACACCATCAAAGGTCAAATTGGGGTTATTTGACAATGAAACCACCAATGTTTCCCATGACTCAGGTAAGGTCATAAGCAAGAAGATAGCTTTCAGCTTATCATCAAAAAGAGGCAAGCCTGAGTCCTGTAACTGCGACAAAGTACCTGCGAACAACGACAAATGCTCTGCAGCGCTCTTGGACTCATCTAGTTGCATGCCAACAAGTTTTAGCATCAAATGCACTTGGTTAACAGGCGTTGTATTCTCATACATTCCCTTTAACTTCTCCCACACATCAAAAGCACTTGTGAGACCTTTGACATCAATGACTGGCTCATCGGTCATGGCCATTTTAATGTATGTAACAGCCTTCCTGTTCAGGCTAACCCATGCTTCATCCGTCATATTCTGTGGCTTTACTTGTTCAAGTGCCCCTTCACAATCCTTAAGAAATAGGATTCCCTGGGTCCTATCTTTCCAAAGGTCGAATCTTGTTCCATCGAACCTCCTAATCTCGAAGAGATTCTTCACATCCGAAGAAAATGAGGCCATAGTTGCACGAATAAGAGGGCTAATACGCTGAATTTTTGGGCAAAATGCACAACAAAGGTAAGCCTAAGGAGAACAAGTCTTCTCACAGTACCTCTTACAATTCTCAGAACCCCGCAAAACTGTAAGAACGGTAAGAACAACGGTAATTCTCCTAATCAATCTTCCTCTATTTCTCAAGCACATAATTATCACAATGAACCTCAGGGAAAATGAAAAGCTAAAAGTCAAGAAAACCCTAAGTTAATGCCTGATGAAAAATCCGCTCAAGGAATTTTAGAAGGTTGGTTAACTCTTTAAGGACAAGCCGAATATGCACGAGACAAAAGATGTTTTGAATGTCACACTGAAGGTCATATGAAAAGAGATTGTCCTAAGAAAGCATCCAACCATCCTAAAGAACCCACATAACCCACATCCTCTATTAATGCCATAAATGAGAACACTATTGTGTCCCAAGTTTCTAATGATCATCTAGCGGATGAGTCTCTCATGAAGTGTTATGGTCATGTGAATGGTCAACGCATTGTGATCTTGTTTGATTTTGGCAGTATGCATGATGGTCAACGCATTGTGATCTTGTTTGATTTTGGCAGTATGCATGATGTGAGGTGGTGACTCTCTTGTAGAAAGAGCCCGCTTGGAGGTTAGCCAGACAACTCCTCTCGAGGTGTCGGGCTTCGCTCCGGTATGGACTCTCTCATTACACGAGAATGCCTTGATGTATTATTCACTGTTCAGCAAGCTTCCTTCCGTAGAAGATTTGTTGTGCCTCCTCTCTTAAAATGTGATATGATTTTGGGCATTCGATGGTTTGTGAACATAACCCTCTTATTGATTGGTAAACAATACGCTCACTCTAAATGCCGAAAGTGACTCTCCCATTATCATTCATGGTGAGGAGGGTCTTCACTCTACCTCTCATTTCTCATGTGCAGGCGACGCTTGAAAAGAAACATGAGAAGGAGACTCTCTCAGTCCTTTCTTCTCCGAAGCATTGAGCAAAAGCTTCAAACATTCTTTCCGCTGCACTTACATTGGTTTCATTAAGCGTTGGCAGTGTTCTATATCACTCAAGGAAAGATCCACAGATTTGTTTTGCTTGTTCCGGTCGCACGAACCCAAGTTTGCTTGGGCGTGTCGATTACTAATCGTATTTTTGTAGTGTGACATAGAATTCCAGGAATGAAGGGCTTGTCCAGCCTCCCTTGTGACCTCTTTTCACTCATTGAGAGCGGACCGTGCACTAAGCGGCCGGCCAATCGACGTGAGGTGGGGGGAAAAAGCAACCTTGGTGTGAGCACAAGGCAGCCAAGGGGTGCACCCGAGGAAAAGAGAAGAACTTGGGTGAAGAGAAGATCCTTTTCTAACACAGATTGCAAGCGAAAGAAGAACTCAGAATCTCAAGACCCTCAAGAACCCCAAGAACCCAAGTTCCTCATGAACTTAAGAACCCAAGACCACAAGAACCCACGACTTCAGTTGATGGTCATCACTCAAAGCGGAATGGATACTTTGCTTGGAGGTGATGAGCATGAGAGAGGCGAAAAAGAACTTTCCCCACCAGGAGGTTTTTCCGACCCTCCCCCTTCCCCATCCACGCCAAGGATTGCACTAACTCCTATGGAGGAGTTGGAGCAAATGTTTATGGACAGGAAGTTAGAACGCGAAGCAAGAAGAGTAGAAAGAATGGCAGAATTTGATCGCAGACACGCAGAAAGAACAGCAGAAAGAAAGGAAGCCATAGAGCGTGAGCATGAGCAAGCGCGACACATGCAAGAGTTGTTGCGACTCTTTTCTCAAGTGCAAACACAGATGCAAGAGATTCGCGAAAAGGAGACTCTCTCGGTCTCTTCTTCTCCAAAGCATGACACACAAGATTTGCATGATGATAAGCATGAGAAATTGCCTGACAAAGATTTGCATGATGAATTACATGACGATGATGTGATTGTTCACCACGATGATGGTTTAGTTGATACTTTCTCTAGTGAAGCTAACCTCATTGCAGATTCAATCAATCAGAAAGAACCGATCTTGGCTCTCGAGCCTAGGTCCAAAGAACCCTCACAGGAAGTACTATGTGTTCGTATGATTAGTCAGCCCGCATTGTACGAGTGTTTCATTCCTGATCGTTTCCTGTATTTTAGTCAGCGTCTTTATGTGATCCCTTTTCCTAGGCATGACATATTGTACGTCCAACACGTTTCACTCATGAATGAGCACGGATGTATACGGATTTCTTGTGAAAAGCTGAAAAGTATACATTCAAGGAAGTCACATTCCATGTCTCTTCCTTAGCACGACACAGTTGTAGAAAGAGCACAAGAAAGAATGAGCACCAAGCTTGGGCATTTCCGTTGTGAATTGCCACAGTTGATTGATTTAGATCAGCAAGACAAGATTCGATTTCATTGTTTGCGTGTGTGTGGTGAAACGGTTTGGCATTCCGTCTATTGGTTCATCTACATTGCATACACAGTCTTTTATGAAGACAAAAAATTTTCCAGTCCCTTTACATGGAATAGGTATGTTCATGTTTTGTGTTGGAAGTGGTTTCAGGAATTTTCAGCCATGGACATTCTGCCCAAAGAAGCAAGCATTGCAGACCTTTATGAAGTTCAAGTACTACGCGACCCACACAGTGGGCCAGTGAAGAGTCCCTTCCAGGATTCCGGATGCTATTGGCGATCTCCTTCAACGCTATATAGTTCGGTACCAGTACCTCACTTTGAAAAGGAGGGGATGTCACGTGACACATCCAACCCTATGTGTCCGTGGACAAGCTACAGCATGACCAGGGTACAGTTCAGTCCAGTCAGTCTAGAATAGGAAGTGATTTGGCACTTTTAGTCTGTTCGCAGACCGTGCATGTCCAAACACTTAGATTAAATGCATATCCTCTGGTTGCACACAGCATGACCATCAGATTCCAGTCAGATCCCATCAATAGCATTTTTACAGTGCATAGGCCTATTTTTCTTATTTTTAACATTTTTCACTTTTTATTTTTATGTGACTTTTGTTGGAAAGTAGGTTAGGCAATTTTGCTAAGTTTGTATAAATAAAAACCTAGCGCTAGCACTTTTTGGCAGAAGAGGCAGCAGGAGCACCACTCAGCAGGCAACTTCTCCGCAAGGACCAGCCCATATTAGCGTTTTTGGTGCCAGACAATTTCAGCCATCAACGTTTTTGGGAGAGCAGCGAATCAACGACAGATTTCAACCATTAGCGTTTTTGGACAGCAGTACCAAAGCAGCAGAATTCAGCCCTTAGATCGGTCTCGCCATCCCCGTCGTCCTCATCGATCTAGCCTAGATTTGCATCAGTCACATGCATCCACTTTGTACCAGTTTGTGCAATCAATAGTGGACCACTCTTGCCGACAAGAGTGGGACCTTCGGAGGAGGGTTTTACAACGTCTCTGGTGTCGTATTCTCTCCTCTCTCTATCTCTCACTCTCATACACTTTCTCGCACAGTGTCCATTCACTTGTTTGTGATCATTGCACTCTCTCATTAAGAACGCAAGGCTCTCCCTTCCATAAGAACAAAAAAGGAACCTTGAGCACAATTTGGAGCACTCATCTTGAGCAAAGTTCAAACATTCATTCCGCTGCACCTTACATAACCCTATGTGCATGTGGACAAGCTATCACAATTCTAGGGTTCAGGTTAGCCTAGAACGTGTTCTAGCACCCTTGTGAGCCTGTGCGTAGGCCGTGCATGTCCAGGCACTTAGAATAGTTGCATACCCTCTGATTGCATATAGCAGGATCATTAGCATGGCATTTAGTACCCAAGCATGAGCATTTTTTAGAGCATTGAACCCTTTTTGCCAAAGTACACATTTTTCAATTATTTATTAACAAGTGACTTTTGTTGGAAAAGTACGTAAGGCAATTTGCTAAAGATCTATAGAAGAGACCCATGGGACACTCAGTAGAAGCAGAAGAAGCAGGGACACAAGGAGGCAGGCACCCAGCAGTCAGGCAGCACCTCAGCAGGAGCCCTAGCGTTTTCTTAAGAAGAAGAAGAAGATCAGCGTTTTCAGGCACTAGCACCAATGTTTTCAGTTTTCAGCCTTAGCCTCGCGAGAACCCGCTCCCACCTGGTTGAAGATCCTCGCCAGATTTCCCATCTAGTACCATATCAGCCCAGCATTTCAACAAATCAGCCTAGCATTTCCAGATTTCAGCCAGATCAGCCAGTGTTTTTGCTTTTCAGCCCTTGCACGACACGGCAGTTGCAGATCAGCCCTGCATTGCCGCCACAGCAGCAAATCCATAGCAAAGCATCTAGCGTTTTCAGTTTTCAGCCTTCACACTGTCGTCATTGACACCATCGTCGTCGCCGACAGTCATCGTCATCACAATCCCTCTCTTGATGACGACACCTTTGTCATCGTCGACGCAGATCCCTAACTTCACGACGACACCTTCCTCGCCATCGTCGCAGACTTGACGACGACACCATCGTCGTCATCGTCCTAGTCTCCATCGTCGTCGACAACATTGTCATCATCAAGTTCACAGTATCTAGACCATTGTACCAAATTTGTGCAATCTATAGCATAGACCTCTCTCGCCATAGAGAGGGGAGCCCTTGGAGGAGGGTTTGAGAACCGTCTCGTGTCATATCTTCTCTCTCTCTCTCTCATTCACAATAGCATTAACTTTGTTGGTGATCATTGCACTTGCACTCTCTCTCTAAGAAGAACGGAAGGCTCTCCCTTCCGTAAGTAAAAGGAACCCTTGAGCACAGTTCGGAGCACTCATCCTGAGCACTATCAACCTTCACTTCCATTGCATCTTACATACAGCAAGGCAGGGGGGGTACCATAGGCCGCTTTTGGTATAACTGGTTTTTCCGACTAGAAGATAAATATGGCACCAAGGAACCAAAATGTTAATGGCCAAGGGGCACAAAAGATCCCCACCACTGTACCCATGTTGCAAACACTTCCCTATGATAATCTGGGAGCATTGGAAAAGCCAAAATCATACAAAGAAGGTGGTGCAGCTATGAAGTTTGATACTTTCGAGGGATTTGAGGACAAGACGAAGGCTCTTACTTTCCTCCAATAGTTTCATACAGCTTATACAGGGGGGAGAATTTTACGGAGGCCTCCAAGGTCAAGAAAGCTGCCACTTTCTTAAAGGAAAGGCGTGTTCATGGTGGACAGCATTGTTGATGCAAGGAAGGCACCCGCACTTGGATTTACTTCAAGCAAATGTTTGCATCTACGTGGCTGTTAAACGAATTTGAAGCCGATGTCATGACAGATTGGCACCAACTCAATACGGCTTCTTGCAAAAGCTTAGATGAGTACAATCAAAAGTTCTTAAAGCATTGCTCTCAATAACTTCCTACAGGTTTGTGCCACTGAAGTATTGTTGTATGATGCCTAAAGGGCTCAGGAATTACTGCATAAAGAATAAAGTGGCAACCCTTACTCTGCTTATGGAAGTTGCCAACACCGGTCATGCCTTGTTGTAGGGAGAAGATAGTGGATTTCAGGGCAGTGTGAAAGGGGGTCGGTCAGAGAAAAATTCAGCAAAGATGTCCTTTGCTAAAGCGACTCCTGAAGCTTCCTAGGGGTCAAAAAATGCAAAGAAGGCTAAAGACTTAGCCAAGTCTTCTAAAGACAAGGCAAAAAGAAAGAGAAGTTAAGGGAAAAGTTACAAGACGTTATTTGGTGAAGTTCAAAAACTATCTGTCGCGTGACACATCCAACCCTATGTGTCTGTGGACAAGCTACACCATAGCACGGTTCCCGTCAGTTCAGTCAAGTCTAGATTAGCAGTGATCTGGCACTTTTGTGAGTCTATTCGTAGACCGTGCATGCCCACTCACTTAGCATAGATGCACATCCTCCGATTGCACACAGCATGATCATCGGAATTCCCATCAGAATCCATTAGCATTAGTTAGGGGAATTTTCCAGTGCATTTAGCCTATTTTCCTATTTATTGGTATTTTCACTTATTATTTTTAAGTGACTTTCCAACAAAAGTAGGTAGGGCAATTTTGCTAAGTTAATATATAAGCAAACCCAAGTTAGCACTTTCTGGCAGAAGAGGCAACAGGAGCTTCCCGCTCAACAGGCAACTTCTCAACAGTACCCCCCAGCACCCCCAGCGTTTGGATCCCCATCCCCATCGGGCAAGTCCCCACCTCTGGCGTTTTCCCTCTTTTCATCACAAAAACGCCAACCCTAGACCCGCAGCATCAGCGTTTTGATCAGCAAATTCAGCCTTGAAGAAAACGCAGGTTTTCAGCCATCACACAGTAACAGATTTCCCCCAAGTTGGTTGCAGATGATCCCCCATTTTCAGCCATAAAAATGCAGCCAAAACAGTCATTTTCAGCCACCGAAACAGCCCCGAAATTCAGCGATTAGAAGATCTCGGATTTCAACCATCAAGTCGTCGTCGTCATCACCGTCGTCGTCGTCGGCATAGTCCCATTGCATCAGTCCATTGCATACGCATTGTACACCTTTGTGCAATCGAAGTAGACTACTCTCGCCGACGAGAGTGGGGCCTTCGGAGGTGGGTTTGACAACCTCTCGGGTGTCATATCTCTTCTCTCTCCTTCTCTCAGTCTCATTCACTTGCACGCACATATCCACTCACTTTGTTCGTGATCATAGCACTCTCCATAAGACGGAAGGCTCTCTCCTTCCCTAAGAACTAAAAGGAACCTTGAGCAATAAAGATCACTAATCTTGAGAAAATACAACATTCATTCCGCTGCACCTTACATTGGTATCAGAGCTTTGGAAGTGTTCTGCATTACTCAAGGAAAGAACCACAAGAATTTTTTTCTGCTTGTTGCGATCGCCCGAACCCAAGTTTACTTGGACGTGGCGATTCCTAATCGTATTTTGTTGAAGAGTGACAGGAATCCCAAGAAAGAAGGACTTGTCCAGCCTCCCCTTGTGTCTTTTTTCACTCATTGAGAGCGGACCGTGTACTTAGCGGCCGGCAAATCGACGTGAGGTGGGAAAAAGAAACCTTGGTGTGGGCGCAAGGCCGCCAAGGGGTGCGCCCGCAGAAAGGAGTAGAACTTGGGTGAAGAGAAGATCCTTCTCCAACGCGATTTGCAAGCGAAAGAAAACCTCAAGAACCCCAAGAACCCAAGACCCTCAAGACTCGAGAACCTCAAGAACCCAAGATTCTCACGAATCAAGGACCTCAAGAACCCAAGTTCCTCGTGAACTTAAGAACCCAGCCCACAAGAACCCACAAGAACCCACGACTTCAGAATGATCATCACTCGAAGCGGAATGGATACTTCACTTGGAGATGATGAGCATGAGAGAGGCGAAGAAGAATTTTCCTCACCAGGAGGTTTTTCCGACCCTTTCCCATCTACGACAAAGATTGCACGAACTCCTATGGAGGAGTTAGACCAAGAAAGAGAAGCAGAAAGAAAGGCTTACGAAGAACGAAGGGCAGCCATAGATCGTGAATACAAAGAAGGAATGGCAGCCATAGCGCGTGAGAGCGCGCAAGCACGCTTGGAAGCCAAAGCAAGAGAAGCAGAATTTGATCGCGAGAACAAAGAAATGCAAGCCAAGTTTGATCACGAGAACAAAGCAATAAGGCAAGAGATGTTGCGACTCTTTTCTCGAATACAGGCACAGATGCAACAAGATCGGGAAAAGGAGACTCTCTCAGTCTCTTCTTCTCCCAAGCATGACACACAGGATTTGCATGATTGTGTGAAGCATGATGATGATTTGATTGACAATGACTTGCATGATGATTTGAATGACAAGGATAAGCATGATGATTTGGATGCCAATGATTTGGATGACAATGACAAGCATGATGATTTGCATGATCAAATGTGATTTCTCACAAGCATGATGAGTTGCATGAAGAAAATGTGATTGTTCACAAGGATGATGTGTTAGTTGATGCTTTTTCTAGCGAAGCTAACCTCCTTGTAGATTCGATCAATCACCAAGAATCGATCTTGGCTTTCGAGTCGAGGTCCACAGATCCCCCACAAGAAGATTCGATAGATCCCGAAGAAGCGATCTTGGCTCTCGAGCCTTGGTCCAAGGAACCCTCATAGGAAGTATTGTGTGTTCGCATGATTGATACGCACGCATTGTTCGAGAGTTCCATTCGTGAAGGTTTCCTGTATTTTAGTCAGCATCGTTATGTGATCCCTTTTTCTAGACATGACATATTGTATGTTGAGCACGTTTCTCTCATGGATGAGCACGAATGTATGCGGATTGTTCATGAAAAGCTAAAAAGTTTGTATGTAAGGAAATCGCATTCCATGTCTCTTCCTTGGCATCACACGGTTTCCGAACGAGCACATGATTGTATGAGCACCAAGCATGGGCATTTCCATTGTGATTTGCCACAATTGATTGATTTCGATCAAACAGAAAAGATTCCAGCGCATTGTTTGCATCTGCTTGATGAACGGTTTGTCACTCCGTCTCTATGTTCATCGACATTGCATACACAGTCTTTAGAGAAGACAAGATTTTTTTCCTTCACTTTACATGGAATAGGTATGTTCATGGTTTTGTGTTGGAGATGGTTTCAGGAGTTTTCAGCCATGGAGATTCTTGAAGACGAAAGAAGCAGATCTCTAGACGCAGTTGACACAAGAAAGGAGATTCAAACGACTGTGTCGCTTTCGGCGCGGCCCAAAGAAGCAAGCGTTGCAAACCTTTATGAAGTTCAAGTACCGCACGACCCACACATCAGAGTGGGCCGATGAAGAGTCCCTTCCAAGATTCCGGATGCTGTTGACGATCTCCCTCGATGCCATACAGTTCGGTACCAGTACCTCACTTTGAAAAGGAGGGGATGTCATGTGACACATCCAACCCTATGTGTCCATGGACAAGCTACACCATAGAAGGGTTCCCGTCAGTTCAGTCAAGTCTAGATTAGCAATGATCTGGCACTTTTGTGAGTCTATTCGTAGACCGTGCATGCCAGTCACTTAGCATAGATGCATATCCTCCGGTTGCACACAGCATGATCATCGGAATTCCCATCAGAATCCATTAGCATCAGTTAGGGGAATTTTCCAGTGCATTTAGCCTATTTTCCTATTTATTGGTATTTTCACTTATTATTTTTAAGTGACTTTCCAACAAAAGTAGGTAGGGCAATTTTGCTAAGTTAATATATAAGCAAACCCAAGTTAGCACTTTCTGGCAGAAGAGGCAACAGGAGCTTCCCGCTCAACAGGCAACTTCTCAACAGTACCCCCCAGCACCCCCAGCGTTTGGATCCCCATCCCCGTCGGGCAAGTCCCCACCTCTGGCGTTTTCCCTCTTTGCAGTTACCGCCGGCAGCATCAGATTCACAGCATCTCCCCCTTGCATGATCGCCCTACAGTACCCCTTCAGCCCAGCGTTTTTCATTGCAAAAACGCTACCCCTGCAGGAGCATTTTTCATCACAAAAACGCCAGCCCTAGACCTGCAGCATCAGCGTTTTGATTAGCAAATTCAGCCTTGAAGAAAACGCATGTTTTCAGCCATGACCCAGTAACAGATTTCCCCCAAGTTGGTTGCAGATGATCCCCCATTTTCAGCCATAAAAATGCAGCCAAAACAGTCATTTTCAGCCACCGAAACAGCCCCGAAATTCAGCGATTAGAAGATCTCAGATTTCAGCCATCAAGTCGTCGTCGTCATCGGCATAGTCCCATTGCATCAGTCCATTGCATACGCATTGTACACCTTTGTGCAATCAAAGTAGACCACTCTCGCCGACGAGAGTGGGGCCTTCGGAGGAGGGTTTTACAACCTCTCGGGTGTCGTATCTCTTCTCTCTCCTTCTCTCAATCTCATTCACTTGCACGCACAATATCCACTCACTTTGTTCGTGATCATAGCACTCTCCATAAGACGGAAGGCTCTCTCCTTCCCTAAGAACTAAAAGGAACCTTGAGCAATAAAGATCACTAATCTTGAGAAAATACAACATTCATTCCGCCCCACCTTACACTATCCACCTATGGATGTAAAGTGGATGGAAGAAAGTGAACTGAGAGTCACCAAATGTATTGCAGTTTTACGGTTTACCTTGAAGCTTTTGGTTTACAACCCACGTATTCTCCAACTCGGATCACCTCAGTGGAGCAAAGGTCAAAGAGCTTGACACATGCTCAGAAGAGGGATGATGATAGATCTAGCACTTCATATGTACATAAGGATTCAGTGCAATAGCAATGTACATTGTTTGACAAAAGTATAAAGGTCTCATTAAGTCATTTGTACACATGTTTGACAGTCTTTCTTGCAGATACATGCGATGATAAAAGGGTATTTACCACACTTCATCTATAACATATATATATGGCATGCAATTGAGGACGTTTGCAATTTTAATATGTCATGAGACCATGACAAGCACTACATATATTTGTTGGTTTCTTTCCCTTGATTTTTATTTAATTTTTGGGACCCTCTTGTTAAAATCACAAATGCTCGAACATTGCATGGCGAGTGTGAAACGGCCGTTGGCTGAGAGTTTCACCCGCAAAAGTCAAGGCCAGGGAGCCACGAGATGGTTGGGCTGATCGACACTGGAATCTGACTAGTAAAGAAGTGGCTAGGCTCAATTAAAGTCATTTAGGCCCCTCGACAAGACTTTATAAGTTGGATAATACTAGGAATTAATCCAAAAGGAGCAAACCGGACACATGGCAGTATGAGAGCGACTTATAGATCAACTCTCATTCTCCAGAAAGCTCATCCCAAGAGGGGACGTCCAAAATTGGGGTTGGGGCTGATTAATGAAAAGAAGTGCTCCACAATGCGTGTGTGTGTGTGAGTAGTGTGAGAGTGCGTGTGTGCACGAGAGAGAGAGAGAGAGAGAGAGAGAGAGAGAGAGAGAGAGAGACTATAACTAGCCAATACACAGTAAAGGGCCGTACAAAATCTATAACCTGTTAAATTACACACAGAGTACTGATGGAAAAGAGAGAGACTCAACACTTGCGTCCAACGGTTAGAATGCCCTGCACAATGATGACCGACACCCTGTTCGCCCCAAAAACTGGCGCCCCTTGCGGTATTTCTTTATTTGATTGCGATGGGAAAACCCCAAGCAACTTTACAAGCTGTCCAAATCTGTCTAGGGCTGTGATTTCAGAATTAGGCCCAATTTCCACATCATAACGGCTGCATAACCTGTATAGACCAAAAGTACAAGTCAGGGGTGACTTCCCATGCAATTCTGAAGCTCTTCTGTGGGCTGGCGAGAAAACGCAGAGAGCTGTTTTTCACTGTTACAGCCTCTAAAAAGTTCCCAAACTCCTATATAGCCACACTCTAGCTTCCCGGAAGCTTCTGTGAAGTTCTGGTGCACTTTAGGAGCAAAAAACCCTAAACCTGCAATTTTACACAGCAGGCTGTATTTCTCTGTTTTGGGTCGTTTCGGACGGAGCTAACACATCAACACGCTCCCCAAGACCTCCCACACGCAATGGGACAGTTGCCTTGTGATTTGGAGGAGTTTTCACGCGAGAAAACTCTCCAAATTCGCGTTCCTTCGCGATGGGGCTGTGCGCACCTGTGGGGGATTCCCGGATTAGCAATAGCTAATCCGATTCCTATTCAGAAGGCTCTTGCCTTAGTAAACGTGCATAAAACCCACAGAACTGTACATGATCATTTGAATAGCCCAACTAGTGGGGTATTACGATATGTGCAAAGGGGAGAGAGAGATGCGCGAGAGCAAATCGTCGCGCTATGTAGAGCAAAGGAGAAGGCAAGCTTCCAATTAAAGTTGTAAACCTGCACCCACCACTCACACACACATTGTGGCTCACTATGAGTAAACTTCAACCTCTAGTCTCAAATTGAGCGCCCCCTCTTCATGCTGAATCTGGCAAATTCACCTGGAGCCGCCATGTGTCCAGTTTGCCCCTTTTGAGTTATTTCTCTAGTCCCCACTAACTTATAAAGTTATAAGTGACTTCCCGAGTGGCCCAAATTCCATCTGGTGCACACAAGCTTCCATACTCATCACAATTCAATGCTAATTGGCCCGACCAGTCCCATACTGACCGACCTAGACTCCCAATGTGAGAAACCCGTTCGACCGCAGCCGTTTCACGCTGGCCATGCAATGTCCACTTACACCTTTTCAAAGGTTCCGGGGAAAACAAGTAAAAATGAAATAAATCAAAATATGTAGTACATAATTAGAGAAGGCAGCAGGAAAAATACACCTCCTGGTGACACACCCCACCCTTGAAATATTGCAAGCGACCTCGCTTGCATGCCAATAATACATGTTGTTATCTGCTAATAACACATATATTCTATGATAGGAATCCAAGATATACATACTTCCGGAAATGTAGCGTTGGACGATTAAACAATCCCACCAACCTGGCTACCACAGATATATCAAGCATAGAAGTCTTCTAGTGTACTCTCAAGCACAAACTTCTCTAGCCAAATTCTGTATAGAAAGAGTAGATACAATTACTTAACTACTCTTTTGAGCATCATGAACCATGCTCTCACATTGCGCCATAGAGCTACATCAAGTCACTGTGGGTTCCATTTGAAAGGCTTCAAGATATAGTTGCAATAGTTGAGGTGAATCAGCAAATTCAGACTCTTCCATCCATTTAGCATCCAATGATGGATAGTTCTTGAACTTCACCAAGTAACGTCTTGCAACCTTTCCTCTAACCTTCCTTTCCTAGTGTGCCAATATTTGATCAGGTCCCAGGAACAAGAATCTCATTCAATTCCTCCACTTCAGGTTGTTCCTCATCAGGCATATTCTCTGGCACATCACCAACAAAGGGCCTTAGAATGCTAACATGGAAAGTATTATGTATCTTCCAACCTTCTGGTAGCTTCAACCAGTAAGCTACATCGCTGATCTTTTCTGAAATCTGAAAAGGACCATAATATCGCATATTGAGCTTAGGAAACAAACGTTCCGTGCCTTTCCTTTTCAAAGCGCAAAAGCACCCAATCACCAAGTGAAAATACAAGTTCATGACGGTGACGATCAACCACTTTCTTTTGCTTAGCCTGAGTCTTCTCAAGAGCAATCTTTATCTTCCTGTATGTTTCATCCATATCTTGCACATACTTGTCTACCTCAAATATATTATCCTTAGTCTGCAGAATGGGCGTGACTTTCTTCCCTCCTTCCACTATCTCAAATGGTGCCTTACCTGTTGACGTATGCACAGTGTTATTGTAAGCATATTCAATCAATGGGAGATGGTGTTCCCAAGTTGCCTTGTGCTCTGATACATAACATTTGAGCAGATCCAGGATAGTAGAATTTGCCTCTTCTGACTGTCCATCACTAACAAGATGTTTGCCCATCGCATGTGTTTCTCAGACAACTTCGTTTGCATGAGAAAATATTGCAAGGTTTGATGAGCTCTTTGGACAACAAAATCAGTCCCCCAGCAGATAGTGTTTCCAACTAGTGAGAGCGTGAATTACAGCCAACAATTCTTTTTCATAAACTTGCAAGTTCCTTTCGGTCTTCAAAAGTATTCTGCTCTCATATGCAACTACTCAGCCATTCTGCATTAGAACTGCACCAAGGCTATGACCACATGCATCACACTGTACCACAAAAGGTTTTGAAAGATCTGGCAAAATGATTACTGGATCTGAAGTCAATTTCTCTTTCAAGTGTTTGAAGGCTAAAATTTCCATGGCTTTCCACTTGAAAGTAATTGCTTTTCCTTGTAGTGCATGGAGTGGAGAAGCAATCTCAGCAAAATTTCGGATGAACCTCCTGTAGTAGGAACATAAGCCTAGAAAGCTTCGAATGTCATGTACGGACTTCAAGTCTGGCCATGACCTAATTGCTTCCACTTTGGCGGGATCCACGCATACCCCATCCTTTGAAACAATGTGCCCTAGGAAGTGAATCTATTCCAAAAAGAATTCACTCTGCTTCGCATTAATGAGTAGCATGTTCTTACGTAACTCATTGAAAACTACAGTCAAATGATCCCTATGCTCCTCTTCAGACTTTGAGTAGACAATCATGTCGTCAAAGAAGGTACCCACATAGTTTCTATGTGGTCTAAATATTCTGTCCAATCATCCTATTGAACGTGGCAAGAGCATTTGTGAGACCAAATCGCATGACAAGAAACTCATAGAGACCAAATGTTGTCATGAACGCAGTTTATGGACATCTTCTGGCTTAATGCGTATCTGGTGGTACCCACTCTTTACGTCTATCCTTGTAAACAATGACGCTCCCTCAAGCCGATCAAGGATACCTCAATATGGGGAACCTGTTCTTGATGGTATTTTTATCCAAGGCCAATAGTCAATGCACATGCGCCATGAACCATCCTTCTTCTGCACTAGGAGCACAGGCGAACAAAAAGGGGATGAACTGGGCTGAATCAGCCCCTTCTCTAAAAGCTCGTTGACCTGACTCATAATCTCTTTCTGTTGGGCTGCACTAACCCTGTATGGTGGTCTATTCGGTGCACTAGAACTTGGCACAACATCTATGGTATGATCCTCAGGTCTCTCAGGAGGTAACTCCCCTGGCGAAGAGTCCGAAAAACAATCACTAAAACCACTCAAAAAAGTTGACCTATCTTTATCTAAGGTAGACAAATTCGATACAACTTCAGGTACTTCTTTTGCAAAGATCAAGTACGCAGAAAGATGATTCTTTATTCAAGATGAAATAGCAAAAGCAAAAACAATCGGAACAGACTCGCCTATAAGCTTTATGACATGAGTCTTTCCTCTATGTACAAGGGTAATCTTTTTGTTGTAAATATCCACCATAGCATGCAACCTGTAACACCATGGGATACCCAATAACACGTCACAGCCCTCAAGTGGCATAATATGGAATTCTTCCACATCCACATAACTCCGAATGTGCAGACGAAGCTTCCCCAAAATGGGAGTAACAAGCTCTGAATGACCTGGGCATGCCAAACCTGCTTCACCTGTCATATACCCATCTCCTCTGCACGAATGCCCAACTTTGATGCCTAGTGATATAAAATTTGCAAGGGCTCCTGGATCAAAGAAAACCAGCATTGTCTCGTCTCTAACTTTGCCCCAAGCTCTGCACAGTTCCGTGGCATCTATGTTTGGCTGGTCACGAACCAAATCTGGGACAAGTGTTACACTCGGCTTCGGCTTCTTCCCTTTATGGTCTGACTTGTCATCCTTATCCTGTGACTTCCTCTATGGGCATTCATTAGCAAATTGTCCCTCCCTTTCACAAATGTAGCATTTCTTGGCCTCTCTTAGAGCTTTCCTCTCCTCAAATGTCTTGCTAGAAAAATGCCTTTCCTTCCCTTGGCTTTGCCCAGAAGAAGGTTTGAACTGCCTCTGTCCTCCGAAAGGCTTCTTCTTGAAATTGCCCTTGGCTGAAAATTGCTTGCCCTGGGACTCCTTGTTGCTGCCTTTAAATCCACTGGATTTACTTTGCAAAAAGTTATTGGCCACTGTCGCATTCTCAATCAACTGCATAATGTTGATGAGATTGGTCTTTGTACAGTAGTCCCTGATTTCCTTTGGTAATCCACAACAGTACCTTCAATCTATTGTGTCAATTGTGCAAACCTGTAAGAGCTTATGGGTAACAAGGCATCCCAAAATTTCTGATTGTACTCTTCCAGATTTGCACAATTTGACGCATTCAAATCATACCATGCCGTGATCACATCCACCTCGGAGTGTTTGTGAGCCACGTAGGAGCAAATATCTGTTTAAACTGGACCCATGTTGTAGGTGCTTAGCCCTGAATTAACAACGTGGTCCACCATCTCAACGCATTACCCTTCAAAAAGGTGGCAACCTTGCTTATCTTGGAAGACCCTGTGAAGTTTCCACCTGCATATGCCACATCAAACTGTTGTATGAAGGTCAAGGCCTTCATTTTGTCATATGTGCCATTAAAAGTGTCAAACTTCACGGCTGCCCAGCCTTCCTTGTATTCTTTTGGCTGGCTCGTAATAACCACATTATCATCAACAGATGCTTTAAAAAGTGGTACTTCTCGGTTAAGCATTCCAGCACTCATATAACCTGTTTTGCCAGTGTTATTCGGATTCCGAGCATTTTGCTATGAGAAACCAGCCATGCCAAAATGAGTTCCAGGCATCCCAAAATTGCCATAGGCACCCTGAAAACCTGGTTGAACACCTATGTTCCCGTACATAGGGTTAACCGCACCTCGTTGCATTGCCCCAAACACATTCCCTGGTATGTACCCTTGTAAACCTGTGGATGGTCCAACAATAGCCTGAAACACTGAACCACCACCAAAGTAACCAGGATATGAAGTAAAGGGTGGAATGGTCTGCCAAACGTCTTGTTCATTACTATCTTGACCATTCACAGCCTCATGTCCAGATACCACCTGTTCTTTTGGATCTGTAGACAAATTGGGTGTCTTCGCCACCTGTTGTTGCTCTTCCACAGGAGCCTTTCCATGAGTGTCATGAGACCCCTCTGCATGTGAACCCTCTTTTTCAGGTGGTAGGGAAGAGACATCCCATTTAGGAGCCTGTAAGTACTTCTATAACTTCGGATTCTGAGCCATTTGCTCGAAGATATCCATGATCTTCAAAAACCTAACTTTGAACATAAGATCCTCATCCTCCGGCTCCATGGGTCGCATCCCTTTGTCAACAACCCTTTGCTCCTCCTACCCACTGTAAGAGGATGCTTCCTTTTCAGAAAACTCGTCTCTCCTTTCTGCCATAGTGCTTAACTCTATATCCTTTCACGCACAACAATCCACGACACACTCTTTGAGAAAAAAGTGTCTTATCCCGTCGATGGAACCATACAACCAACCAATGCACAGTAAAGGACGGTACAAAATCTATAACCTGTTAATTACACACAGAGTATTGATGCAAAAGAGAGAGTTTCAACACTTGCGTCCAGCGGTTAGAAGCCATGCGCAATGATAACCGACACCCTATTGGCCCCAAAAACTGGCGCCTTGCAGTATTTATTTGATTGAGATGGGAAAACCCCAAGCAACTTTACAAGCTGTCCAAATCAGTCTAGGGGCTATAATTTCAGAATTAGGCCCAATTTCCACATCATAACGGCTGCATAACCTGTATAGACCAAAAGTACAAGTCAAGGGTGACTTCCCATACAATTCTGAAGCTCTTCTGTGGGCTGGCGAGAAAATGCAGAGCGCTGTTTTTCACTGTTACAAACTCTAAAAAGTTCCCAAACTCCTATATAGCCACACTCTAGCTTCCCCAAAGCTTCTGTGAAGTTCTGGTGCACTCTAGGAGCAAAACCCTAAACCTGCAATTTTACACAGCAGGCTGTATTTCTCTGTTTTGGGTCGTTTCGGACGGAGCTATTGCATCAACACGCTCCCCAAGACCTCCCGCACGCAATGGGACAGTTACCCTGTGATTTGGAGGAGTTTTCAAGCGAGAAAACTCTCCAAATTCGCATTTCTTCGCGATGGGGCTGTGGGTACCTGTGGGGGATTAGCAATTAGCTAATCCGGTTCCTGTTCAAAAGGCTCTTGCCTTAGCAAACGCGCATAAAACTCACAGAACTGTACATGATCATCTGAATATCCCAACTAGTGGGGCATTACGATATGTGCAAAGGGGAGAGAGAGATGCGCGAGAGCAAATCGTCGCGCTACATAGAGCAAAGGAGAAGGCAAGCTTTCCATTAAAGTTGTAAACCTGCATCCACTACTCACACACACATTGTGGCTCACTATTGAGTAAAATTCAGCCTCTAATCTCAAATTGGGCGCCCCCTCTTCATGTTGTATCTGGCAAATTCACCTGGAGCCACCATGTGTCCAATTTGCCCCTCTTGAGTTAATTCTCTAGTTCCCACTAACTTATAAAGTTATAAGTGACTTGCCGAGTGGCCCAAATTCCATCTGGCGAACACAAGCTTCCATACTCGTCAGAATCCAATGCTAAAACTGGCCCGACCAGTCCCAGATTGACGGACCTAGACTCCCGATGTGAGAAACCCGTTCGGCCACAGCCGTTTCACATTAGCCATGCAAAGTCCACTTGCACTTTCTCAAAGGTTCCCGAGAAAACAAGTAAAAATAAAATAAATAAAAATGTGTAGTACATATTTAGAGAAGGCAACAGAAAAAATACACCTCCTCGTGACAGAGAGACAGTAGACCACAAACACGAGATATGGTGAAGAGGGGCGATCAGCGCGCCATGACTACCATGAGCAGAAGACCCAATACACAATACCCAGATAGTGGAAGTGGGTACCCCTTGGCCCCATAAATAGGTGTCCAAGGGGAGGTAGGGCAAAGCCTGGAAAAATCCCCCACGACCCAGCAAGAAATACATGAATATGAGGGCGCCCCGACAACGTGGGCAGCCGGCCCAGGAGTAGGCGGCCAGACAGTGCAATCTAAATGCATATGCAAAGGGTGTCCAGCCCGGAGGCACACTAGCCGTACATGCATGCCCTAGACCTGTGAAGCTGCAGAGTGGTGTAAATCTACCACCCCCTCTAAGCACCTGATGCTGAACAAACCGCGTGAAGCCGAAGATGTGAGGCAAATGATGAAGATGTCTGTTGCAATGTCCACTGAAGGACAATACTCCGTGAGTGTAGCAGCAGTCAGGGGTGTCCCAACCGCCAAGAAGTCTCCATGGTAAAGTGACATCACGAGCAGTGTAGTTAATTGTTGTACTCCGTCGATACAGGATGAAGATACTGCGTGAAGGTCCCGAACTGAGTGTGAAAACAACTCCTTGTCGTAACAGAAGTGCCAATAGACCATGAAGTGTCCTATCCAATAGGATCTGTGGTGTCTGTAGTCAGCAGACCATCCAGAGAAAATGGGGAAGCCCAAGAACCATCATGAGAATGACCGGAAGCCTGTCAATGCATGAACATGCAACCGAGTGTGGCCAGGTGGCTAACCTGCGTAAAACTCCAGGAAGGCCAGATGTAGCAATTTGCATCGTAAACGTCCTCCGAATCAAGGAAAGCCACACTAAGCAGTCTGCACTGTAGAAGCTACCAAAAGCTGCAGCAGGCACCGAGAGACCGAACGGACGACCAACGGATGGTGTCCTGTCAGTAGGTAGGGTAATCCAAGATGAGGGGAAAGCCAGACTCAATAGTCTGTGTTGTGAGAAGAGGTGTGGTCAGACCAAGCTGTCTACACCGTAATCATCATGTATGAAGTAGGGAAGCCAGACTGAGAAGTCGGCACTGTGAAGAACCTCTGAGAAGAGGAAAGGCCATACCAATCTGTCTACGCCCTCTTGCTTGTATCTCCTACCTCCAATCCTCCGGTGTCAACCAAACAGAATTTGCGCCAACAACGCCACCAAAACGCATCTTGGTCTGGCTCTCAATGTGAATGAGCTGGGAGTGGCCTACTGCCCAGGTCGGGGGATAAGTTTGTTGTAAGGTTACCGAGGGTGAGTCTAAGCAACTCTGAAGGTAGCAATCCAAATGATCACGAGTGTAGAAGAGAAACTGATGTAACAAATTGTTAACGTGTCAAAGCCTAAAGAATGGAGCCAACTTGCAGATGTCGGCCGAGGGGCCTAAACCCTAAGAAGAACAAGTAACAGAAGAAGTCCTACCAACTAATGGGAACCCCGTTTGATGGGGCCCCAAGTGACATAAAGGAAGAAAATAAAGCAGCATCTGGACACACGCCAAAAACTGATGACGTGGCAGATTTTCGAAAATTGCGCTTGGATGATGACGTGGCAGGCTGTATGGATTTCCGTAAATTACGCTGGCAGCTTTTTGGCTTTGCTTTTGGATTAGAAGCTTTTGAATTTTAAAGGCTTTTTACTGTAACTACTTTTCAAGCCAAGGGCCTTTAAATATGAGGTTGGGGCTCATTCTCTGGCATGCTTCCTGGAGAAGGTGCAGAGTCTTGAGTACCAGCTTGTATTGAGTTGATGCAAAATAAAGAAATACCGAAAAGGGCGCCAAGGTTTGGGGCCAATACTCTCTGGGGTGGAATTCCGACACTCCGTGTCGCGTGTTGTCTCTCTCCCTTTTTAGTTCAGTTGTTAATGAAGTGCTAAAAGTCTGTTCAGTCTGTTCTTTTCTATTGGCACGTGGTGCCCGTCTTGTGACAACTGCACTACCATCCAAGCCAAGCTCCGAGTGACTTTGGGTGTAGTCGCGGGATGCCTGATCTCCCGCATCTCGCAGGTAAACTCTCCAAGAGAGTCCAAAGCATTGAAGTCCCACTCGAGTCTGTAGATCCAAGCAATGAACCTGTCCAAGAAGAGATCCAAGATCCTCTCCCTAAGTCCATGTAGATGCTCCTGTGTAAGCAAGTGATATGATGTGTCGAGGTCAAGTGGTAAGTGTCTGTCCACACAAGATGGTGGTGTCTTCTCTGGGAATGTCGGAATCACATATGCCCTGAGCATGGCCATATCTCGTGTGAGCTCCTCTGATGAGGGCATAGGTGTGTCCATAGCAAACCACAAGTCACCACCCCCTCTATAGTGCGCAACCGCCGAATGATGGCTGGAATGAATGAATCTTCCAAGGATCATACGCCCGTAGATGATCAAGCCAATGTCAAAGATACCGTGTACTACAGCAGTCAATAAGAGACCGTATGGACCACCACCGGATGGTAACCTGGTAGGAGGTAACTTCATCCTCTGTAAAAAATACAAGCCATGTGGCTGCTGTCCACCCAAAAATGCAACTGCGAGGTGATGAAAACGCTGCTGTCCAGCGATTTTCAACATGCTTGTACGCTCCCAGCATGGTCCGGGGCGGTGTAGAGGGTGTAGGGAGGGCCGGTAATCAATTTCACAGCCCCAGGTGGGCTGAAAACAGAAAAAACAGCAGGCTATATGGCTGAAATCTGTAGATCTGAAGAAGAATCGGACCGGCAACGCACCGGATGCAAGGCCGTGTGTCGTAGGCAAGATCTGGTGGAGTAAAGCCCCGCACTCCCCTCCTCTGCTGAAAACGCAGCAGCAAACCAAGAAACACAGCGAGGTGTAAAAATGTAAGCTGTCCCAAAAACGCAGATCTGGTCCAGAAAACGCTAGGCAATTCTGGTGTGTTTTTGGTGCGATTTGGTGCAGAGAAGTGAGCGCCTGTAGTGGGAGATGCAGAGCAATGCTTGCAATTGCAAAACGCCAACCTGATGCCAAAAACACTAGCCTGATCTGCAAAAAACGTTGAGTAATGCAAAAAATGCTAGGCAGGTAGAAAACTTTCCGGCGATGAAAGTCGACAGAGATGCTAGCGCTAGGCCTGCATAGTGAAACACTGGCTATTGTGATCCCTTGGGAGGAAAACCTCTACAGAAGCGCTAGTCCCATGGAGAGCCTAAAGCTCTGATACCATGTAAGAGTGCGCGTGTGCGGAACCGTGAGAGAGAGAGAGAGAGAGAGAGAGAGAGAGAGAGAGAGAGAGAGAGACCACATACGCAAGATATGGTGAAGAGCGGGCGATCAGCCCCCCATGACTACCATGAGCAAAAGACCCAATACACAATAACCAAATAGTGGAAGTGGGTACCCCTGGCCCCATAAATAGGTGCCTAAGGGGAGGTAGGGCAAAGCCTGGAAAAATCTCCCACGACCCAACCTGAAAAATGAGGGCGCCCGGACTAGGTGGGCGGCCGGATAGTGCAGTCTAAATGCATATGCAAAGGGTGGCCGGCCCGGAGGCACACTAGCCGTACATGCATGCCCTAGACCCATGAAGCAACAGAGTGGTGTAAATCTAACAAGTAGTGAGTGCAGGTGATCACAACTTTAACGGAAAGCTTGCCTTCTCCCTTGTCTCATGCAACGCGATGATTTGCTCTCGCGCATCTCTCTCCCCCCTTTGCCCATATGGTAATGCCCCTCTAGTTGGGCTTCTTAGATGACCATGTACAGTTCTCGGTATGCGCGTTTGCCAAGGCAAGAGCCTTCTGTATAGGAGCCGGATTAGCTAATTGCTAATCCCCTTCAGATACGCACAGTTCCATCGCAAACAAATGCGAAAACGGAGAGTTTTCTCGCGTCAAAATTCGTTCGATTTACAGGGGGAACTGTCCCATTGCGTGCGGGAGCTTTTGAGACACGCGTAGACGTGTTTGCTCTACTCAAAATGATGCGAAACAGGGAATTACAACCTGCTGTGGTTTTTTGCAGGTTTAGGGTTTTGCACCTAAACTACAAGGTAATGCTAGGGGAGCCTCGGGAAAGCCTTGGGCGCTTCTACAGGACAATTTAGAGAGATTTCCCACGAAGAATCTCGTCTAATTTCAAAAGGCAAGTAACCCTACATGTACGGGAGCTCGAGGGCTACCCACAAGAGTGATCCGCGCACGAATCGGAGTGCAAAACAGAGAATTACAGCTTGCTGTAATTTTTTGCAAGTTTAGGGTTTTGGTCAGTTTTGACGCCTACACGTCCCAAGAGCTTCAGGGAAGCTAGGGAATCACCAAATAGGTGTTTTGGTGCAAATTGGAGGCCAAAAACAGAGATTTCAGTGTGCTGTAATTTCTCGCCAGGTTTTGTAAAGAGCTTTAAAGTGCGTGGAAAGTCACTGTTTACTTGGGATTTTGTCCGTGGAGACTTCTACTGTGGTTATGCTGCCAAAATTGGTTAAGAGTAGGGGAATTTCAGCGCGATAAAAGTGGGACAGCATGTAGAAGTTTACAGGTTTTTCTCAAGTGCAATAAGAATAAAGAAATATCGAAGGGGCGCCTGTCTTTGGGGCCAACAGGGTGTCGCTATCTGCTTGGAAGCACTCTAGCTGCCAAGCCGTGTTTTATTTTGAAGTGTTGAATTCCAATCACAAGCTTATACGTGAAGTTCCTTTGTGTCGTAAAGTTCAAGTAAAGTTACACAGTGTAAAGATCGGGTGAAGCTAAAGTCTACCGCCCTACAGGCCGGTTTCAATTAGAATAGAGGAGATGCATGCTCTGTTGAATAACATAAATGGGCTGAGAATGCATTGTTGTGAAGTCCTTATGAGAATCGTGTGCATGGGCTAGTGATACCACCAGAGACAGAAGAAATAAAGTGTAATATTCATCTCAAAAAAGTGTTTGAATGTATAACATAGAATATTGATGACTTGTTCAGTCCCTTCCTAGCACATAGACTTGCATGAGGTTTCTCACAGCATGATTATTGCACAAACATAAAATTAATTACTTTACGCACAAGTAGACGCGCACAAATGTTAAGTTGTCCATACCTACATAGCACATACATTAAAGTTTACAACGATGTAAAAGTTACAGATTCGTTAGCTTTTTCTTTTAAAAACCATTGACCTCACAACACTTACAGTTAGAATTATTTGTTGAGGAAATAGAGGGGGTTGTTGGTTAAGGAGGGCAATCCAAAGAGCTAGTGCAGAAAGGGCGAGTGTGCAAAGTCTCCACACTTGCTTCATGACGTGTTCCTATTGATTTACCAAACAAACAAGAACAATTTCAAGAAACTACAAGGAAGAACTCTCTCTCTCTCTCTCTCTCTCTCTCTCTCTCTCTCTCTCTCTCTCTCTCTCTCTGTGTGTGTGTGTGTGTGTGTGTGTGTGTGAGAGAGAGAGAGAGAGAGACACTATGCTTATGATATGGGACCCATCTCTCTTGAAGCCTATAGGATTTTCTTTGATTGTTTCTAGATTTCGGAGCTTCAAAATGCTCCGTCTTTTTATTGGAAGAGAGATTTCTGAGAAAGCTACACACACACTATGCAATCACCATGGAAGCTGCGATACACAAAACTTGAAGCAAGGAAAAACTATCTACACACTTTATTGAAAAGGAAAGTGTCACGTGCACATTTAACCCTAGGTGTACGTGGACAAGCTACTTCATGACATGGGTTCAGTTCGATTCAGTTTGGTTCAGTTAGCTTAGGAAGTGTTCTGGCACTTTTATGAGTCTGTTCGCAGACCGTGCATGTCCAGACACTTAGAGTAGATGCATATCCTCTGGTTGCACACAGCATGATCATCAGATTACAGTCAGAACCCATCAAGAGCATTTTTACACTACACAGACCTATTTTCCCTATTTTAGCCACTTTTCACTTATTATTATTAAGTGACTTTTGTTGGGAAACTAGGTAGGGCAAATTGGCTATGAATATATATAAGAAAAGCTAGCGCTAGCATTCTCTAGCAGAAGAGGCAGTAGGGACCTGTGTCCAACAATGCACCTTCTCAACAAGAGACCCCCCGGCAGGATGTCACGTGACACGTCCAACCCTATGTGTCCGTGGACAAGCTACAGCATGACCAAGGTTCAGTTCAGTCAAGTCAGTCTAGAATAGGAAGTGATCACTTTTGTGAGTCTATTCGCAGACCGTGCATGTCCAGGCACTTAGATTAGATGCATATCCTCTGGTTGCACACAGCATGATCATCAGATTTCCATCAGGAGCATTTTTACAGTGCATAGACCTATTTTCCCTATTTTTGACATTTTTCACTTATTATTTTTAAGTGACTTTTGTTGGGAACTAGGTAGGGCAGTTTTGACAAGGATGTAAATAAGAAACCTAGCGCTAGCACTTTCTGGCAGATGAGGCAGCAGGAGCTTCGGTTCAACAGGCACCTTCTCAGCAGGAACCCCCAGCAAGGCCTAGCGGTTTTTGCTACACAGCAGCGAGGCTAGCGTTTTGCATCAAGAACCCAGATCAGCCAGCAATTTTGCACTTGCAGATTCCCGGCAATAGTAGAACCACAGATCAGCCTACAATAGAACCAGCAAAAGCCCTAGCGTTTTTGCAAGAAGACTTCAAATCAGCCCTAGCATTTTTGGTTTGCAGATCAGCCCCGGCGTTTTGCAGATTCACCACGACGGAACATCAAGAACCACCGGGGTTTTCAGTTTTCAGCCTTTAGCACTCGCAGATCTAGCCCCGAATCTCGCAGATCTCACCTTCCCACAGCAGATCCTCGCCGCACGGTCAGATTCCGCAAGGTTTACAGATTCAGCCCGGAAAACGCAGATTTCAGCATCTGCGTTTTCAGCACATCGTCATCGTACCGTCGTCATCGAAATAGAGTCAGAATTCAGCAGATAAAGATTTGCAGATTTCAGCCCTTAGCATTTTCAGATTTCAGCCCGTCTCGTCATCATCCTCATCGTCGTCGACATCGTCGGCAAGTCCAAGCATTGTAGAGATTTGTGCAATCATAAGTAGACCACTCTCGCCATAGAGAGTGGGGCCTTCGGAGGAGGGTTTTACGTCTCTGGTGTCGTATTCTCTTCTCTATCTCTCAGTCTCATGCACTTCCATTCACTGTGTCCATTCACTTTGTTTGTGTCCATTGCACTCTCTCACTAAAGGAACGGAAGGCCCTCCCTTCCGTAAGTAAAAGGAACCTTGAGCACATTATGGAGCACTCATCTTGAGAAAGAACAACATTCATTCCGCTGCACCTTACATTGGTATCAGAGCTTTGGCAGTGTTCTGTATCACTCAAGGAAAGAACCACGAGAACCACAAAATTTTTTTTGCTTATTGCGGTCGCACGTTACCCAAGTTTACTTGGGCGTGTCGATTCCTAATCGTGTTTCTGAAGAGTGACAGGAAACCCAAGAAAGAAGGGCTTGTCCAGTCTCCCCTTGTGCCTCTTTTCACTCATTGAGAGCGGACAGTGCACTTAGCGGCCGGCCAATCGACGTGAGGTGGGAAAAAGCAACCTTGGTGTGAGCGCAAGGCCGCCAAGGGGTGCGTCCGCGGAAAAGAGCAGAACTAGGGTGAAGAGAAGATCCTTCTCTAACACAGATTGCAAGCGAAAGAAGAACCTCAAGACCTGCAAGACCTGCAAGAACCTCAAGAGCTCAAGAACTCAAGAACCCCAAGAACCAAGACCCCCAAGAACCCAAGTTCCTCGTGAACTTAAGAACCCAAGACCACAAGAACCCTCGACTTCAGTGGATGGTCATCACTCGAAGCGGAATGGATACTTCGCTTGGAGGTGATGAGCATGAGAGAGACGAAGAAGAATTTTCCCCACCAGGAGGTTTTTCTGACCCTCCCCCGTCCCCATCTACGGCAAGGATTGCACCAGATCCTATGGAGGCTTGGTGCAAGACGATGATGGACATGATGACAACGTGGCACGAAGCAAGAATGGCAGCCATGGAGCGTGAGCGCGAGCAATTACGCTTAGAGGCCAAAGAATTTGAAGGCAAGTACGCAGAAAGAAAAACAGAATTGGATCGCAAGAACGTTGTTCATTCTTCCTCTCTCATTTCTAATGTGCACGCGAAGATTGAAGAGATTCGGGAAAAGGAGACTTAGTCTCTTCTTCTCTCAAGCACGACACACAGGATTTGCATGATGATCACGATGTGATTTCTCACAAGCATGATAATTTGCATTATTATCAAGATGTGATTTCTCACGAGCACGATGATTTGCATGAAGATGTGTGATTGTTTACAAGGATGATGTGTTAGTTGATACTTTCTATAGTGAAACTAACCTCATTGCAGAGACGATCAATCACGAAGAACCGATCTTCGCTCTCGACTCGAGGTCCAAAGAAACCCCACAGGAAGATTCGACCAATCAAGAAGAACCGATCTTGGCTCCCTAGCCTAGGTCCAAAGAACCCTTACTGGAAGTACTATGTGTTCGAATGATTCGTCAGCACGCATTGTTCGAGTGTTTCATTTGTGATCGTTTCCTGTATTTTAGTCACCGTCCTTATGTGATCCCTTTTCATAGGCATGACATATTGTACGTTGAGCACGTTTCCCTCATGAATGAGCACGAATGTATGCGGATCGTCCATAAAAAGCTGAAAAGTATGCATTCAAGGAAGTCACATTTCATGTCTCTTCCTTGGCACGACACGGTTGTAGAAAGAGCATAAGAAAGTATGAGCACCAAGCATGGGCATTTCCGTTGTGAATTGCCACAATTGATTGATTTAGATCAGAAGAGAAAGCTTCGATCTCATTGTTTGCGTGTGTCAGGTGAACGGTTTGGCACTCCGTCTCTATGTTCATCTACATTGCATGCAAAGTTTGTTCGTGCTACAAAGTGATGGCGTGGCTACCGACAACAGAAACCCTAATTTCTGCCAGAAACCCTAATTTATAGAAACCCTAATTGCTGACTGAAACCCTAACCCTAACTGCTGGCTGAAACCCTAATGTGGCTGGAAACCCTAACTTTGGCGCTGAAATGCCACGTGGGAGCTTTTTCCGGATTTTGTGGCGTGGAAAAAGGGGCCAGCAAGTGACGCAAGACTTTGGGGCTTTTTGGCTACGCAATTTGAAATGAGAGAGAGAGAGAGAGAGAGAGAGAGAGAGAGAGAGAGAGAGAGAGAGAGAGAGAGAGATGATTTGCTTTATTTCTGCTCTCTTGAGAGAGAGAGAGAGGGAATTTTGCTTTTGAACAAGAAGCTTTTGGGGCTCTGCTTTTGGGCATCCCTTGTAATCTTTAAATACGCGGTGAGGGGCTCACTCTCCAAAGCATCTGGACGCAGAGTCTGAGAGTGAAACCCTAACCGCTCTTTGTACTTTGACATTGATTTAATTCATAAAGAAATACCGAAAGAGGCGCTAGTCTTTGGGGCCAATATCTCTTGGCACGGAACTCCGTCGGGCCAATGCAAATCTATTGTGATCTGTGAATTGTTTTGAAGTGGTTATTTGGTGCTGTCGCGATTGATTCTTGACTTGGAGTGTCCAAGTTTGTTACAGTGGTATCAGAGCACAGTCAACTTCTCTTCTACGAAAAATCCGATCCACAATTTTTTCCCGCAGCACCTATGGCTTCATGCAAGGATCAATCGACTCCCTCTGCATCTGGAGATGCGGGCAGAGATCACAACGAAGATTCCGGCAGAGTATGGCTCGCCTCGGCCTACTCAGGCGGAGCGACGAGAGATGGAGCGTCATCAATTGATTGGCGATGCAACAAAGATGATGCTCAATTTTGCTTAGGACCCAATATTTGAATATATGAGCGAGACTTCTTTTCAGGAAGTGCATGAGCAGTGGCAGAAAACCACTACACCACCCCCAAAACCCGCTCTCAAGAAACCTTCTGCTCACAAGAAATATTCAGAGAGGAGCTAGAAGAGGTGGTTGATGCACGGATTGCTCAGCTTTTTGACGCACAAAAGAAAGCCAAAAAAGCACGGAAAAAAGCAGAAGAAAGGCACTGACTTCCCGGGTTATTTGGGTCGTCAGTCGACATTTGATAAAGCAAAGAAACAGAAGAGGCGTGTTCACTTTGAAGGAGTACCCAGTTCTTCTTCTTCTTCTTCTTCTTCTTCTTCTGACAGTTCTTCTGGCTCTTCAGATTCTAGCGAAGAAGACAGAAAAGGCAAAACGCAAAGCAAGAAACAACGCTTCGGAAAGGGCAAGAAAAAGGCAAAGAAGGCTAAATCTCGCCCAGAAGCTAACAGTTCTATTGAGGACTCGCCTACAGATCGCTCAGATTCCGATGACAGAAACTTTCATGCGAACAAGAAGAATTTTTATAAAGCCAACCAGTATGACTTTCTGGAAGATAAAAGCAAGAAAGTCTGAGAGTTTAAGGAAGGTGGACACTCCATCAAATTTGATACTTTTCCAGGATACTCAGATGCTTCAAAGGCTTTGTCTTTTATACAGCAGTTTGACATCGCTTTTGCGGGAGGACGCTACTCAAAGCACTCCAAGATTCGGAGAGCTGCCTCTTACTTTAAGGGGAATGCTCGCACGTGGTGGTCCACTCTTCTTTTAAAGGGGAATGATCGCAAGTGGTGGTCCACTCTTCTTTAAACAAGACTGCGCCACTTAAATGGCTGAAATTTAAGAAGCTTTTTATTTCTTCTTGGTTGACACAAGAGTATGAACGAGATATACGAGCTGCTTGGAACCATCTTCGGATGACCAAGAAAGATACAATAAATGCTTACTGTGAGAGATTCTGGAACTCTTTTCTACCTGCCTCTTCATTCAAGAAGATCTCGTTCAGGGAACAGATTGAGCGGTTCACCTTGGGTCTACCGACAGATCCGAGATCACTGCTTGGAACAGAAGTCAGCTTCTATTCAGGAGTTGATGAGTCATGCGAAGTGGGGCTTTGCCATTCACTCTGGCAGTCTGACCTACCCCACAGATGAGGCTATGACACAACAAGCCGAACAGACTTCTGGGAATGAAAGTAGAAAGAAAAAGAGCAACCCACAGAAAAAGGATGCACGGCCCAAGCTTACTCCTGAGGAGAGAGCTCGCTTCATAAAAGAGGGGAAGTGCTTTGGATGCGGGAAACATGGACGTATCTCCGCGAGGTGCCCTAAAAAGGCACCGAAACAACAGAATGATAAGGACGACGACAGGCCTGGAGTTCGAGAGCAGCTGAGAAAAGTGGCAAAAAAGGCAAATAGAAAAGCAGAATTGGTACCACAGTGTGAGACCTGAACCAAATCAAATGAATGAAAGTACAAATTTTGCCGCTTTTGGGACAATGTGAAGGATCAGGAAGCTCTTTTGAAGGAGCCAAGGCCAACTTCTTTTCACTTGGAATTGGCGGCTCGATTTGTAATTACGCCCGACAGACTGACGCCACAGGCGCAGGTAGTTCGGTTGGCACCCGGACGGGATGTTGCCATTACACCAAGCATTGGCAAACTTCGTTTGCAATGACAGAGGTGTTTAGGGCACGCGAGTGACGTTCTACTCGGAATCCCTTGATACCACAAGAACTACGCCGTGGTTGACTACCGGGCCGAGAAAGCGACTTTGACAAATGAAGGGCTCAGAGATTGTACTTGATGAACTTCAATTTCTTTACTCATTCTTTTGGGACAGAACTGAACGATGGATAAAGATTGAATATGTTTTGACCTGAACAAAAGAACGCCAAGGATTTTCTCCACACTCATGCCAATTGCTTTTTAGAGGGCTTGAAGATCACACCATTGATCTGATACCTAGAAGCACACCACCGAACCGGCCACCTTTCTATGTGAGCCGAGTACAAAATGAAAAGATTATGAACCAAGTGAAGGACCTCTTGGAAAAGTGTCTTGTCCAGCCTAGTACTTCACCGTATTGCTCTCCACTGTTGTTGGATTTGAAGAAAGACGGATCTTGGAGAAAGTGCATCGATTATAGAGCTCTCAACAAAATCACCATCAAGAACAGATTTCCGATTCCTAGGATCGATACTCGACAGGTTATAGGGATCCTCGTGCCGTAGCAGGATTGATCTGAAGAGTGGATATCATCATATTTGAATCGCGTCGGGAGACGTCTACAAGACAGCCTTTCGGACTACTTTTCGGGTTATTTGAGTTTTTGGTGATGCCTATTGGCTTAACCAATGCTCTTGCGACATTTAACCGGATGATGGACAGGATTTTCGAGAGTACAGGCTATTTGTTGGCACTTTCTTTGATGATATCATTGTTTTCTCCAAGAATGAGGCAGAACACAGAGATCATCTGCTTCAGAGATAATACTTTTTTTGGGACACTTTGTCTTAGCAGCAGGAGTGCAAATGGATCCGGCCAAGATAGACACTATCCGTGATTGGGCCGATTTGAAGAATGTCCATGAGGTTCTTGGGACTGTGTTCGTACTACATATCTTGATATAAAAGGAGTCCCTTTCTCGTGGGGATCCACAAAGGTGACTGCTTTTCAAACATTGAAAGAGAATTTGACTACAGGACCAGTTTTGACTTTGCCAGACTTGCAGAAGTCCTTTGAAGTATATTGTGATGCTTGTGGTCGTAGTCTGGGTGCTGTCTTGATGCAAGATGGCCATGTCATTGCTTACGAGAGCCGATTGTTCTCTAGGCCAAAGATGACAGCACAGATTTATGAGAAAGAGCTTTTGGCGGTTATCCATGCTCTTACTCAGTGGCGGCATTACCTACTCGGAGCGGATTTTACTGTCTTTACAGGCCATGAGAGTTTACGCTACTTCTTGTCACAGAAGCAGCTTTCGGAAAAGCAGATGCGGTGGGCGAACATCTTGTCACAGTTTCACTTCCAGATTGTCCACATGCAGGGACAAAAGAATGTGGTGGCAGATGCTTTGTCTCGGAAGTCGTTGGTTCTGGCTATTTCCGCGATACATCATAGGACCTTCGACGATATGGTCGACCAGTATGCCACAGATACAGACTTTGCATACACGAGACGGGGAGACAGCAGGATACTCCATTCGGGAAGGCTACTTGATGAGAAAAACTATGTTGTGCGTTACACAACCGTTGAGGGGAAAAGGTTATGACAGAATACCACTATCCACCTTTTACGGGTCACCACGGCATTGCTACCACCATGAAAGGGGTAGAGAGATACTTCTTTTGGCCGAGACTCAAAAAGGATGTGGAAGAGTTTGTGCGCAGTTGCTTAGTATGCCAGAAGGTCAAGTTTGACAGGCATAAGGCACAAGGATTGTTACAACCTTTACCCATACCCACCCGCCCCTGGGAAAGTATTGCAATGGATTTCATTTTTTATCTCCCGAGAACACAGAATGATCACGATTATTTTCCAATAACATGGCATGTCTGAGGCGATTGTCTTCGACAGAGACCCCAGATTTATGAGTTTGTTTTGGAAGGCAATTTGGGAGAACATTGGCACGCAGTTGCAGTTCTCGTCATCGTTCCACTTGCAAACTGACGGGCAATTTGAGATTGCCAATTCAGTGGTTTTAAATTTATAAGTCTTGTATCTCGGATTAGAAGACTCAATGGGAAAAGTACTTACCTTTGGTGGAATTTGCCTACAATAACACGATACACTCTTCGACGTGGAAGACGCCATTTGAGATTTTTGAAAGTGCTACAAAGCTTCAACCCTTCCTGAGCACGAAAGATAAGATTTTTTTTTGGAAGCTGATGAATATACGCGACACTTGGATACACCTTTTGCCAAAGTTCGCGAGACTTTGCAGAAGTCTCAAGAACGACAGAAAAAGGCAGCGGATTGCCATGGTCGCGACTTGAAATTAAGGAGGACGATTGGGTGCTTACGTCTTGAGAAGGCACGCCTAAGAAAGAAAAAGCGAAAGGAGAGGCTTTTTCCAAAGCTTGGTATGCGATACTACGGAGCTTTTTAGATCACTGAAAAGATAAATGATGTCTCCTTCCGATTGAAACTGCCAGATACTTGGAGGATTCACAATGCATTCCATGTGAGTCTCTTGAAACCTGTTAAGGGTGATGTGTCTGATGATAGGGAGCCTGATGAGCAACCCGAGGTGGAAGAAAACGAGGAGATCCTTGTTCCTGAACAGATTTTGGCACATAAGGATACGAAGAATAAAGGTAAAGTCGGAAGGCGGTTCTTGGTTAAGTTCAAGAACTATCCTGCATTGAATGCGAAGTGGATGGAGGAGGAAGACCTAGCAGATACTCCTCGGATTGTGAAACTTTACCTCAATGTTTTTGGTTTAGCATAGTCTACTCCAAACGGAACCCAGAATTCAGCTTGGCCGGAGATCTGGTGCAGTGGGATGCACAAGAGGGGAGTCACTCCACTCCTTTGTCAACACATGTCTTGATTTTGATACTAAAGTCACTAATGTCTCTTTGAGCTTCAGGGATACTGAGAGCTAACAATAATCTATTGGATGACTTTATGAAATGGAATTCCTGATTATGATACTGATTTGTTCTTGACTTCTTTTGAGTACAAAGTGATGGCTACCGACAACAGAAACCCTAATTTCTACCAGAAACCCTAAAATTCCTGCAAACCCTAATTTACAAAAACCCTAATTACTGGCTGAAACCCTAATGTGGCTGGAAATCCTAACTTTGGCGCTGAAATGCCACGTGGCAGCTTTTTCCAGATTTTGCGGCGTGGAAAAAGGGGCCAGCAAGCGACGCAAGATTTTGGGGCTTTTTGACTACGCAATTTTGAAATGAGAGAGAAAGAGAGATGATTTGCTTTATTTCTGCTCTCTTAAGAGAGAGAGGGAATTTTGCTTTTGAATTGGAAGCTTTTGGGGCTCTGCTTTCGGGCATCCCTTGTAATCTTTAAATACGCGGTGAGGGGTTCACTCTGCAGAGCATCGGGACGCAGAGTCTAAGAGTGAAACCTAACCGCTCTTTGTACTTTGACATTGATTTAATTCATAAAGAAATACCGAAAGGGGCGCGAGTCTTTGGGGCCAATATCTCTAGGCACAGAACTCCGCCGGGCCAGTGCAAATCTATTGTGATCTGTGAATTGTTTTGAAGTGGTTATTTGGTGCTATCGCGATTGATTCTTGACTTGGAGTGTCCAAGTCTGTTGCAGTTCGACAGACGAGATTTTTTCCAGTCACTTTACATGGGATAGGTTTGTTCATGTTTTTGTGTTGGAAGTGGTTTCAAGAATTTTTAGCCTTGGAGATTCTTGAAGAAGATCGACCTACGTCCATAGACAAAGTTGAAGCATTGAAGGAGCTACAGATGACTTTGTGTCACTTCGGCGCCGCCCAAAGAAGAAAGCGTTGCAGACCTTTATGAAGTTCAAGTATCGCATGACCCACGCATCAGAGTGGGCCGGCGAAGAGTCCTTTCCAAGATTCCAGACTCTGTTGGCGACCTCCCTCGATGCCATACAGTTCGGTACCAATACCTCACTTTTAAAAGGAGGGGATGTCACGTGATACATCCAACCCTATGTGTCCATGGACAAGCTACAGCATGACCAAGGTTCAGTTCAATCAAGTCAGTCTAGAATAGGAAGTGATCTGGCACTTTTGTGAGTCTGTTCGCAGACCGTGCATGTCCAGGCACTTAGATTAGATGCATATCCTCTGGTTGCACACAGCATGATCATCAGAATCCATCAGGAGCATTTTTACAGTGCATAGACCTATTTTTCCTATTTTTGACATTTTTCACTTATTATTTTTAAGTGACTTTTGTTGGGAACTAGGTAGGGGAATTTTGACAAGGATGTAAATAAGAAACCTAGCGCTAGCACTTTCTGGCAGAAGAGGCAGCAGGAGCTTCGGTTCAACAGGCACCTTCTCAGCAGGAACCCCAGCAAGGCCTAGCATTTTTGCTACACAGCAACGAGGCTAGCGTTTTGCATCAAGAACCCAGATCAGCCAACGTTTTTGCACTTGCAGATTCCCAGCGATAGTAGAACCACAAATCAGCCTAGCGTTTTGCATTTGTAAGACATCCGGAAACAATAGAACCGGCAAAAGCCCTAGCATTTTTGCAAGAAGACTTCAAATCAGCCCTAGCGTTTTTGGTTTGCAGATCAGCCCCAGCGTTTTGCAAATTCACCGAGACGGAACATCAAGAACCACCAGCATTTTCAGTTTTCAGCCTTCAGCACTCGCAAATCAAGCCCCGAACCTCGCACATCTCACCTTCCCGCAGCAGATCCTCACCGCACGGTCAGATTCCACAAGGTTTACAGATTCAGCCCGGAAAACGCAGATTTTAGCATCTGCGTTTTCAGCGCGTCATCGTCGTACTGTCGTCATCGACATCGTCATCGACATAGAGTCAGAATTCAGCAGATAAAGATTTTCAGATTTCAGCCCGTCTCATCGTCGTCCTCATCGTCGTCGACATCGTCGGCAAGTCCAAGCATTGTAGAGATTTGTGCAATCATAAGTAGACCACTCTCGCCAGAGAGAGAGGGACCTTCGGAGGAGGGTTTTACAACGTCTCTGGTGTCGTATTCTCTTCTCTATCTCTCAGTCTCATGCACTTCCATTCATTGTGTCCATTCACTTTGTTTGTGTCCCTTGCACTGTCTCACTAAAGGAACGAAAGGCTCTCCCTTCCGTAAGTAAAAGGAACCCTTGAGCACAGTTCGGAGCACTCATCTTGAGCAAAATTCAACATTCATTCCGCTGCACCTTACATAGGAGACATAGCGTTTTCAGCCACAAGAACAGCCAGCGTTTTCAGCAGTTACAAACCAGCCAGCGTTTTGCAACTTGCAGATACCTAGCGTTTCTCCAGCAGAACCTCAAATCAGACCGTCAGCCCAGCGTTTTGCAGTTCCTTCGCGACAGAACCCCCAGAAGCATCAACGTTTTCAGTTTGCAGCAGTCAAATCCCGCAGTAGAAGTCCCAAACCTCGCAGATCTCACCTTCCCGCAGCAGATCCTCGCCGCACGGTCAGATCGACCGAAGTTTGCAGATTCAGCCAAAAAAATGCAAATTTCAGCATCTGCGTTTTCAGCGCGTCGTCGTTGTCGCCGTCGTCACCGACATAGAGTCTAAATTCAACAAATACAAGATTTGCAGATTTCAACCATTAGCGTTTTCAGATTTCAGCCCGTCTCGTCGTCATCCTCATCGGCGTCGACATCGTCGGTGAGTCCATTGCATTGTAGAAATTTGTGCAATCATAGAGAGTGGGGCCTTCGGAGGAGGGTTTTACGACATTCTGGTGTCGTATTCTCTTCTCTCTCTATCTCTCAGTCTCAGCACCTTCATTCCCAGTGTTTATCAACTCTATTTGTGACCACTTGCACTCTCTCACTAAAGGAATGGAAGGCTCTCCCTTCCGTAAGTAAAAGGAACCCTTGAGCACAATTCAGAGCACTCATCTTGAGCAAAGTTCAACATTCACTTCCGCTGCACCTTACAGAAAGAACTCATATATAGGCTTTATGACAAACAGAAATTATGGCCTCAATCGAGGGATTTTGGCCGACCTACAAAAGGCGGTTTGATTCTAGGTGAAAACCATTCAAACTTACACCTTTGATATGCCCTAAGAGGACAACAATCTAACAAACCCTCCTTGATCCAAACTAGGGCAGGCAATGCTAGAAGCTACTCTCTCTCTCTCTCTCTCTCTCTCTCTCTCTCTCTCTCTCTCTCTCTCTCTCGTGCAGCCAATTTTTGACCTAGTAGACAGCAATTCACTCTTTTGATCATAACTTCTTCATCCGAATTTGGGTGATCTATAACCTCAATCCAAGAGCATGACACCCTCTACGCATTGATATAAAGACAAAAATTTTCAAAGTTATGGAAGGCATTTTTGTAACAGTGAACAGGTTCAGGAAAGTTGACTCTCATCTCTTATTTTACATACAATGTCTTCCGGCACTTGCAAGGGTTCTTCTTCAACAAGGTCCACAACCATTGTGGAAAATGATCCAAAATCTCGTAAGTGTTGAGATAGCAACACAACCACCCAACCAACAACATCGGAAACCATGATCATGGCATACTTGGTATCGTTGCAAGAGACTGTAAACAAACAAGGCAAAGACTTACGGGCACTTGCAATGGAGAATGGCACACTAAGGGTACTTGTGGTTGAGAATAAGAATCTCAAGAGGACACTTGAGACGCAAACAACACGTTTGATGCAACTTGAAGAGGAAGTCAAGGAATGTAAACGCTCTCTTGTGGACTTGAATGCTTTGAAAGAGCGCATGAGCAAAGTAAAGCATGGTCATGTATTGAAACAGGAGAAATTTGACACCATGAGCCGGGATGTATGAGACATGAAAAATGTATGCACAAGCAAGTCTTGGGCTGATGTATGTGGTAACAATGTGGTTCCTAATTCCTTACTCACGCAAGCTATGGTTCAAACAAAGAATGACGTTGAGAATGTGGATATGGGGAGTTGAAGAAACGAGAGCGATGTTCCAAGAACATTGTTATTCGTGGAATTCCAGAAGAGAAGTTAGAGACACCTCCTTCTCTTACCATTGTTACCGAAGCTTTCTTCAAACCCCACTTTGGCATGTCCGGAATTATGGATTATGGAGCACATAAAGTCGGTAAGCAAGGAGCTCCTCGCTCGGGAAAACGGCCAATTGTATGCACCATGCCGGATGAGACCAAACAAAAGATTATCCTTGATAATAGTTGGATCTATTTACGGGAGACAAAATGTTTTGTATGTGAAGATGGCACTATTAAGCAACAAAATATGCGTCGCAAGGCATATGAGGAAAAGAATAAGAAAAACAAGGAGATCTCTCACGAAGAAAATGTGCCCAAGGAGGAGGAAAGTCCCTTGAGCAAATAGGGATGCTTGACCTATGCGACCGAGTTACAATTGAAAATATGCTTCTAGAATTGCAATGGATACCCATGAAATACGGGGGTTGGCATTGATGAACTAACAAGCAAAGCCAATGTTGTACTTCTTGCTTAAACTTGGGAGAATGATACACAGGACAGCATGGAGGATTACAATGTACATTCATTGATGTGGTCAAAGAATCTCAAGCAACAAAGACACAAGGAGGGGTAGCATGTATTATTAAGAAAGGATTGGAAGATTTTGTATCAATTGTGAAAGATGACAAGCACAAATGTAACAAACTTGGACACCCCAAGTCAAGATTCTACCGCGACACAGCAGAGATTCACTTCAAAATAGTTCACAATTCACAATTAGCTCGACATGGCCCTCAAATCGTAAGAGCACCAAATCGTCTTCCTCTAATTTCAAAACACGACGGTGTCGATCTACTGCCTTCTTGTGTCTTTCTTGAGATTTTGCTAAAGCCTCCCGGACCTTGCCAAAAGCAGAGTCCAAGTCCCTCATATACTGGTCAACTTCAAAAATCTTATCTTTCGTGCTTAGGAAGGGTGGAACCTTCGTAGCACCTTCAATAATCTCAAATGGTGCCTTCCTCGTCGAAGAGTGGATCATGTTATTGTAGGCAAATTCCACCAAGGGCAAAAACTTTTCCCATTGAAACTTCTGATCAGAAATGTAAGACTTCAATAAATCCAGTACGACTGAATTTGCAATCTCAGATTGCCCATCTGTCTATGGGTGGAAAAACGACGAGAACTGTAACCGTGTGCCAATTTTCTCCCAAATAGCCTTTCAAAACAAACTCGTGAATCGGGGATCTCTGTCAGAGACTATTGTCTCAGGCATGCCATGTAATTTGAATATCTGGGCAATGAACAGTCTCACTAAATGATCGGGGTTGTTGATTGTTTTCTTCACTGGAATGAAATGAGCTTGCTTGCTAAATCTGTCAATAACAGTCCAAATACCATCGTGCCCACTCTGTGTCTTCGGGAGATCAAAAATGAAATCCATAGCAATACTTTTCCAGAGGCGGGTGGGAATGGGTAAAGGATGTAACAATCCTTGTGCTTTATGCCTGTCAAACTTGACCTTTTGGCATACCAAGCAACTGCGTACAAAATAGTCTGCATCGTTCTTAAGGCTCGGCCAAAAGAAGTATCGCTCCACACCTTTCAAGGTAGTGTCAATGCTGCGGTGACCCGTAAATGGTGGACAGTGGCATTGTTGCTAAATTGGCTTTATCTGACATAAAAATAATTCTAAATGAATTATTGGATTTATAAGTGAGAGGGTTTTTCTCGCTTGGAACACCAGGAAAAATAATTCTAAATGAATTATTGGAATTTTAAGTGAGAGGGTTTTTCTCACTGGAGACATCCGAGTACAGAGTATTCATAGTGCGTCATTGAAAGTAATGACGGGAGCACTGAGAACGAGAATATATGTAAGGCCACCAGGAACGGGTACTTCTGATCCGTCACATCGGATGGGTGACAGGGAGCATCGGAAAGAAGTATCCGACCATCCGAGAACGATCATCTCTGATGCATCATAGGATGGGTGACATAGAGCATCGTGAAGGGGATTGTACCGTAAGTTCAGTAGGAAAGGACTAGGTGATGGGTATTCCTGATGCGTCACAAGGTGGGTGACGGGTGCATCAGAAAGGGGATATCCATAGTCGAGAGGAAATCCGAAGTGGAAAAGAGGAATACGCGTAAAGACGCAAGCACAAGAATAAAGATGGATTCTGAGAAGCTTTTCTTAAAAAGCGGAATATTTTAACGAGTTTTCCGAGAAGAGCAAACGCTTTCCCACGAGGAAGCTATGTCTGCATTGCATTTGTACATGTAGTTGCATCCAGGGACGCCTGGAAAGTGTTGTAAAAAGCATTGTTTTAAACTTATAAGGTTTTATTGAGTTTTTGGGCAGGTTCAGACAAATTTTAAAATATGCCGGCCATCCACTTAATAAGTGGGCAGCCACTAAAAAAATAAAGCAACAAAACTAGCCAACGAATTCTCTCTCCCTATTTCGGGTAGAACAGAAAAAAAAAAAAAAAACGGCCGCGATCTCTACGCGAGCAGCTATTCGTGCCGTGGTCAAGCAGCTATAAAAGCACCACATGCCCTCACTAAAAAGGAGTTACCAACGTCAGCAAGAGAAGACTTTGCCGCTAGATAACGCAAGAGATCACGAGACTACGAAGCACGGAAGTCGCTTTTCCCGGCAAGAGCGACAGGTATCTATTGTGGATTCGCCATACGAATTGTTGTCACGTGTTTGCGTGTGTGTTTGCAGGTACTTCATCGTGAACGAGGAGTGGGAAGGCTTCGGTCTACGCTTGGGAATTCCGAGAACGGAATTCGGAAATTGTCTGCGGAGTCTCAACTCCGAGTACAGACAGAAAAAGGATTAAGAGCTCGTCTCTCGGATTTCCCTTACGGGAAGGAACGACCATCGGGTCAGAGATTTAGAACGGAGGGGTTTTCTCCGGTTCTTGTGCTTGTAAAAAGATTCTCCCTAATAAAGAATTCTCTTTAAGGGGGGGGACCAGCCCATCTTCTGGTCCATAGTAATGTGTCGATCTTCTGACTCTCTCTCTCTCTCTATTTATTTCTCTCTATATCCTCTGGCTTCAGTATTATTTGATAAATTCTATTTATCCGAGTATATTTTATATTGGTATGCGCTCCCGTTTGTGACAGTGGTATGGTCTCCTCTCTTTCTCTGTAAAGGAGGATGACTCTGGGAAGGTACGGGAAGAAGCCATGACAAGCCAAGAGAGAAGTAAGCAGGCGGAAACCTAAGTCCTACAGGAAAAAGCTCGCAGAGTTGGAATTTTTTTCTCTCTGCAAGAAGTCGACACAAGACTTGGGATTCTCTAAGAAGGCAACAAGAGCATGATGCTCAAGAACCTAGAGAATCCAAGGAGCGGAATGCTCGAGATCCTTCAGAATCCAGAAAATATCCATGAACATCAATCCATAACCATACCCAAGAAATCCCGTCATTCTGGGAAGGATATGAAGAAGGTCTTTAGACCTCAGAACACTCCAATCAAGTTTGATACTTTTGACCGATGGGAAGATGTCCCAAAAGCTAACGCTTTCATTTGACAGTTTGAAGTTGCCTTTGCAAGCGGCAATTTCTGAAAAGCGTAAAAGGTGAGGCATGTGACCAAACACCTCAAGGGGGATTGCAAGTACTTGGTGGTATACCAAAGCTTTGCAAGGAACTTACAACAAGACTTGGATTCAATTCAAGGCTGAATTTTCGGACAATTTTTTTTTTCCTCTACGCTTTGAGGAAGGCATTCAAGAAGATTGGGATTGGTTTGCCGAATAGGAACACGAGCGAGTCAAAGCAAGTAGTGGTTCACTCTTGCCAAGGTAGCTCCATTCTTGATCCTCTTCGAGGAAGGAAAGATGAACAAATGTAACGAAGGACTTTTGCCCGAATTTTGTAAACCAATCTACAAGATACTTTGCAGCAGATGGTGGAGTCAACAATAAAAGCTGAAAGTGTACACCTTGATGTACATAGAATACAATCCCTGCAGTGGGACGAGAACCATTGAACACAGAAAGTTTGGAGTAAAGGAATTCAATCTAACTCTTGAATTCTTGAATAGAAGACCCTCAAACTCTAAGTGAGAAGGCAAGTCTTTGATCAAAGTTACATCTTTGAGGAAATCATAAAGTGCATGGTGCTTGTTTGCTCTTTTGCACGAGGTATGGTTATGTCTGACCAGGACTAGTCACTCTCTAGTGTTTATGAGAGTAGGATCAATTTGAAACATTGTTTTCTAAGATGAATTGGTTTGCTCAACTAGCCGGAAGGTCAACTATTGATCTGGTATCCGGTAATTCTCGAATAGATTACCTGCTACTGTGGGTAGGAAAATTATGAAGGAACCATTCTAAGCTTTTCAGCAGAGAAAAGCTTTCATTAAGCTTGAATACTCTTTAAGCCCACACCCTCTACCCAGTCAGGGAAGACATGGTAGTGCTTTTCGCACAAGTGAATGAACACTCTTTACGAGGGAAGGAAAAAGTGACGACTACGGCCTATGCTCGAGGAATCCAAGGATTGAAATCCTAGTTTATTTGATGAGCGGCTTTTGCTCTAAGATCGAGCCAAGGGATCGTCAGGTTGAGCGTCTTCGCTCTAAGGATCTTACGAAGGGAAGGAAATTTCCCAGGTTCACCGAAACTCTAACACAGCTTAAGAATTATGTACACCTTTGAGTACATGGATAACACACGAAGATGCAGACCTATGCCAAGGAACTGGATGAGAGTTTGTTATACTCTCTTGAGCGCCTTTTTGCGCACAAGGATATTCCGACACGAGAATCTCTATTTGAGATGTGTTCGGTACAAGGAATTTGAGTTTCTCTACGGAGAGGAGGTTTTCTGATGGTCGTTGATCATTGAGTACGCTATGTGCTTTTACCATTACAATAGCAACTTTTGGTTGCGGTATATGTTTCTCCATGAGCAGGTCAAGTAGCCTTTACACGCTGCTGGAATAAATTCGAACTATTATATTCGTAAGAATATAGTTTGCCAACCATTTCAAAATGGTAAGAATCAAAGAGGGTTCGCTCTATTGTGAACCGGGTTTGAACGTACGTTCAGAAAATGCTATGGCTAGAATCCTATCTGCCTGAGATTTTGCAAGGCATCATTGATGCTCGCAAGGTGAATCATTTTTTATGATTCTGTAAGGAAGAGACTCTAATGGGCGTCCGGAAAACACTGCTAGTGGTAATAACTCGCAGGAGGAAAAGATTGGAAGGAAGTGCCGCCGTGCACAAGGAATCTTCTGATTGGAACAGTCCACCTACGTTGAGCGACGGCCCGGAACAAGAACCTTCTTTAAGGTGATCACAAATTGTGAAAGAAAGACATCGAGCTTAATGCTCTATGATTTGGGCATTCCCTATGTGGGAGGACACAAGAGGTTTAATACCCGCTGGACTAACAACGCAGGATTATGCACAAGGACAGATACCTAGATTGTTTTCTAGGAAGATTATTCTTATCGAATTTGAGAAGATGGAATCAAGTTAACAAAGTCTCAGATAAGGAAACTTTGGATCAGAACAATTGGCCTACCCAAAGCAAAGGCTTCGGAATAAGAACTTACTTTGGTAAGATGGCACACTTTGTGCGCCATAGGAAGATTCACCTGAGCTTAATGCTCTCGACATGCCCTATGCGGGAGGACAAAAGAGGTTTAATATCCTCAGGACTAATAGCGCAAGGTTATGCGCAAGGACATAGTCCTAAATTGATTTTTAGGAGGATTATTCTTCTTGGGATTGAGAAGTTGGAATTGAGTTAACGGATTCTCGGAAAGACGCGAATGACGAGTTCTTACATGGCTCGTAAGTTTGATGAATGGTGAAGGATATCCTCGAAGTACTAGAGGAAGGACATGGACATGAACTGGTAAGGTAAGTATTGAATTATGAAATTTTTGTTTAATTTACTTTTTAAGTTTTGTACTGAGAAAGGACCAGCTCAACTCACCATTGAGCAAGATTTGGAATTTTTCCGACTTCTCTCCGGCAGTTCAGTTGGACCTCTACAGTTGAGGACAACTGTTTATAAGTGAGAGGGATGTTGCTAAATTGGCTTTATCTCACATAAAAATAATTCTAAATGAATTATTGGATTTATAAGTGAGAGGGTTTTTCTCGCTTCGAACACCAGGACAAATAATACTAAATAAATTATTGGAATTTTAAGTGAGAGGGTTTTTCTCACTGGAAACATCCGAGTACAGAGTATTCCTAGTGCGTCATTGAAAGTAATGACGGGAGCACTGAGAACGAGAATATATGTAAGGCCACCAGGAACGGGTACTTCTGATGCGTCACATCGGATGGGTGACAAGGAGCATCGGAAAGAAGTATCCGACCATCTGGGAATGGACATCTTTGATGCGTCATAGGATGGGTGACATAGAGCATCGTGAAGGGGATTGTACCGTAAGTTCGGTAGGAAAGGACTAGGTGATGGGTATTTCTGATGCGTCACAAGGTGGGTGACGGGTGCATTAGAAAGGGAATATCCATAGTCGAGAGATCATCCGAACTGGAAAAGAGGAATACGCGTAAAGACGCAAGCACAAGAATAAAGATGGGTTCTGAGAAGCTTTTCTTAAAAAGCGGAATATTTTAACGAGTTTTCCGGGAAGAGCAGACGCTTTCCCGCGAGGAATCTATGTCTGCATTGCATTTGTGCATGTAGTTGCATCCAGAACCCTGGAAAGTGTTGTGAAAAGCATTGTTTTAAACTTATAAGGTTTTATTGAGTTTTTGGGCAGGTTCAGACCAATTTTAAAATATGCCAGCCGTCCACTTAATAAGTGGGCAGCCACTTAATAATAAAACAACAAAACCAGCCAACGAATTCTCTCTCCCTATTTCGGGTAGAACAGAAAAAAAAAAATTGAAAAAAAAAAAAAACGGCCGCGATCTCTACACGAGCAGCTATTCGTGCCGTGGTCAAGGAGCTATAAAAGCACCACATGCCCTCACTGAAAAGGAGTTACCAACGTCAGCAAGAGAAGACTCTGCCGCTAGATAACGCAAGAGATCGCGAGACTACGAAGCACGGAAGTCGCTTTTCCCGGCAAGAGCAACAGGTATCTATTGTGGATTCGCCATATGAATTATTGTCGCGTGTTTGCGTATGTGTTTGTAGGTACTTCATCGCGAAGGAGAAGCGAGAAGGCTTCGGCCTACGCTTGGGAATTCCGGGAACGGAATTCGGAAATTGTCTGCGGAGTCTCGACTCCGAGTACAGACGGAAAAAGGATTGAGAGCTCGTCTCTCGGATTTCCCTTACGGGAAGGAACGACCATCGGGACAGAGATTTAGAACGGAGGGGTTTTCTCCGGTTCTTATGCTTGTAAAAAGATTCTCCCTAATAAAGAATTCTCTTTAAGGAGGGGGACCAGCCCATCTTCTGGTCCCCAGTACTGTGTCGATCTTCTCACTCTCTCAATTTATTTCTCTCTATATCCTCTGGCTTCAGTATTATTTGATAAATTCTATTTATCCGAGTATATTTTATATTGTTATGCGCCCCCGTTTGTGACAGGCATTCAGTCATAACCTTTTCCCTCAACGGCTATGTGACGCACAACATCGTTTTCTTCATCAAGTAGCCATCCCGAATGGAATATCTTGCTACTACCTCCCCATTCTGTATTTGACTGAATACATCTAAAAAATCTGGATCTATGGCCTACTGATCGACCATGTCCTGTAAGCTTCTATGATGAATCGTGGAAATAGCCAAGACTAACGGCTTCAGGGACAAAGCATCTGCCACTAAGTTCTTCTGTCCTTGCACATGGACAATCTGAAAGTGAAATTGTGACAATATGTTAGCCCACCGCATCTGCTTTTCTGATAGCTGCTTCTGTGACAAGAAGCAGCGTAAACTCTGATGGTCTGTGAAGACAGTAAAATACGCTCCGAGTAGGTAATGTCGCTACTGAGTAAGAGCGTGGATAACCGCCAAAAGCTCTTTCTCATAAATCTGTGTTGTCAATTCCGGCCTTGAAAACAATCGGCTCTCATAGGCAATGACATGGCCTTCTTGCATTAAGACCACACCCAGACTACGACCACAAGCATCACAATATACTTCGAATGACTTTTGCAAATCCAGCAAAGTCAAAATTGGTCCCATAGTCAATTTCTCTTTCAAAGTCTGAAAGGCAGTCACCTCTGTGGGTCCCCACGAGAAAGAGACTCCTTTTTGTGTCAAGATATGCAAAGGGAAAGCAACCTCTGCAAATTTTCTAATGAACAGCAGGTAATAAGAACATAAGCCCAAGAAGCTTCTAACTTCATGGACATTCTTCAAATCGAGCCAATCACGTATAGTCTCAATCTGTGACCGGTTCCATCTGTACTCCTGCTGCTGAGATGATGTGTCCCAAAAAGTGTATCTTTGCTAAGAAAAATTCACTCTTCTTGGCATTGATCACCAACTTGTGATCTCGCAATGCTTGAAAGACCTATAGCAGATGTTGTCTATGTTCTGACTCATCCTTGGAAAAGACTATAATGTCATCAAAGAAAATGCCAACAAAAGATCTGTACTCTCTGAAAATCCTATCCATCATTCGGTTAAAAGTCGTTGGAGCATTGGTAAGGCCAAAAGGCATCACCAAAAATTCATATAAACCGAAGCTCGTTCGAAAAGCTCTCTTGTAGACATCTCCTAACGCGATTCGGCTCTGATTATATTCGCTTTTCAAATCGATCATGTTGAAACATGAGGATCCCTGTAGTATATCAAGAATATCATCGATCCTTGGAATCGAAAACCTGTTCTTGATGGTGATTTTATTGAGAGCTATATAATCAATGCACATTCTCCAAGATCCATCTTTCGTTAAAACCAACAACATCGGAGAGCAGTCTGGTGAAGTATTCGACTGGATATGTAACAAACTTGGACAATCCCAAGTCAAGATTCTAACGCGACACGACAAGAATTCACTTCAAAACAGTTCAGTTCACAATTGAGTCGACACGGCCCGGCGGAGTTCCGTGCCTAGAGATATTGGTCCCAAAGACCGGCGCCCCTTCCGGTATTTCTTTTTGTATTAATCTGTTGCACAAAGTACACAGAAGTGGTTGGGTCTCACTCTCAGACTCTGTGTCCAAATGCTCTGAGAAGTGAGAGCCCAAGCCACACTTATAAAGAGTTCACAAGGGATGCCAAAAGCACAGCCCCAAAAGCTTTCAAAAATAAAGCAATTCCACTCTCAAGCCTTATTAAGTAAAATAAAGCAATTCACATAAAGCCCTCTCTCTTTCTCTTGCAATTTGCGTAGAATAAAGTAGGTCAAAGCCTTTGCGTAGAATTCAGCATTTGCGTAGAATAAAACAGTTGCCACGTCAGCCCAGCCGTACACTGCTTGCCATCGCTTTTTGCACCGCAATTTGCGGAGGGTCCGTACATTGCTGCGACATCACTGCTGCCTGAGCATTTTAGCCACGGGCGGGTGTGTGTGTGTGTGTGTGTACTGGGCAGCCACGTCACCAGTTTGTGACATACCCCCCTCTTGAAAGTATTGTAATCGCCCTCGATTACGCTTGCAAAACAGACAAAGGCCATAAACTGTGTGAGCAGACACTAATTGTTAGTACTGACGCACTAGGAACACACATCTAGCACATGTACCAATCGGCAGTCACATCACAGGACATCACTTGACAAATCACATTCACAAATTCATTCGGATCTCAGACCATGATTTATCGGCAACGTATTTAGCAATCGCATCTAGATCCAATCGGGACCTCAGAGATGCCCGATTGACTAATCCTTATTGCAACCATGTCTATGAGACCGTTCAGACCAAAATGTTGCAGTCGTTCCGTCTATCAGTTCCTGCACTTAAACAAGTCAAGAACTAATCAATATCATATTATCGGGAATTCCAGTTCATACAGTCATATAGCAGAATTTGTCAGCCCACAGTATCCCTGAAACTCAAAGAGACATCAATGACTTTAATATAAAAAATCGAGGCATCTGTTGACAAAGGAGTGGAGCAACTCCCTCTTGTGCATACCCGCGCACCAGATTCCACCCAATCTGCTAGGTCCTCCTCCTCCATCCACTTCGCATCCAATGCAGGATAGTTCTTGAATTTAACCAAGAACCGCCTTATCACTTTACCCTTAATCTTTCTGTCTTTATGTGCCAGTATCTGTTCTAGATCAAGGATCTCCTCGTTTTCTTCCACTTCGGGTTGCTCATCAGGCTCCCCATCTTCGGGCACATCGCCTTTAAAAGACTTCAAGAGACTCACATGAAAAGCATTGTGAATCCTCCAAGTATCGGACAGCTTCAGTCTAAAGGAGACATCATTTATCTTTTCAAAAATCTGAAAAGGTCCGTAGTATCGCATAATAACCTTTGGAAAAAACCTCTTTTCCCCTTTTTCTTTCTCAGGCGTGCCTTCTCAAAACGTAAGAGCACCCAATCATTCTCCTTCAATTTCAAATCACGATGATGGTGATGTGCTGCCTTTCTCTGTCTTTCTTGAGATTTTTGCAAAGCCTCTCGACCTTGGCAAAAGCCGTGTCCAAGTCACGCGTGTACTCATCGGCTTCAAAAATATTATCTTTCGTGCTTAGGAAGGGTGGAACCTTCGCAGCACCTTCAATAATCTCAAATGGCGCCTTCCCCGTCGAAGAGTGTATCGTATTATTGTAGGCAAATTCAACCAAAGGTAAATACTTTCCCCATCGAGTCTTCTCATCTGAGATGTAAGACTTCAATAAATCTAGTACCACTGAATTGGCAATGTCTGATTGCCGGTCAGTCTGCGGGTGGAACGATGACAAGAACTGCAACCGCGTACCAATGTTCTCCCAAATAGCCTTCCAAAACAAACTCGTGAATCTGGGGTCCCTGTCGAAGACAATCGTCTCAGGCATGCTATGTAATCTGAAGATTTGGGCCACATACAGTCTCGCTAAGTAATCCGGCTTGACTGTTTTCTTCACTGGAATGAAATGAGCTTGCTTGCTAAATCTCTTAATAACAGTTCAGATACCATCGTGACCACTCTGTGTTCTCGGGAGATTAAAAATGAGATCCATTGCAATACTTTCCCGAGGGCGGGTGGGTATAGGTAAAGGCTGTAACAATCCTATACTTTATGCCTGTCAAACTTGACCTTCTGGCATACCAAGCAACTGCATACAAAATCGTCCACGTCCTTCTTGAGTCTCCGCCAAATAAGTATCTCTCCACACCTCTCAAGGTGGTAGCCATAGTGGTCTCGTACGGTCCCGTACGTTTTGTACACGTACGATGATGTGCGGTACTAAACGAACTAAAAAATATTAAGATGTACGATGACGTTACGTACGTTCAAAATTAAAAAACAAAGAATTCTTACGTCTAAGGCTCACGCCCTTGGGTTTATACTTTACACTTAAAGAAACTTGACATTATGAGATCTTCAATGGGAGCTTGAGAGGGAGAGACCCAATGGAGAGAAGATGGAGAGGCAAGACTCTAGTCTCTAGAGCTTGTCACTTGAGAGCTAGAACATGGGAGCATTGAGCAGTGAGAGCATTGAGAGCAATGAGCATTGAGAGCTTGAGAGCAATGAGCATTGAGAGCTTGGAAGTGTTGGAGAACAAGATGGAGAGGCATTGCTTAAATAGGAAGAGGCTAGAGCATGAGAGAGAGAGAGTTGGGCTGCTCAATGTAATCCATTCACAATTGTGAATTTTGCCCAAAAAAAAAAAAACGTACAAAACGTACGAAACGTACGGGACAGTACGTGACCCGCAGTACGGAACGAGACGTTCCGTACGTCGTACGAAAACTACCCTGGTGGTAGCAATGCCGCGGTGACCCGTAAAAGGTGGACAATGGCATTCAGTCATAACCTTTCTCAATGGCTGTGTAACACACAACATGGTTTTCCTCAACAAGTAGCCATCCAGAATGGAATATCCCGGTACTATCTCCCCATTGCCGAGTGAAAATATCTGCAAAATTTGTTTCTGTGACATACTGATCGACCATATCCTCGAAGCTCCTATGATGTATCGCGGAAATAGCCAGAACCAACGGCTTCTGGGACAAAGCATCCGCCACCAAATTCTTTTGTCCTTGCACATGGACAATCAAGAAGTAAAACTGTGACAAGATGTTCGCCCACCGCATCTGCTTTTTTGATAGCTGCTTCAGTGACAAGAAGTAGCGTAAACTCTGATGGTCTTTAAAGACAATAAAATCCGCTCTGAGTAGGTAATGTCGCCACTGAGTAAGAGCATGGATAACCGCCGAAAGCTCTTTCTCATGAATCTGTGTTGTCAATTCCGGCCTTGAAAACAATCGGCTTTTGTAGGCAATGACATGGCATTCTTGCATTAAGACCGCACCCAGACTACGACCACAAGCATCACAATATACTTCGAATAACTTCTGCAAATCCGACAAAGTCAAAACTGGTCCTGAAGTCAATTTCTCTTTCAATGTCTGAAAGGCAGTCACCTCTGTGGGTCCCCTCGAGAAAGGGACTTCTTTCTGTGACAAGATATGCAAAGGGGAAGCCACCTCTCTAAACTTTCTAATGAACCGCCTGTAATATGAACACAAGCCCAAGAAGCTTCTAACTTCATGGACATTCTTCAAAATCGGGCCAATCACGGATAGTCTCTATCTTGGCCGGGTCCATCTACACTCCTGCTACTGAGACAATGTGTCCCAAAAAATGTATCTTGGGTAGGAAAATTTGACTTTTCTTCGCACTTATCACCAACTTGCGATCTCGTAATGCTTGAAAGACTTGTAGCAGATGTTCTCTATGTTCTGGCTCATCCTTGGAGAAAACAATGATGTCGTCAAAGAAAGTGCCAACAAATAGTCTGTACTCTCAAAAAATCTTGTCCATCATCTGGTTAAATGTTGCAGGAGCATTGGTTAGGCAAAAAGACATCACCAAAAAAATTCAAATAACCCAAAAGTCATCCGAAAAGCTTTCTTGTAGACATCTCCCGATGCGATTCGGATCTAATGATATCCGCTCTTCGAGTCAATCTTGCTAATACACGAGGATCCCTGTAGTCGATCAAGAATATCATCGATCCTAGGAATCGAAAGTCTGTTCTTGATGGTGATTTTGTTGAGAGCTTTATAATCGATGCATAGTCTCCAAGATCCGTCTTCCTTCAATCTTCAAAACCAACAACACTGGAGAGCAGTACAGTGAAGTACTAGGCTCGACAAGACCCTTCTCCAAGAGGTCTTTCACTTGGTTCATAATTTCTTTATTCTGGGCTCGGCTCACACGTTAAGGTGGCCGGTTCGGTGGTATGCTTCGAGGTATCAGATCAATGGTATGATCCTCAGGACGAGCGGGTGGTAACTCGCCTAGCAGGCCCTCTAAAAAGCAATCGACATAAGTGTGGAGAGTTCTTGTTGTTATGTTCTTTCGGTGCCTTTTTAGGGCACTTCGCGGAGATATGCCCAGTTTCCCGCATCCGAAGCACTTCCCCTCTTTGATGTAGAGAGCTCTCTCCCGAAGAGTAAGCTTGGGTCGTGCATCCTTTTCTTTCTTTTTGGGGTTGCTCTTCTTCTTTCTACTTTCATTGTTCGAAGTTTGTTCGTTCCTCTACGTCATGATTTCATCTGTGGGCTAGATCAAACTGCCTGAGTGAATAGCAAAACCCCGTTTCGCATTACTCATCAATTTGTGAATGGAATCTGACTTTTGCTCTAAGCAGTGATCTCGGATCTCTGTAGAAAGTCCCAAGGTAAACCGCTCAATCTGTTCTTTGAATGAGATCTTCTTAAATGAAGAGGCCGATAGCAAAGAGCTCCAGAATCTCTCACAATATGCATCCAATGAATCTCTCTTGTCATCCGAAGATGGTTCCAAGCAGTTCATATGTCACGTTCGTACTCCCGAGTCAACCGGAAAGAAATAAAAAGCCTTTTAAATTTCAGCCATTTAAATGGCGCTTGCTTGTTCAATAGAAGCGTGGACCACCAAGTTTGAGCATTTCCCTTGAAGTAAGAGGTAGCCCTTCGAATCTTGGAGTGCTCTTAAGTAACACCCTCCAAAGAAAACTATGTCAAACTGTTGTATGAAGGCCAAAGCCTTCGAAGCATCTCGAAAACCAGAAAACGTATCAAATTTAATTGATTGTCCACCTTCTTTGAACTCTCAAACTTTCTTGCTTTTATCTTCCAGAAAGTCAAACTGATTGGCTTTCTAAAAAATCTCCTTCCTTGCATAAAATCTACGGTCATCGGAGTCCAAACTTCTATCCGAAGACGAGTCCTTTGTAGAACTGTTCAAAACTGGGCGAGATTTAGACTTCTTTGCCTTTTTCTTGCCCTTTCCAAAGCGTTGCTTTTTGCTTCACTTTTTGCATTTTCTATCATATTCGCCCGAGTCAGAAGAGCTAGAAGAACTGTCAGAAGAAGAAGGAGAAGAAGAACTAGGTAATCCTTCAAACCGCACATGCTTCTTGTGCTTTCTTGCCGAGGCAAAAGTAGATTGACGACCCAAATAACCCGGGAAGTCAGTTCCTTTCTTCTGCTTTTTGTTGTGCTTTTCAATTTTGTTATGCGCGTCAAAAAGCTGAGAAATCCATGCATCAAGCACCTCTTCTAATTCTTGCTCAGTAAACATCCATGGAGTAGGAGATTTCTTGAGTACCGATTTGGGGGGTGGTTCTATGGTTTGCTGCCACTGTGCATACACCTCGTCGAAGGAGGTCTGGGTCATAAATTTTGCAAATTTTGGGTCCTTCGCAAAATTTAACATCATCTTTCCTGCATCGACGATCAATCGTCAACACTTCATCTCTTCAAGCTCCACCGGAGTAGGCCGGGACGGGCCGTACTCCTCGCGTGAATCTTCTTCATGATCTCTTCCCGCATCTCCATATGCAGAGGGAGTCGACTGATCTCTGTCTGAATCCACAAGTGCCGCGTAAAAAGGATCTGATGTCCCGGTAGCAGAGAAATCAGCCGCGCTTTGATACCACTGTAATAGACTTGGACACTCCAAGTCAAGATTCTACCGCGACACCACAAGAATTCACTTCAAAAGTTCACAGTTCACAATTGATTCGACACTGGCCCGGCGGAGTTCCGTGCTTAGAGATGTTGGCCCCAAAGACTGGCGCCCCTTTCGGTATTTCTTTTTGTATTAATCTGTTGCACAAAGTACACGGAGTGGCTGGGTCCCACTCTCTGACTCTGCGTCCAGATGCTCTGAGAAGTGGGAGCCCAAGCCACACTTATAAAGAGTTACAAGAGATGCCAAAAGCAAGAGTCCCAAAAGCTGCCCATAAAAAGCAATTAAATCTCCTCTCACAAGGCTTGGTAAAAAAATAAAGCAATTAAATAAAATTCTCTCTCTCCCTTGCTAATTTCTGTAGAAAAAAGCAGGTCCAAAATCTGCCGCTGCTGCCTCCATGAAACGCGCAGAAATCCATACAACGTCCATACATTGGCTGTCAGCGCATTCTGCAGCGGGATTTCTGAGAGACTGTACAGCTGCCACGTCAGCATTCCGCAGAGCAGTGTGTGTGTATAGGGTAGCCACGTCACCAGTTTGTGACACAAATAATGGCATGCTCATAAACAACCATGAAAAACTTCACTTATCAAATCAAACCACATTACCAAACAACCCATTGAAAGATTAAACTTTATAAACAGAAACATTGCACTTGAGAGCATTTGCTGCATCAACCTTAAATGATAGATCTTATGTCTACTATCAATTATTGAATAAACCATGATACGTTTCTTATAAATAAGTCTTTTTATGCAAGTACTCCTATCTAGGTATTGAGCACAATAATACGTCACATATGCTTCAAAGCGTAGTCATCCCTCATCTTTGCCACTTACATCTAGTAGGCAAGTGGTGGCACTGTCATTCGGAGCAAGGGGCAATTAGATATGGTGTGATAATGAAGGGCACGTCAATTGGTTATGTGGAATGAGAGTGGCATGGCAGGTCAAGAGCAAGTGCAATATGCTAACGTAATCTAGCATTGAGGCAAGCCATCAAGCATGGAAACAGGCTGTGGGCACAATGGCGGCATGCATAGCCAACAACGAGCGCCCACAACGGGCAAGGTGGTTGTAGATGGGAAGCCTTGGACCATTGCTAGCAACAAAGACAAGACAGAGGATGCACGTCCTAATAGATGATGCAAAGGGTGCCAATGCCAACCGCAGGAGAGGCAAAGGATTTTCCCATCGCAGGGACCGTAGGGGGAAAAGGCTTTGCCTAGAGCGAGGAGACCCAATTAGGTTTGACTCAAAGTTTTCATGAGTCGAAGAATCCTTCTTGGTTTTTAGGATTTTAACTTTTTGACTCAATCGACCTTGGGTGTACTAAAGATTTCTCTCTCTCTCTCTCTCTCTCTCCAAATCCACCCATACCAAAGATATACTGACTAATAGAGCCATTGGGCTTGGGAGAGCTAGACACTTACGTCTACGAGGACCACCATGACATTGATGGAGCTCCGTCATAGGATACATAGGATCAAGACTATTCTAGCACAACATGAGAGTCGTTCAATACAACTATTCACAGACGGCCATTAACAATGCTCTTCAAAGACTGGCACAATACATCCTCGGATAGAGCCTAAAGTCCGACATCCTCGAACACTCATGTTCTTTTAGCTTTCATTTTACTTTATTTTATTTTAAACCCAAACATTGTATTAACTCCACTAGGATTGTATCAATTTGGTGTCACAGGTCATTTTGGCCTTTGGAAGACATTCAACATAACATTTCATCTCTCTCTCTACATTACATTACAATTCATTTCATCATCTCCCAATCCACTAGGATAGTTTCCTACGACGTAAAAATTCTCGTCTTCTTCTTCTTCTTCTTCTCTTCCTCTCTCTCTACACATTACATTACATTTCATTTCATCATCTGTCAATCCACTAGGATTGTATCAATTTGGTGTCTCGGGTCATTTTGGCCTTTAGAAGACATTCTACATGACATTTCATTTCATTTCATATCTCTCTCTCTCTCTCTCTCTCTCTCTCTCTCTCTCTCTCTCTCTCTCAACCTTATATAAACTGTTTGCAGCCGCTTGGCCGGTAGAGCCGGGTAGATCAGCAGAGTGTGCGCGTAGCTGAGGGAGAGGGCGAGGGAGGAAGATGTGGCAGCTGAGGCTCGCGAGGGAGGAAGAGGGGTGCAACAACGCGCGCGCGCAGGACTTAGATTTGCAGGAGCGGCGCCATTGCAACAAGATTAAAAAAGCAATAGAAGAAGCTCATTTTTTGGTCAAAATTTGATAATTAAACTAAAACTTATGTAAATTTCCAGGTCTTGAATTCAACTCTCCTCGTCGGATAGTTCTTTGAGGTCACTTGGGATAGTTTCCTACGACGTTCAAATTCTCTTCTTCTTCTTCTTCTTCTTCTTCTCTACCCTATCCCGTACTTGCCCTAACTCATGTCAGGAAAAAAAAATCGGGGTTTAATGTATTTTAACAGACTGAAAATTGTAAAATCTCGATTAGATTTTGAGCTTAACTTTAAGAAAAACCAGGATATTTACATAAGTTTTAGTCTAATTACTGGCAAAAGTTTCAAATTTTGACCAAAAGATCGGGATAATTTCAAGTTTGCCCTTATTTTCATCGGTTAGGAAAATTGTATTTTTCTAGCCTTGTTCACGCGGGGAATCACACGGATAGCAATGTAAGAAAAAATTTGGGGTCTAGTGTATTTTAACATACTGAAATTGTAAGATCCCAATAATATTTTGAGCTTGGCTTTAAGAAAACCCGGAAATTTACATAAGTTTTAGTGTAATTACTAGCAAAAGCTTTAAATTTTGACGAAAAAACGGGAGAATTTCAAGTTTGCCCTTATTTTCACTGGTTAGGAAAATTGTATGTTTCTAGCCTTGGGTGCACATGCACCGATCGCAACCTTCGGAGCTTGGTACAATGGTATTTGGAAAAACAAATTCTCCAGGTATCGAAAAAAGTCAAAGGACACACGACCTAGGAAAATACTGTCCAAGTGCCAACTTTCTATATAGAAAACAAGTGGAAACTCCTTGTATTCTTCTAACGACCTTTTGAAGTTCGTCTCTTGCTATTTCTACTTAGTTAGTACCAACGCTAAACTTTTCTTACTCATTGTGGCTTTCATCTCTTGCCACCATTTTCATACTCCGAATTGATTCTCGTCAAATCTTCATGCAAGACAACAGCTTTGACATTTGCTATTTCCTCTGCTTGAGTTGTTGACCAGGCATGCTCCTCGACAGTTTCTCAATCAACCCAAAGGTGCCAAAATCCAAGTTGGAAAATGCAAAAGGCCTGGATTATAGCTTTCCAGGGAGGATGGAAAATATTGCTCCCCTCAGTAAAAGTTACACGGACAGAGTGCAGTATACTGGGGAATAAAAAGCCATACATGCCTTTGTGTAAGCATTATGCACAGGATTGGCAATAACAGACCCCGCCATGAAAGTACTCATCGATACACACGCGCGCGCACGCGTGCGCAGAAGCCTACTAATGAAGCCTAAAGCAACAGCTGATGTGAGGCAAGTTACCTCCTCAATGATAACTTCCAATCCCACTACCACTTCATTAACTCACAACATGCTACTCAAAGCACTCATTGTTTGTGAAGCCCTTTTCCAATAAAGCAAGTAGGTGGAAATTAATCTCTCTCTCTCTCTCTCTCTCTCTCTCTCTCTCTCTCTCTCTCTCTCTCTCTCTCTCTCTCTCTCTCTCTCTTCTTTCTCTCTCCATTGAAACAACCATTGTATTTAAGGTGGCCCAGGTAGTTTTATGTACACCCCCCCCCCCCCCCCCCCTTATGTATACGGTATGAGTATGAAATAATGAGGGGCTACCCCTATTGTATATGCTTCTGTACAAAATCCAACAAAAACCCTCTTGTACACTCACGTGGTACCATAAGGAAAAGCACAATGAATCCCCCCGGTTTCAAATGTCTACTACTATCAAATGTTGACTTTTGTGTTGCTCACATGATTGATTAACTAGTGCTTAGCACCACCATGTGTCTCTTGAGACCTGGAAATTCAATTTGCAATACTTATGATTGTATTATGGTTTTGTCTTCAATGAAGAGGTAGATCCGACAGATCTGAAGATGAAAGATGATCCAAGCACACAGGAGGTAGATCAGCAGCTCTAGGATGAGCATGAGGAGGTCCTTCTTCAGTTGCACAGAGAGCTTGAGTGTGTGGAACGATGGGTCACTTGATCCAAGCATCAGCAAATAGCATTTCCCTTTTATTTGTAGAGAGTGCACAACGAGAGAGCATTTGCAAGGGGAATCTATTCGCATTGGACAGAGGTGTGTGAATGAGGAGGTTTGTCTCGTTCACACTCAAACGCACTCAAACACACTCAAAGTTTGCGAACGGATGACCCCCTCGCGAGTGATGCAGCCTTTGCAGAGGAGCAAAGTCCCTCGATTGTAGTGCCCACTCTTCATCTTTATCCAATAACAAGATTTGAGATAGTGGATAGTGGGTAGCACTTCATCTACAGTCTATTACCTAGAACTCATGGATTTTTCAAACTCTAGTTTATGTTGTCGTTTTCAGTAGCCCATTGGTGGTGGATTATAGAGTCTTTTTCATTTCACCTTACTTTGTATCGTGTATGGCATGTACCATGGATTTATCTACTATCGAGAGTGTCAATTTTTAGAAATTCAATGCTCTAATTATTGAGTCTTGCAAATCTATGACATTGTAATTCATCTCTATTTATTGTTCATATAGATTCTAAAACCTTTTTGTGCGATACAAAAATTGAAATCTAGAAATGGTTGAAGGGTCTTATCTTGTGCTAATGTTCACTCTATATTGTTAATCTATGAAGTAGGGTCATTGCACACAATATGTAATGGATACATGACTGGTATATTTGTGAAAATGTAGAATTTTTCTATGATGTTCATTTCTTAAAAAATTACACCGACTGATACGTACCTCAAAAATATTATCAATCCAAAGGTATGTACATACCTAACATATTGAATCCGTACCGTACACTATGTACCTTTCCACCATATAGCGGACCCTAGTGCCTCCCTTGTATTTATCTATCATAAGCAGTATAGCCATCATTTTGGGTTCATACCGCACCCTCCTCGTCTCCTCTCTCTATGTTCTCTCTTGAACATCCCCCCCCTCCCCCACCTTGGACAATCTCTCCCTCCCCATTTCTCTTGCATTTTCTATGTGAATGGATTCATCCAATGCCACGTAGCCCACGAACAACTCCCCTTGCGTCTCCTTAGGCTCCTATTAATCTCCATAGAGAGTCTGTGGAGTGTTGCTCACTGATTCTAGCTGACCTGGGAGACAGTTCTAGTGGCAGTTGCTCGTGTTGAGGTGGCTGCCCATATTCAGAGAGAGGTGTCCCTACACTAGTTGAAGCCATTTTGACATCACCCGGTCGTCACTTGAAAGAAACATCAATGTGGAAGAGGCAAACTCAATTGGCAACCTTTAATTCCATCTTAAGACATAAATAGACATACATGTATATATTGTGGTCTTTGAACTCCTAGGGCAAGTCTGAGTGCGAGGAGTCTTTTGTGATGAGCAAAGCATGATATGTGTGCGAGAGGGCAGTTGACTTCGTGTGTGCACTGCTATCTCAAATTGCCCATCTGTCTGCAAATGATAATCTGTGAATGTGGTTAGCCCATTGTTTTGCAACACCTAGTCTTCTAATGTAATGTAAACACTCATCTCCTTCAGAATTAGAAACACAGTAAGTTGCACAAAAGAAGTGTTTCCACAGAGCATTTAGGTTCCTTAAAAAAGGCTTGGTTTGATTTTTTGATCCATTTGCATGTGTGGGTGTATGTAAGAGAATGCCCTTCAGTCTACAACACAGAATCCTCTCTCTCTCTCTCTCTCTCTCTCTCTCTCTCTCTCTCTCTCTCTCTCTCTCTCTCTCTCTTCTCTCTCTCTCTCTCTGTCTCTCTGTGTGTGTGTGTGTGTGGTGTGTGTGTGTGTGTGTGTGTGTGTGTGTGTGTGTGTGTTGTGTGTGTGTGTGTGTGTGTTGTGTGTGGCGGGAGGCGGGGGTGTGTTGCTGTGGGGGGGGGGGCAAAAGAAAGCTTACATGTTTGCTCACAGTTTGCGATTTATTGCTATGAGAAGCAGCTTTCATGCAAAGAGAACATTTGAAACATAGGAGGGCCTACTGAAGTGCAAATTGATATTTCTAGGAAATTCAGAACGAAAGGGAGAGAAAGAACAATTATAGTTTACAAGAAGAATGACCATTTGGTAATTTTATATCATTAAATGGTAATTAAAATTTTAAGAAAAATTATCATCATGTTTTTTTTGGAAGTATATAACTAAGTTTAGAAAGGCCCGACTCTTTGTGTAGATGCAGATGATGTGGACCCGATGTGCTGCCAAAGATGTGTACAGATCAATGATGACGTAATGTGTAATGGAAATGGCCTATGAACTTTGAAAGTAGCGGAATTAGGAAATTAGGTGAAGCACTTTTGAGAGATTGCATAGCGGGTGAACTTAATTGATGGTAGCAACATAAACATGGTACTTAGTTAACTTGGCATGAACAATACTTTTGAAAGAGAGAGAGTTTAGAGAACATGACAATAGTTGAGGACCGGATTCATACAGAGCTGGTCCCCCTCCAATAGGCATTTGTATTATAGTTTCTCCATCAAGAGAGACTTGGTACAATACAATCTTTGTGTTCCTTGTGACCTAGGTGATGCAATGAAGATGGAAATATTCATGTATCACAAGCATAACATAAACGTTATAGAAAGCATTAACTATCCCAAGCCTCAATCCCAAGGCCTCAAACACCTTCGAAGGTGGAGAGAGCTAGCGGGGAATGAGGATAGGGAAGAGGAAGAAGAAACATTTCCATAGGAGAAAGAAATAGTTCTCACTTATCATTACTCTTCTTCCGAGCATACATATAGCATAGTAATGAAGAAGGAGAAGATGGCAAGCTTAAGCATTGAAGCATGGCTCTTGGTTGGATTTTCATTCCATAGCCAAGAGTGTTGGTGTAGGCTCTCACTTCTCACAAGATTAGAGAAGGAGGTGGAGTTCCTCAACTTTTTCCAAGTGAGAATGGTTCCACAAAATGAGTATGTGTGTGTGGTGTATATCCCCCTAGCACCCCCCTTGCTTGCTTAGGGGGTGAGTTGTTGCTTTCCACATGTTTCAAGCTCATTGGACCCCTCTCCCCCTAGCGAATCACATACATCATGTAGTCAAGTACATGGGTAGTCTTTTGACAAGTCCTCCTTATCCCTTAGAGAGAGAGAGAGAGCTTGAAAATATCTAGATATTTGTTGGATGGAACTAGAAGCTTATTGGACCCCTCTTTAGCCCAACCAATAGCATTCAAGCACACCATGTGGTTAAGATTAATGAGAGTCTGACATGTGTCCCATGTGCTCTTTTAAAAAAGGGGTGCCCTTTCGGTGAGTGGAAGGTTAGGTCAAAGATTCCCCTAACTTTGGGACTTTCATGCATAGGAAGCTTCTCAAGCAACTTCCTCATAAGTTTGTAGGGTCTCTTTTTGACTCAAGCACCTTACCCCCCATGCATAGGAAGCTTCTCAAGAAACTTCATCATTACGTTTGTAGGATCTCTTTTTGACTCAAGCACCTTACCCTCCATGCATAGGAAGCTTCTCAAGCACCTTCCTCATTAAATATGACAAGTACCTCAAGTACCTTAGTCATCAAGCATGACAAGAACCTTAGGTGGAGTTCCCGCCTCAAGCTCAGTCCTAGCTTGCCTAAGGTCAAAGGAAAGTTTAGGTCGGGTTCCCACCTCAAGCTCAGCCCTAGCTTGCCTAAGGTCAAAGGTAAGTTTAGGTCGGGTTCATACCTCAAGCTCATCCCTAGCTTGCCTAAGGTCAAAGGACTTTTAACACTATCCATTGGAGGTCTTTAATGAAGTTAACCCTAAGGTCTTTTAAGCTCCATTAGTTAACCTTGCTCTTTGACATACCATCTCTCATTTGGGCCCCTTTACCATTGGCCCCGTGTTGAGATAGATCTGTAAGCACATGTCTATATTCTACCCTTGTTCCGTTTATTATCCCACATTAAATGATCAGTTTAATATGAGAAAATCATTTGGGTTGGTTAGATATTAGATTTAATGACATTACCTCTCTTTTGAAATCATTGTCGTCCTCGACTATGAGGTAAAAGAGATAAAGCCATAGTCATTAGTCAATTTGTCTTAGCGGGTAGAGGATCCCTTTTTACCCTACGACATCATTCCAAGATGGATAACTAATCCATTTGGTGCTTGGGAGACATAGCTGTTGCAAGCATGTCTGCTCTTTGGTGCTTGGGAGACATAGCTGCCCGCAAGCATGTCTGCTCTTTAGTCCATTTCATCCTCCCAAGTAGAGTGAATTCTACATGGTGTTTGAGAGACTTCGTCATCCCAAACATGATTCTTAGTATGCATACTAATTAAATTTGTGCACAATAAAGAGAGAATTAGTCTTATAAAACAAAAACATTGATCATTTAAAAGAAACATGTACATTTGTTACTACTAATGTAGTATTGTAAGCGTTGACAAGGTTCATACTATCCTTAAGCTGGATTCCTTGCATCCATCTAGCATCTTCAAAAGGAAAGTTTTTGAACTTAATAAGATACCGTCGGATAATCTTACCATGTCATAGTACCTTGTCTTCATGCCGAAGGATAGCTTCGGGTTGTAGCACCTCTTCTCGGTCTTCGATTTCGGGAGGGTCTTCAATAATTGGTTCATTTGGAGGCTCTCCTTTGTAGGGCTTAAGTAAGCTCACATGAAAAGCATTTTGTATGAGCCAATGGCTAGGTAACTTGAGTTGATAAGCCACCTCATTGATTGGCTTCAAAATTTGAAAAGGGCCATAGTATCCTTCAAAATTTGAAAAGGGCCATAGTATCTTTTTGCTAGTTTAGCATAATATTTTTGATGACCCGTAGGATTTTTGCCCGTTGTTTGCCTCAATCAAGCCTTAGGAAATTAAGTAAGCCCCATTCATTTTCTTTGAACGTTAAGGCCTTTTGTGCTTGTCAGTAGCAGCTTTTTGCCTTAGTTGGGAGATGGATATAGCCTCTTTAATCTTTTGAAAAGATGCTTGCAGGTCACGGCTATACTCATCAGTAGCGAAGATCTTCCATGTACTTTAAGTAGGAAGGACTTTTAGGTCTTCCCTATAAATTTCAAAAGGCGCTTTTCCCGTAGAAGTATGGATAGTATATTATACGCATACTCTACAAGAGGTAAGTACTTTTCCCATTGTGAGCATTGATCTACTTCTGTAACATAGGTCTTTAGTAGATCAAGAATCGTAAGATTAGCTATCTCACTTTGGCCATCCATTTGTGGGTGATAGGGAGAAGAGAAATTCAATCTTGTACCTAGATTTTTGAAGAGACCTTTCCAGAAATTACTGGTCATTTTAGGATCTCTATTTGACACGATGGATGTTGGCAATCCATGGTGTTTGAAAATATGTGATATTAATAGAGTTGCCATTTGGTGTGCCTTAATAGTCTTCTTGACAGGGACAAAGTGTGCTTGCTTGCTAAACCTGTCGACGATTGTCCATATTCCCGTATTCCCACAGATAGACTTGGGTAATCCAAAGATAAAATCCATGGATATACTCTCCCATGGTGAATTAGGAATTGGCAATGGCTGGAGTAATCCAGGTTGCTTCCCTCTATCGTAATGCCCCGCATAGAGAGAGAGCATGGGATTCATACATGACTTTCTCACGAAGGGAGTGGGTAACACATAGCATGTTGCCATGGAGAAGATAACCATCCTGCAAGGTGAATGGTTCCTCTTTCTTCCCCAAAGCAAGGGCTGACATTATATCTTTAAAGTCAGGGTCAGTAGCATACTCATCTATCATAGAAGATAGATCATTGTGAGTTTCTATTGACACAGCATTAACTTTTGGTCTTCGTGAAAGTGCATCAACCACTTGATTCTGCTTACCAACAATGTGAGCAATGTGGAAATTAAATTGCGAAAGAGAATTTGCCCACCTCATTTGTTTGTCGGAAAGCTTTGTTGCGTCATGAAGTACTTGAGACTTTGATGGTCTGTTCGTAAAATAAATGGAGTCCCCAATAGATAGTGCTTCCATGTGTCTAGGACACATAGAGAACAGCTAACAGCTCTTTCTCATAAATGCCTAAGACCCATTCATCCGTGTTGAGCCTTCGGCTCTCATATGCTATGGCATGCCCTTCTTGAAGCAAGACTGCTCCAAGGCAATCACCACAAGAATCACATTGGACCTCAAATGGATTTGAGAGGTCTGGAAGATAAGGACTGGTTGGGAGGTAAGCTTATCTTTGATCTTGCCAAAAGCATTTTGCTCCTTAGTAGTCCATGAATACTTAACGTTTTTCTTTGTTAAGTGTTAACCCTCACGGCTCACGGACACCATATCACCTACGACGGACGTTGTACTATTTACTTGGTAGAGTCAGGTAACGGGCTTGTCGGTCCAATAGGAAAAGGGTAAGAGTGATCGCCGATGAGAGGCGCACTCTAACTAGAACATTCAAGGGATTAGTTGGCTAAGCATGGGCGCCCAAGTGTGAATGGGGTGAGCTCATATAAAAGTCAACTAAACCTAAAATTCACACACTCTCTCATTTGTGCAATTGAAGAGTGCTCTTGCTCCATCTCCATCTTCTTCTTTATCATCTCATTGTGTGTGTGTGTGTGTGTGTGTGAGAGAGTGAGAGAGAGAGAGAGAGAGAGATGGAGGAGAGAGAGAGAGAGAGAGAGAGAGAGAGTGAGAGGCGATCGAGCATTGTGGCGGCACGACGGCGGCGAGGCGGTTGAGCGCGGCGTAGCGGCGTCTCCCTCTTCTTCGCGGCGAGGAATCCTCCACGACAGGAAGCGTAGAGTGGTGAGTGACACACCATCTTCTTCTTTATCATCTCCTTGTGTGTGTGGGTGGTGTTGCGTGAGAGAGAGAGAGAGAGAGAGAGAGAGAGAGAGAGAGTGCGATGCGAGCATTGTGGCGGCACGACGGCGGCGAGGCGGTTGAGCGCGCGTAGCGGCGTCTCCCCTTCTTCGCGGTGAGGAATCCTCCACGACAGGAAGCGTAGAGTGGTGAGTGACACACCAACGCCATCTTTGAGCTTACTAGTTTAGGCTTGTTGTTGCTTGGAGCCATTTGTGGCTCGCACACGGTGTCGGCAAGTTCCTTGCATTGACACGTGCGACATACGCGCATATTTTTGGCGCTGCTGCTGCCGGGAATGCCATACACTAAGCTTGAATGGCACTCTGTGATTCTTTTGTAGTGCAATTTCAATTGTAGGAAAGGTAAGGAAGGAGGGTGTGTGTGTTGAGAAAAAGGATTTTGTGTTACTACTGTGTATTTTTTTTTTAAATAGAGTTTTCAAAGGTACTGTGTTTTTTCTCTGTGTAAGGTGTTAGTATTAAGGTTGTTAGTTCTGGTAATGTAATCTACAGTAAGTAGGAAGTAGATCTGTGAGAGCTAATAGAGTGTGTTAGTGTGTAACAATAGGTGTATTAGTTGGAAGTAGGTAGGTAGAGTGTGTGTGTGCTCTCGCGTAGGCCGCGGCGACCTTATCCTTTTTTAGAAAAAAAAAAATTAAAAATATTTTTTTAAAAAATAAAAAATAAAAATTTTAAAAGTAGGACCGGGATCGGAAATATCTCCCAGATCCAAGCCCAAGCTCACGCTCAGGCTTAAACATCTATCGCCCTTTAAAATTACGAATTTTAGCTTCACACGTAGCTAAAAATTGACTTTTTTGAGGACCAATGGAGCTTCAGGTGACCGAACGTTGTGTTGTAAAGCACACCGCGACCCTCTGAGTGATACGCTCGTTTTGAGCTATCACACTTTAATTAAAAAAAAAATCAAACATTAAAAAACATTAAAAACGTAAAAAACACGAGCGAAAACGGACGCTTAAAAAAGTAAGCGGTTAACCTTCGAGGTTATTTGCCGACGCTTGTAGGGTGCCAAAGGCACATGCATCTGCGATCTGGTCGTGTGCTAGAGACGGAGCAACTAGAGAGAATTTCTACTTACGCGAGTTCTCAATATCCACCTACTTTAGGTTCCGGACCCTCGGCGGGGACTCAAGGTAGTACAAACCAAGACCCGAACATAGCGGCTAGTGACTCTTCCTCTGACTACGACGTCATGGAGGGTTCCCAATGCCTAATCCCGATAGCTCAAGCCAAGACATGCATGCCATGGGCCCGCGGTCCGGGCCGAGCATGCTTAGCCGCTTGAAGGAAACCTTTAGTAGAGCCACTCGCTTCGAACATGGAGCTAATGATGTAAATGAGGACGGTGGGGAAGTAAATTCTCCATTCGTGACCAACGTAGACCCTATGCCCTTAGAGAATGTACATGTGAATACTTCATTCACTGCACCTCTTGACTCTTCATCGTTATTTCCCTCCGAGGTAATATTACCCGATGGTAGAAGCCTTGCCGAAGTGCAAGAGGTTGAGCGATATATCATTGCGGCTAGGGAAAAGGAAGTCAAGAGCTTACGCAAGGCGGAGCAACGAAGAGAGTTAAAAGTGAAAGCCCCTATGTCAATATCCTTGCTAGGAGAGCAATCGAGTGCTCCTGACTTAGCAACCGCTAAGGGCCAACCCCTAGAAAGCAACATTGCATCTAGCTCAAAGGACACCCCTAGCACCTCAATCCTAGATGGAGTGTTCTTAAAAATGAGAACTGGGAATACGAACTACAAACAAAAACTCTGACCGATCTATACACAGGTCACACCTATCACGTGGGTTGGTTAGATGTCCTACAATCCACAATGGGTGCTACTAGTGTGGAGGATCAACAACAAAGAGTTTGTGAGGTCATCCATAGGGTCATTGAGTTAGAGAGACAGAACAAGGGGATCAACATGCCTTCAATAGGTCTCATGAGATTCTTGGATACAGGAAAGGCTAAACAACTGACCTTATCGCAAATGGAGACTCCCTCGGTAAGTCCGATGGATCCTCCATATGTTGTTTCGCCAGGGGTCTCAATGCAATCTGAGCCCACAAGTGATAGCTTCACCTTTCCAAGTCTAGCTCATCTTTCCCTTGATGACACTACGGCTACCATGCCTACCCCAATGATGGGCATGCCGAGAAACACGCCATGGACCTCATTTGTTAGTAAAGCACCGCTACATGGTAGCTCAATGCCTGCAACAGTACCTACAAGTGTGTACTAATCGTATGCACCTATGGGTCATCGTTCTCATGTAGTCCCTACTCCTCCCATTGTTTCAACAACCTATGCTCCAGAACCACAACACCCTATTTCTTATTTCCATGGGACTATACCGGCTAGCATTAGCATGTCACATCCGATGTCTGCTATGCCTAGGGCCACACATATGAACTTTGGGCCGCCACATGGCACAACATCGTACCCAACGTGGAACCCAAGGGCTTCCTATGCGCCAAGCCCAATGCCAATACCTACTCCACATGTAGTCTCTGGAGCACCTTCACCCACGGTGCCTCCTCACTTAGGTGACTTGGCAACATTTGCTCAAGCTATTGGTCGATCTATTGCTTAGAATATGCGTAACACGCCTGATAGAGACCCTAGAAGTAAGGCAGTACAAATAGCCAAGCTCACACAAAAATTTAGTGGAGACGGGATGTGAGAAAGCATATCGAAGTGTTTGAACAAATATGCGATTCTCTAGGAGAACACAATGACCTGCATAAGAGTAATGCTTTAAGCCTAACCTTAAGTGGAAAGGCAGGGGATTGGTATAGAACCTTAAGGGTGGAAGAAAAAACGATTTACCCTACTCTTAGGAGACTGTTCTTGAAAGAATACATACGAGAGGGAGTACTTTGGGATGTAGCCTCTCAGGTCCAGAAAGCCCAACGAGAGGAAGGAGAGTCGGTGAGAGACTTTATTAGTCGCTTGAAGCATTTGAATTCTCGTTGTAATCCAAATGAGCGCTTCAATAATAATCAATTGCTTGATAGATTCATTAGGGGATTACGACATGAGGATATCTACAATGGCCTAGTCATTAGAGGTATCACCACTTGGGAAGTAGTCACCACCAATGCGATCCAATTGGAGGATAATTTAATGATTCAAGGAGAAAGAGTGTCTGTTGAGTCTAAATCTATTAGCTCGCAAGCATCGGGGCATCAATCAATGACCCTAAAACCTATTGCTAAGGAGCCAAAGATATCTGAGATGACTTTAGCAGATCTCACCAAGGCTATTCAAGAGAGTCTTAGAGACAATCGTGCTCCGCAAAACAATCATATGTATCCAAGAAGGGAGCAACAATGGTGCTCAGTATGGTAAGAAAACCTCGAGGGCCTGCATTTGTGCCCCCATATGGGGAAAATAGCACAACACATGGTCCCTAGGGATGTTGTTCAAACAACACCTTTACCACCTCCAGTGCTAGGACTGCAACCAACCATCAAGAATAGAGAATTCTTTCAAGTGGGTTATGAGTCATCTATTGCTTGTTTGGAAGGGTGAGGAAGATATAGATCCTAATATTGCCTATGGGCTGGATGTGCTTGAAGAAAGTCCATTAATACTACATGGAGGACTATTGGGGAGAAAGTAAAACCTGTATATCAAGTAGCTGCTCTTGCAGCAAGAGGCCAAAATATCCATTACACTGCTAAGAGACCACCTCTTCAATGCTATGAGTGTGGAGTCCACATCGTGTAGCCGAGTGTCCTATTAGGCTACAAAAGAACGCCACACTAATGCAAACTAATCAAGCGAGCCACGTCTACAATGCCGATACTCATGTGTAATCGATGTGGCATAGCTCATTTGATCGCCCGGTGTCCAAATAATCCAAATGCACCGAAGATCACGCCCTGTTTAACTTGATTGAAGTTTATCGAGGAGCCATCACAAAGTACACCTGTGGTACCAGTAAACGTACTCACATGATTGATGCTCCAAAAACAAAATATATTCTTGAGGAAGAGACACATCATCAATTGCCCAATCTCAGAAAAAGAAGAAAACACGAAGGAAGAGATCGCAAAAAGCAGCGAAGTCAAACCCCAGTTCAAAGACCAAAATAGGGACTGGTGACGACCCCTTATATATGAACGACGCTGAAGAGGATTCTGATTCAGGTGAAACCATGGAGACCAAAACGACCACTATGATAGAAACCAACAAGGAAGATCTTCATGAGCCACAATGGCCAGGATCCAAGAAGAAGATAGGAACTTATCCAAACCCTACAGAGGAGATTGAGCGAGTCAAGCAATTAAGGAGTTTGGTAGAAGATACCCAAAGTGGTCTAGAACCAGCACCTTGGCAGATTTAGATTACAGACACCGTGTTCCCTACACAACAACAACCTCACCAAGTCCATAGACCCTTAGCCATACCTAGTGTCATCCAAGAAGAAAGTGACTTAAAGTCATGGGAAAGTGGGCGTACTCACTTCTTGATGGAAAGAATGTTTACAGAGGGACTGCCTGATCCTATCGAAGAAATGGAGATCCCATCTTCCCCACATCAAGGGGCTGAAGTCCAAAAGGTGCCATTAAACATTGCCAAATTGATGGATTTCATGTCTTCACAAGTTAGAACCACCATCATGTCCAAACTATATAAAGACCCTGAGCTAGTCTCAGCTCTTCGAGCCTTCCTCAATGGAGAACTAATGTTTGGACTACCACAATTTGCACAGATGGATGGAGCTGGGGAGATGCCAATAGAGGAGGAACACTTAGATCAACAACCCAACCTAGATGAGAACCTTGTTATAGAAATACCTGTTAACAAGTTCGGACAACACTTTGAGGGTGATGAATCCAATGCGACCATACCAATCACTACTAAGGGATTAACTGTGAAGGGAATCCTTGATGGTGGCACTGGGGTTAGCATTGTGACTAAAAATTCATGGGAACTATGGGAAGACCTCACCTTGCGACCACAACCATAATAGTGAAGATGGCCAATGGGTCTATTGTTAAACCTATTGGGATGCTAGAAGATCTCAAGATCAAGGTCTTTGGACATAAAATAAGGATTACCTTCATTGTTATGGATTTCTCAAAACACACTATGGCATTGGAGATGATCTTAGGACGTCCTTTCATGAGGGAAGCAAAAATGGTGCATGATTGGTCTAAAAACCATGTCTACCTACAGTTCCAAGATTCTGTCATTCGAGTGGATCTTGTGACGGGTCGAGCATATCCTCTAGGAAACAAGTTTATAATTGATCATAGATCTGACACCACAGTTCACTCGGTCCCATTGCAGTATTGTTACACGTGTAAAGCGGACACTGATGTTGGGGAAGATTCTCCTTATATGGATGTACTACCTAGGTGACTGAGTCGGAAAATGTGGACTGGGTCCACCTAGCAGCAACCATAGACACTTGGGGAAATAGGGAGACGACCTGGCAACACCTGAGGGGGATGAAATGTCCGTACCCTTAAATATGCTACAAGCAATGCATAATAGCTTCTGACAAGACTCATCCTCATATAACAAAGAAAACATACAAGTGGGTCCCTAAAGCTTCTTTAGCGACCATAGCTAGTGCTAAAAAAAGAAGCCTTGTAAGAAACGTACCACTCGCTCCAAGAAAAGTAAGAAAACGTGGCGTTGGATTCCTCAAGAAAAGTAAAAAAACGTGCGTTGGATCCTAAACGACTATTGGAAGCCAAAGCTACTATCAAGGAAATGATCAAATCTGGGTGTCAGAATGTAGATTTGTGTTCTTACATGTCACCTGATCCATGTGAGCCCAATCCCAACAAAAGTCAAAACATTGACCCAGACCTACACATTTACATCTGGTACACTGAAATAGAAACCTATGTCATAAAACACCTTTGATCTCATCACTCGAGTGATGGAGGGTAGGTAGGATTAGTACGATAGGAGTGTTTCTGTTTTAGAGTTGAGTGATTAGCAAAGTTCTTTCTTCCCATTGATGTGCCTCCTAGAGGTATTCTTTGTGTGTACAGGAACGTGTTGCTGTTGTTAGGATTTGGACCTTCATGGAATCTTTCTCTCGTTCACACTTCAAATCAAGCACGACCATCAACACAAACAGATGTTTCTTTCCCATTAGCATTGTCCCTTATCTTTTTGCATCCATGTTTTTTCACTTTAATTGTGATTGGTAGCATAATATTCAACACATTTGCTTAGTATCAAGCATTTAATTCAATGTAATTTTTTGTCATAATCACTTGTCTAGGTTAAAAATCGAGCAGTCCGGGATGAGCCCGTGGAGGGTAACAGTGTTATATGACCCCCTAAAAGTTACAAAATTAAAATGTTGAAAACGAATAAACAAAAACAAAGCAAAGTGCCACAATGTAAAATCTTAAGCTGGAAGAGAAATCTCAGCTTGATTTGGTACTTCACTCACATGTATCGCCTATGGTACTAGAGCCCTAGAGATTCCCAGTGTGGGTACTTTTCCTTGAAAAGCAAAAAACCCAAGGCATACAAAATAAGCACACACATCAAAATTGAAACAATGTGAAAAGACTTTGGGGGGTCAAAGAAAAGGTAATCAATCAGGCGATGATTTCATGAGAAATTCCTTTTATCGTAGCTTAACTACAAGGCCTTCTAGGTATAGTCTCTAATCAACCCTCGAACATGAAATACTTGGCTCTCGCGATTAAACAACTTAATTGACCAGAGAAAATTGAGAAGCTTACCCATGGTATTAATAGTCGATCTCTAGTGCATTTCGACCGTTAAATTAGCAACCCCAGACATGTTTAATTTTTTACCTTTACATCTGTTTATACATTTGATTATATTGCAATTTAATCTTTATTGCTGACAAATGGTTTAAAATTCTCTTACCAACCACATTATCTGCCTACAACTGCATATGCTTTTTAATTGCTTATGAGAATGCAATTACTGTGCCAATGTTGTTTGATTTTGCAGTGACTGAAGGAGGCTAAGGACATTCATCTCAAATGCTCTTCCACCTCGACGAACGAGCTTCAACTCAATAGCTTCCGAGGACGGAATCTACATCAGGAAGGGGGGCATGTTAACCCTCACGACTCACAGACACCATATCACCTACGACGGACGTTGTATTATTTACTTGGTAGAGTCAGGTACCGGGCTTGTCGGTCCAATAGGAAAAGGATAAGAGTGATCGCCGATGAGAGGTGCACTCTACTGGAACATTCAAGGGATTAGTTGGCTAAGCATGGGCGCCCAAGTGTGAATGGGGTGAGCTCATATAAAAGTCAACTAAACCTTAAATTCACTCATTCTCTTATTTGTGCAATTGAAGAGTGCTCTTGCTCCATCTCCATCTTCTTCTTCTTCATCTCCGTGTGTGTGTGTGTGTGTGTGTGTGTGTGTGTGTGTGTGTGTGTGTGTGTGTGTGTGTGTGTGTGAGAGAGAGAGAGAGAGAGAGAGAGAGAGAGAGAGAGAGAGAGAGTGCGATCGAGCATTGCGGCGACACGATGGCGGCGAGGTGGTTGAGTGCGGCGTAGCGGCATCTCCCTCTTCTTGGCGGCGAGGAATCCTCCACGACAAGAAGCGTAGAGCGGTGAGTGACACACCAACGCCATCTTTGAGCTTACTAGTTTAGGCTTGTTGTGTGCTTGGAGCCATTTGTGGCTCGCACACGGTGTATCAGCAAGTTCCTTGCATTGACACGTGCGACATACGTGCACATTAAGCCATATAATGGTCCTGCTATTTGAGAGAATTTTGCTATGAAGTGTCTATAGTATGCACACATACCAATAAAGCTTCTTAGATCATGTAGATTTCTTGGATTAGGCCACGCTTTTATTACCTCCAACTTTGATGGATCCATACGGATACCATCTCGAGAGATAATATGACCTAAGTATTGAATCTCTTGAAGGAAAAATTTGCCTTTCGGGCCAGCTTTTATTACCTCCAACTTTGATGGATCATACGGATACCATCTCGAGAGATAATATGACCTAAGTATTGAATCTCTTGAAGGAAAAATTTGCCTTTCTTTTGATTGAGAAATAGCTTATTCTCCCTTAATGCTTGAAGAATCACTTGGAGATGTTGCTTGTGTTCCTCCAAGGAATTGGAGTAGATGATGATATCATCAAAGAACACTCCAATGAATTTATGGTAAGATCTAAAAATTTTCTCCATCAATCGATCGAATGTAGCTGGTGTGTTAGTCAAGCCAAAAGGCATGACTAGATATTCATAAAGGCCAAACGTTGTACAAAACACGGTTTTTAGGATGTATTCATTTACTATCCTTATTTGATGGTAGCCACTTTTAAGGTCAATCCTACTGAAGTAGATAGAGCCTTGTAGCTTATCAAACAGATCTTCTACCCGAGGTACAAGAAATCTATTTTTGATAGTGATATGGTTTAGTGCGCGATAGTCCACACTCATGCGGTATGTACCATCTTTCTTTTGCACTAAAAGGACTCGAAAACAAAAGAGAGAGGAGCTAGGCCTCACCATCCCTTTGTCTACCAATTCTTGTACTTGCCTCATGATCTCCTCTTGTTGAGCTTGTGAAACTCGATAAGGATGTTTATTAGGCGGTGAGCTTCCTGATAGGAGCTCAATTTGATGGTCATCATCCCCTCGTTTTGGAGGTAAGTCCATAGGGATATCATCGATGAACACATCTTGGAATCCTTTTAGAAAGTTAGACAAGTCTAACTCTTCTTGATTCCTACCATTCACCTTTGATGAAACATTAGGACCTTTTAGGATTCTTTGACAAAAATCATGTACGCGAAAACTGAGCTTTTCATTGATTTATCAAGAGCAAGAGGATTTACAAGTGGTATAGTACGACCAGACTCATTAGCATCTATATACATATTCTTTCCCCTGTAGGTGAAGTAGATTCTCCTTTCAAGGAACTTCATGTTGGCAACCATGCGGTTGAACCATGGTACCCCTAGGATAGTATCCTCACGTTGGAGAGGAGAGATAAAGAAGTCTTCTTTGTTGACATATCTTTGGACATGAAGCCTCAACTTCCCAATCAAGGGAGTAACGGAGGCTTGTTGTCCCTTGAAAGCGGCATCGGCAGTTACAGCATCTCCTATCTCAAAAGCTTGAATGCCCAACTTGGTGGCCAACTCCATTGATATGAAGCTGTGAGTAGAACCAGGGTCAAACAAGATGAAGGCATCATGCTCCCTTACCTTTCCCCAAGCATAGAAGAGAGGTGATCCTTTACAATTAGCATCCTCTTTTGGAGCTTCAACAATGGAAGCTCTAGGAGTCTCATTGCAAGCATTTCTTTTGGGGCAAGAATGATAACCATGTCCTTGCTCCCCACACTTAAACATTTGTGATCCTTGTGAAAAGTTTCAAGCTCTTCAGGAGAAAGTTTATTTTTACCTTTGTAAACTCCTTTCTCCTTGGACCGATTGTTGTTATTGTTGTTGGAATGGCCTTGGGAAAAAATTTGGGCATTAATTTTTCTCTTTGCATCATTTTTGTCTTTATTTTCCATGGGCTTGACATTCCGTCTCACCCCTTATTGGAAATTGATGCGTGAAGCAACCATGGCATGGTGGATTACTTTGCTGATAGAACTAAGCCGTTGAGAGTTGACATACTCATCCATCTCTTCAGGGAATCTCGCACAAAATTGTTGCTTTTGCTCAGCAAAGTCTATCTTTCAAAAAACAGTAGCCTTGAGATGTAAATCCCAAAACTTGTCCACATATTTCTGAATAGACTCATGAGAAAGAAGCCTCAAACTTAGCCATTCGGTGAGCACTTTGTCCTTTGCATCGCTTGCAAGGAATTGCTTCATGATGGAAACTCGTTTTCCATGTCTTTTGGGCTTTGCCATTGCCACGAAGGCTAGCCCACCATTGACGAGCCAATTTTTGGAAGTGCATAACTACATGGCGTAGCTTGGAGGACTCCGTGAAGCCCTCGTCTCCAAAGGCCACATCAAATTGTTGGATGAAGGCCAATACTTTGTCAGTAGCACCAAAAGTGCTATCATAAGTGAGAAAAGAGATACTCTTTCCTCCCTCTTTGAACTTCTTTAGCTTTTGTGACCTTCGCCATGAAGGGTAAGATTTGCGATGTCCTCCCCTCTTGTATTCTCTAGGAGAATAGCCATAACTTTCATCGGTAGAGGAGGAAGGTGAGGAAGAAGGAGAAGAGGGTGACCTCTTTCTTGCCCTTTTCTTCCTTGGTTTCCTCTCTTCCCTTTTGGAGTGACGAGGAGAAGGACTATGGGTTAACCGTTTCCTCTTGGGAGGAGTTGGCGATCATTTAGTCTGCCTTCTTTGTGGAGCCACATCTTCGGAAGAATTTAGGGATTCATTTCTTTCTTAATCTTTGGATTCCTCCTCTCGTATGGAAGAGAGTCTTCTTTTGGGGGTCTCATCAAGAGGCATCTTAAGCTCTCTCTCCTCTTGGAGAGGAAAGGAAATCCCATAAGCACGAAGTTGTTGAGTAACTTCGGCTTGCAAAGCGGGGTTGCCCATAGCTTGTTGCAACCTAGTGACAAGATAATTAACAAACATGGGGGCATCATCATTAGCACCTTCATGTGCAAAATCAAAGTTATCAATGTTCATTCTACTCTCTTGGTTTTTGTTAGCCATGTTAATTAAACTTATGTGTTACTTAGTGTATGCTTTGGCAATTCAAAACCTTAGTTGCTACTCCTCTTAGCCTTTGAAAATAGGCACTTAAGTATCTACACCCACGGCTCGAAGTGGTTAAATATAGAGAGTAGTGGAGTGGGTCTAACATAGTAAAGTGGCCCAGCAATAGTTCCTTTCTGACTACTTATGGCTCAATAATGGTAAATCCATAGGCAAGTCTAAAAAGACTCCATTATTAAGACCAAACCTCCCGAGGTGTGCACAATATCCCACATAGTGGGCTCAGCAAAACCGATAATAGATCTTAGTCCCACTTACCCTATTATAATTAACAAAAACAACCATTAATAGGCTACTTAAGGACCTCTCTTCTTAAGCAAGAAAAGAGAAACCAGATGCTCTGATACCGATGTAATGGAAATGGCCTATGAACTTTGAAAATGGCGGAATTAGGAAATTAGGTGAAGCACTTTTGAGAGATTACTTTGTGAGCATAGCAGGTGAACTTAATTGATGGTAGCAACATAAACATGGTACTTAGTTAACTTGTCATGAACAATACTTTTGCAAGAGAGAGAGTTTAGAGAACGTGACAATAGTTGAGGACCGGATTCATACGCAGCAGGTCCCCCCTTCAATAGGCATTTGTATTATAGTTTCTCCCATCAAGAGAGACTTGATACAATATAATATTTGTGTTCCTTGTGACCTAGGTGATGCAATGAATATGGAAGCTTCATGCATCACAAGCATAACATAAACGTTGTAGATAGCATTAACTATCCCAAGCCTCAGTCCCAAGTCCTCAAACACCTTTGAAAGTGGAGAGAGCTAGCGGGGAATGAGGATAGGGAAGAGGAAGAAGAAACATTCCATAGGAGAAAGAAATAGTTCCTCACTTATCATTACTCTTCTTGCTAGCATACATAACAACATAGTAATGAAGACGGAGAATATGGCAAGCTTAAGCATTGAAGCATGGCTCTTGGTTGGATTTGCATTCCATAGCCAAGAGTGTTGGTGTAGGCTCTCACTTCTCACAAGCTTGGAGAAGGAGGTGGAGTTCCTCAACTTTTTCCAAGTGAGAATGGTTCCACAAAATGAGTGTGTGTGTGGTGTATATCCCCTTAGCACCCCCCTTGCTTGCTTGGGGTGAGTTGTTGCTTTTCCACATGAAGATGGGATGTCATGTTGAAGATGGGATGTCATGTTGAAGAATTTATGACTGCAAATATGCACGCTAGGATTTCTTTATGTCGAGGTGGTCGAGCGTGCACACCAAGTAAACTACCCTCTCGAAGGCGCACCACAACTGAAACCCCTGGTATACAATGTTTGCATTTTCTACACTCAAGGTGCATGGTCCTACGTGCAAAGGCAAGTCCCGCGGTTCCTTGAGTGAGAAAACGTCCTTGGGCAACTCGCTACAACACACTCAAACACTAGAGAGAGAGAGAGAGAGAGAGAAAAAATATTCAAAGATTGGCGGATTAGTGCAAAATCACAAAGCTTTGATACCAATGTCAGGTGCAGTGGGATTGAAATGGTGAAGATCTAGGTTTTACAACACTTCCACAAATCTTTACTTCTTTCCTTGCATCTGTAATGGAAATGACCTATGAACGTTGAGAGTAGCGAAATTAGGAAATTAGGTGAAGCACTTTTGTGAGATTACTTTGTGAGCATAGTGGGTGAACTTAATTGATGGTAGCAACATAAACATGGTACTTAGTTAACTTGGCATGAACAATACTTTTGCAAAAGAGAGAGAGTTTAGAGAACATGACAATAGTTGAGGACCGGATTCATACGGAGCCGGTCCCCCCTCCAGTAGGCTTTTGTATTATAGTTTCTCCCATCAATGAGAGACTTGGTACAATACAATCTTTGTGTTCCTTGTGACCTAGGTGATGCAATGAAGATGGAAAGCTTCATGCATCACAAATAACATAAAAATCATTAACTATCCCAAGCCTCAGTCCCAAGGTCTCAAACACCTTCGAAGGTGGAGAGAGCTAGCGGGGAATGAGGATAGGGAAGAGGAAGAAGAAACATTCCATAAGAGAAAGAAATAGTTCCTCACTTATCATTAATCTTCTTGCTAGCATACATAATAGCATAGTAATGAAGATGGAGAAGATGGCAAGCTTAAGCATTGAAGCATGGCTCTTGGTTGGATTTGCATTCCATAACCAAGAGTGTTGGTGTAGGCTCTCACTTCTCACAAGCTTGGAGAAGGAGGTGGAGTTCCAACTTCACCAAGTGAGAATGGCTCCACAAAATGAGTGTGTGTGGTGTATATCCCCCTAGCACCCCCCTTACTTGCTTGGGGTGAGTTGTAACTTTTCTACATGTTGCATGCTCATGGACCCCTCTCCCTCTAGCCAATCATATATAGCATGCATTCAAGTACATGGGTAGTCTTTTGACAAGTGTCCTCCTTACCCCTTAGAGAGAGAGAGAGAGCTTGAAAATATCTAAATATTTGCTGGACGACACTAGAAGCTCATTGGACCCCTCTTTAGCCCAACCAATAGCATTCAAGCACACCATGTGGTTAAGCATAGGGAGAGTCTGACATGTGTCCCATGTGCCCTTTGGGTGAGTGGAAAGTTAAGTCAAAAGATTCCCCTACTTTGGGACTTTCATGCATAGGAAGCTTCTCAAGCACCTTCTTCATTAAGTTTGTAGGGTCTCTTTTTGACTCAAGCACCTTATCCCCCATGTATGGGAAGCTTCTCAAGCACCTTCCTCATTAAGTTTGTAGGGTCTCTTTTTGACTCAAGAACCTTACCCCCATTAAGTATGACAAGCACCTCAAGTACCTTAGTCATCAAGCATGACAAGCACCTCAAGCACCTTAGTCATTAAGCACGACAGGCACTTCAAGCTTAGGTCGGGTTTCCACCTCAAGCTCAGCCCTAGGTCAAAGGGCTTTTAACACTAACCATTGGAGGTCTTAATGAAGCTAACCCTAAGGTCGTTTAAGCTCCATTAGATGCACATTTCTCTTTGATAGACTATCTCCTTTTGGACCCTTATTGAGATGTAACCATCTCTCCTCTTGGTCCCCTGCTGAGGTAAGTCTAGAAGCACTTATTGCACATTGCTCTTTGATAGACCATCTCCTTTTGGGCCCCTATTCAGATGCAACCATCTCTCCTTTTGGTCCCGTGTTGAGATAGGTCTAGAAGCACATGTCTCTATTCTAACTCTTGTTCCCGTTTATTCTACCACATTAAATGATTAGTTTAATATGAGAAAATTATTTGGTAAAGGTAGATATTATATTTTATGACATTACCTCTTTCTTGAAATCATAGTCGTCCTCAACTATGAGGTAGAGAAGATAAAGCCTAGTCATTAGTCCATGTTACTTAGCGGGTAGAGGATCCCTTTTTACCCTTCGACATCATTCCAAGATGGATGACTAATCCATTTGGTGCTTGGAAGATGTAGCTGCCGCAAGCATGTCTATTCTTTAGTCCATATCATACTTCCAAAGTAGAGTGACAAGTTCTACTTGGTGTTTGGGAGACGTCGTCACCACAAACATGATTTTAAGCATGCATACTTCTTAAATTTGTGCACAATAAAAAGAGAACTAGTCTTATAAGACAAAAACATTTTTCATTTAAAACGATTTTCATATGCTTACTCTAGTGCAACATTGTAAGCATTGACAAGGTTCATATTATCCTTAAGCTAGGTTCCTTGCATCCATTTAGCATCTTTAAAAGGATAATTATTTAACTTAATAAGATATCGTCAGATAATCTTACCGTTTCTTAATACCTTGTCTTCGTGTAATAGGATGGATTCAGATTGTAGTACTTCTTCTTGATCTTCGATTTTTGGAGGGTCTGGAACTATTGCTCCTTTTGATGACGCTCCTTTTGTAAGGCTTACGTAGGCTCTCATGGAAAACATGGTGCATGAGCCAATGGTTGGGACAACTTTAATTGATAAGCCATCTCATTGATTGGCTTAAGAATTTAAAAAGGACCATAGTATCTTTTTGCTAGTTTAGCATAATACTCTTGGTGGCCCATAGGATTATTGCCCGTAGTATGCCTTAGACAAGCCTTGAGAAACTTTAGCAAGACCCAATCATTTTCCTTAAAGCCTAAGGCTCTTGTGTGCTTATTAGTAGCAGCCCTTTTTGCCTTTGCTTTGAGATGGATGTAACCTCTTAAATCTTTGGACAAGATTCTTGTGAGTCTTGGCTATATTCATTAGCGGTGAATATCTTCCCATGTACTTTAAGTAGTAAGGGACTTTTGGATCTTGCCTCTTTAACCTCGAAAGGTGCTTTTCCCCATAGAAGTATGTACAATGTCATTGTATGCATACTCCATAAGAGGTAGGTACTTCTCTCATTGAGAACGTTGATCCACTTCCATGACATAGGCTTTTAGTAGATCAAGAATTGTTAGATTAGTTATTTCGCTTTGCTCATCTGTTTGTGGATGATAGGGTGAAAGAGAAATTTAATCCACTTCCTAGATTCTCAAAGAGACCCTTCTAGAAATTACTGGTCATTCTAGGATCTTTTTCCGACACTATGGGTGTTGGAAATCCATGATGCTTTAAAATTTGAGATCTGAACAAGGTTGCCATTTGATGTGCCTTGATAGTCTTTTTGACAGGCATAGAGTGTGTTTTCTTGTTAAGCCTATCGATTGAAACAATCCAAGTTGCTTCCCTCGATCAAATTTCAACTTTTGGTATATCACGCATTTTGAAACATACTCTTGTATGTTTACTTTTCATGGTAGACCAACAGAAATACATTTCTACTCCTCAAAGAGTAGGCTATGGAATTCCTCTTTGCCCCGCATAAGGATTCATACATGACTTTCTTATTGTATGGGTGATTAACACATAGCCTATTGCCGTTTGGAAGATGACCATCCTTCAAGGTGAATGGTTCTTTTTTCTTCCCTATTGTAAACGCTGTAATTACGTACTTAAAGTCTCGGTCAATAGCATACTCATCTATTATAAAAGATAGATCATTGTGAGTTGCTATAGACACCACATTTTTACCCTTGGATGTTGTGAAATTGCATCGACCACTTGTTGTGCTTGTTAGCAATGTGAGCAATATGAAATATAAATTGAAAAAGAAAATTTTCCCACCTCATTTGTTTGTTGGAGAGCTCGGTTTGCGTCATGAAGTTCTTGAGGCTTTGTGATCCATTCGTAGGATGAATGGAGTCCCCAAGAGATACTGTTCCACGTGTTTAGGGAATACAAAATAGCTAGTAGCTCTTTTTCGTATTTGCCCGATACTCACTTATCGAAGTTAAGTCTTTGACTCTCATATGCTATGGCATGCCCTTCTTGAAGCAAAATAGCTCCAAGGCAATTCGCACAAGCATCACATTGGACCTCAAATGGCTTTGAGAGATCTAGTAGTGTGAGCACACTTGAGAGATAAGATTCTCCCTAAGCTTCTTCAAAAGCTTCTTGCACTTTTGCAATCCATGAATACTTAACATTCTTTTTGTTAATTCATGTAATGGGCTTGCTACTAGTGAGAATTTTTTTAATGAAGCATCTATAGTATGCACATATACCTATGAAGCTTCATACCTCCTGTAGATTCCTTGGATTAGGCCATCTTTTTATTACCTCTAACTTTGTCGCATCTATACGGGTGCCATCTTTAGAGATAATGTGACCTAAGTATTGAATCTCTTGTAGGAAAAGTTTACTTTTTTAATATATTAATGAAAAGCTTATTCTCTCTCACAACTTGAAAGATTACCTGGAGGTGTCGCTTGTACTCCTCAAGAGAATTTGAATGGCCTAAAGATTTTTGTCCAGCATGAGTTTGAATGCGTGGGAGCATTTGTCAGGCCAAAACTTGTAATTTATTAAATAGATCTTCTACGCGCGGCACGAGAAATCTATTTTTGATAGTAATCTTATTTAGTGCTCTATAGTCGACACACATGTGATATGTGTCATCTTTCTTTTGCACTAAAAGCAATGGTGAAAAAAATGGAGAGGAGCTAGACATCACAATCCCTTTTTCCACCAATTCATGCACTTGCCTCATGATCTCCCTCTTATTGAGCTTGTGAAACTCGATAAGGAGGCTTGTTAGGCAGTGAGCTTCCTGGTAGGAGCTCAATTGCATGGTCATCATCCCTCATTTTAGAGGTAGCTCACTAGGGATGTCATCAATTAAAACATCTTGGGATCCATTTAGGAAATTAGACAACTCTAATTCCTCTTGATTCCCTTTATTGCAAGGATATGGTGGCAAGATAATTAACAAACACGGGGGCATCATCATTAGCACCTTCATGTGCAAAATCAATATAGCTTGCACGGTCAGACAAGGGGTCATTATTCCACTATGCTTTGAACCTCACAACTATGCATGGAGAATCTCAATCCATTGTTATGGTGCTCTGACCTTAACAATTACTCTCCCCTTATGCCCTAACCCCGTGACGAAGGTGCGCACAGATGTGAAACACACAGGCAGAGGAGAGCTAGCCAGAGAGAGAGAGATAGAGAGAGAGAGAGAGAGAACCTGTCTTTGTAACATCCAATGGCGCCCAAGTGGATGGGGATGCGGTAGGTAACAACAGACGCAAAGCTTTGGAGGTTGCTGAGAGCACGATTGTGAGAGGTGGTTGAGAGCAAGATCGCAAAAAGGAGAAGTCAAGGGCGATGGCAACGTGACAGTAATAGACTCAAAGCTTTGGAGGTCACTGAGAGAAAGATCAAGAGAGGTGGTAAACGCAAGGCCGATCTGTTACTCCTATTTGGCGATGGTGATGCCGAACCCTAACTCCAAAAGGACACGTGGGTTGGCCATCACACAAGGACAACTAGTGTAAATGCAATAAATGGACTCATATTCTCATGCAGTACGGTCCACCAAACGTCATGAAAATAGAAATGATGCTCATTAAGGAGGCGCATGGTCCAAATTTTAGAGGTAGGTAACCCGCCTTAGAGCGTCGGCCTGCTCCTTGGCTCGCATTTTAACTCTACCCCTGTCCAGCTGAGCCTTCGTGCTGTGTGCAAATAGTAAAAGGACAAGTATTCCCGCCCACTTGTCGCATGCTCTTCTGCGTGGATTTGTCGACGCAAATCTCTCTCTACACAGTGCTCACGTATCCTATCATTCTTTTCTACATTTCAAATTTGAAAGGTCAGTACCAAGCGAATAGGGGTGGTAGAACTGTGTTTTGGGTTCTCATTTGCTTGGTACTGACCATATTCCTTGCAGTTGTTTTTGTTGTGCTATTTGTAGATCTTTTATTCTTTTCTGTAGTTCAAATTTGCAAGGTCAGTGCCAAGCGAATAGGGGTGTCATTAATGTATTTGATGCTCTGGTTCGCTTGATAGACTATAATATTTGTAGATGTGTTTCACGGGTGGATTCCCTTATGTGAAAGTAACATTCGTTCACATAATGTGGTTGTTTCTTCGCTATGTTGTTTGTAGAGATGGCTCGTGGAAAGGCCGTACCTAGAAGGGCGACAAGTGAGTCCTTGCATGCTCAAGCAAGAAGACGCCGATATACAAGGCGCACAGATGCGTCCTATAGGAGCTGCGTAGGATCGAAAGGCACATGCAACCGGCCATTCCAAGGCTTCCCTTTTAGTGAGCGGTGCAAGAGATATGCGAGAATTAAAGAGTGGACATGCCATGGGCCAATAGTGCTCTTCTCTGCCTGTAGGAGATTACATAGGATTACCTCGTTGAATTTTTTAGTGATGGCTACATCCTGTCGGCCCATGCGCATTGTGTCACGATAATGCCCATGTATTTTGACACCCTCCGTAGGCTGCACTTTGCTACGATGGTTTGCTTCAACTAGTGCCAATCCAAGACAACAAGACAATGGATATTCTTAACATCCCCCCCCCCCCCCCTGCATCCTCGTGCACGACATGCAAAGCCTTCAAGGTTGAGATCAAAAGATGCACAAGATCACGGGGTCAAGAGGGAGGAGCCTGAGCATGTCACGGAGGAGCCTGCACAGGTAGAGACAGAGCCCGAGCCCGCACAATAGAGACAGAGACCACCAGGAGGAGCAACCTGGTTTAGAGCTTGAGCCAACGAGAGAGGAACCCGCAAAGGTAGAACCAGAGCCTAGGCAAGGAGGAAACAGAGGATCCCACAACCCTTTAGCCAGAGTCCACCAGGGAGAAGCCCGCCAATTCAGACCCTAAGTCGGTAAGAGAAGAGCCCAGTGAGGTAGGGCCAGAGTCTGCTCAAAAGAAGCAACAAGCAAGTAACTCTTCACAAGGGCCAACCAACGTAGAGCAACGACAAGCTAGCGAAGAGCAAGAACGTGTCCAAGAAGACTGGCATATTGTAGAGTAGATCAATGAAGAAAACAAAGAGGAACTACAAATTCTTGTCAATTCAGCACCTCTTCAAGCACATATTCCTCTTCCCAGACGATCAGAGGCGGCCTTCGTTATCAACTTTGATCGACAAGATTTTCTCTGATGATGTGCAATTTCCCCAATGCCAATGCAACAGATGCAGTCGTCCATGCTACTATGTGGTAAATATAAGATTCACTATGTGATGTTGTTGGGGTCAGTACCAAGCGAATAGGGACCCTTAAAAATTTACAAGGTTGCTATTTGCTCGGTATTGACCTTAGTTTGAGGTCAGTACCAAGCGAACAGAGACACTTGGAAATCTTTAAGGCAACAAATCACTTGGTATTGACCCGGGTCAGAACCAAGCAATTAGGGACTTAGATGACCATTTCAAGATCCATATTTGCTTTGTTTTGACCTATCTCTATATATGCAGTAACCATTCTAAAGGATAGTTCTTTTTCATGTCAGGCATGCTATCTCGCTTCTTCCTGCGAATGTGTAGGACAAAATCTATGTAATAGATCCACTTATATCGCCTATGCTTCAGAACAATGGAATGTCATTTTTTACGCTACTGGGCTGATTTAGCAGAGTAAACTGGGATCTAGCGTGCTTTTTGGTCACTGCCTAGAATCAAAGGTGAGTTTTGTGTCGGTATGCAGAGATATGTTGGATTTAGGGTCTTGCGATTTCTCATCCTTGATGGTTTTGATGTTTTCTTTTTGTGTAGTGAACATTGGAGTCTGGTGTTATTCGACATTGAAGCGAAGGTCCTCTACTATGGAAACTCTGGGCAAAGCAAGGGATTCCATGGGAGAGTAAACGCATAAGGCTTATCTTTATGCTTTTGCATGTAGTGTCTGTTTATAATGCCCTACTGAGCAAGTGCTTATGTATGTAGTTCCAGAGACAAGTTATTTGCTGTGTGGAGCATATTTTGTTATAACATGATCTAGGTGCTGCCACTGAGCAAGTGCTTATGTATGTAGTTCCAGAGACAAGTTATTTGTTGTGTGGAGCATATTTTGTTAGAACATGATCTAGGTGCTGCCACTGAGCATCGACGGGTCAACGTGCCCCACTCAAATTGATAATTTTAGCTGTGGCTAAATGATGTGTATGAATGCTATCCTCCTTCTAAGACAAATTTTGGATGTACCAAACGTAAGTACGCATGTTTTTTAAGTGCTTGTATCACTGCAATGCCTTTATAAAAAGAAGATACTTCTTTACTTACTTTCTTATTATCACGCATCTACAGGACCTTCAATTACATAACTACAACCCTTTTGATGTGCACAAATTTTCTGTAATGGCCATTCAACATATTATAATCTCAGTGCATATTCGGTCAAGAGAGGAAAGCACACGAGCTAAGGAGTTTGAACAAACCCGCATCAAAGAAATGACGTAGAGACAGACTCAAGAGGAGGTTCAAGACATGCAAGAAGCAATCAATCAATATTATGCAGACACCATAGAAGTAGAGGATTGGGTTACACATCAGCCTCAAGAGAGAGAACACAGGGAAGCTTCACAGGTTCAAGATGCATGGGGCGCCACGGACAAAGCCCAAGCATTTGAGAGACGCGAAAGGGCTCCTGAGACCAGTGTCCCCTGAGGGAGAAGGAGCAGCAATCGAGGGAGAGGGCAGGGGAGCAGTGGTAGCAATAGGGGTAGGGGGCAAGGCAGTAGTGGTAGCAACCGAGGCAGGAGGCAGGGGAGCAATGGTAGCAACATGGCAAAAGGCAGTAATCGTCACCCCTTTGTATAAATTTTGAATAAAAAATTACAATGTATAAAGCCTTGAGACAATGTAAAGTTTGTGATTTTGAGACAACGTATGAATGACACAAAATGTCTTTGTATTAATCATTTTGGGGTGCACTCATTGCGTGTATAGGGTTTGTGACTTAGCCTCCGGTTGAAGGTGTATAGTTTGTGACTTAGGGCCTCCGGTTGAAGCAATCAAGTGAAGTGTATTTGAGAGGGACTCCTTGCACAATGTTGTTTTCTCCTTGGGTCTTGGAATATGAGGAAAACAAAGTGTTAGTATCTATAAATTTAAGGCATTGAAGACAAGTGATTTTTTTCCATTTAGTTAGTACCTTCTATTGTTGAGACTGAATGCATACACTTGTGGTAGCAATGGTAGGTCTTCATATGTAAGATCTACCCTAAGTTGTGTAAGAGTTTTACTTGACATTGTGTCCATCACAGTAAGTAGGCTCTCTCAGAAGTAGATCTCCATTGCTAAAGGCTTGTTCTCAGAGTTATACTCTATATCTTGGTCGAGTGGAATAAGCTGCCCACTAAAAAGATGATATCTAAAATAGTAAAATGATATTTTGCAACTTTGAGAGCTTATAATGTACTTGCAAATTATGGACTTCTTTTGCAAAATGCAGATTTTTCCCTTTGGCTATTTCCTATCCCAATTATTATATAAAAATTCCAAAGAGCTCTCAGACTTGCAAATGAATATTGTTGTGGTAGTTCTTCTTTGCTCATCAAAGAAGAAATCTACAAACACTTCAATAGGCATAAATAGAGTGAGCATAACAATCTTTGTAGCAATCGAATACTTGAGGGACTTATGTATATATTGAAATAACCTATTCCTGAAGCTTTCACTAGTTTGGGACACTGGTAAAGACCAATCCTTGTTGTCAAATGATGGAAGTGGCAAATAAGTCACACGACCGCATGTAGATGATATTTGGGGTTCCAAATATGACATGTCATAAAATAATATTCCATAATCTCTAAGCTCCTTCTGCGATCTTCCTTGGTACATTTGCTCACCAATAAATGCATGGAAAGCATAAAAAATCCCAACTCTGCTCTCAACTGGTTGCCATTCCGTCCTGTTTGATGGATAAATATCTGCACCATATCAAACATGATATCAACATTAAGCCTTTGGAAATAAACATGCATTGAATGAGATATATGCTCAAAATACCATACAGTTGGGTCGATGCCATGGAAAACTAGGCGGAGATGTTTGCAACCTTAAATCTGCGTGTTGGAAAGCATGTCGTATGAGGACGTCTTTCACCTGCTTTCTTTGTGTGCATACACTTTAAACTCTTTAACTTGACCCTTGAAAGCCTCCACAAAATCATTGCGTTGCCTCCTCTTCCTCCTCCTTGTCTGCAATAGTACCCAACTCCCGATAGTTATTCTAGATGGTATCCATGACTGATCATTTGTAGTACAACTATTAAAAATGGCAACATAATCAATTGTAGTGCTAGGCCTTCAATAGGTAGTCATGGTGTGCACTAGAACAGATAGTAGAGTTAACAAAAATATGAAAAAGGGAAGACAATTTTGAGAGGGAAGTAGAGTTACTCAAAGTCACATTTGGGCAAGAACATAGATACTGGATGGAGCCTTCAATGCAACTTATGAAATTCCTCGGTACAAAGTTAGTACAGTTTACGGTATATATGCTTTGAAAGTGTGACATTGTATAATTTAAATAATAATTTTTACGTTTTTTCTTATTTTCTCAATGAGTTTCACTCTAAAATGCCGATTTTCAACGTAACATTAGCCTCTTTGTCATTGGTCAAGCGCCACTCTCTCTCTAGAACTAAAAGGCCCAAAAGTGAGTCCAAAGTTTTCCTAATGTGCAAGAACTCCATCTCCTTCTCCAAGCTTGTTGAGAAGTTGAGAGTCTACACCAACACTCTTGCTATGGAATGCAAATCCAACCAAGATCCATGCTTCAATTATTAAGCTTGTCATCTTCTCCATCTTCATTACTATGCTATTATGCTATGCTAAGCAAGAAGAGTGATGATAAGTGAGGAACTATTTCTTTGTCCTATGAATGATTCTTCTTCCTCTTCCCTACCCTCATTCCCCACTAGCTCTCTTCACCTTCAAAGGTGTTTGAGGCCTTGGGACTGAGGTCGGGGATCATTAAAGCTTTTACAAAGTTTATGTTATGCTCGTGATGTGTGAAGCTTTTTGTCTTCATAGCATCACCTAGGTCACAAGGAACACAAAGATTGTATTGTATCAAGTCTCTTTTTATGGGAGAATCTATAATACAAAATCCTATTGGAGGGGGACCGACTCCACATAAATCCGATCCTCAATTGTTGTCAAGTTCTCTAATTCTCTCTCTTGCAAAAGTATTGTTCATGCCAAGTTAATTAAGTATAATGGTTATCTTGCTACCGCTAATTAAGTTCACCCTCTACGTTCTCAAAGTAGTCCCATAAAGATGCTTACTATAGTTTGCTTAGTTCTGCTATTATCAATGTTCATAGGCCATTTCCATTACATATACCATCTGCAAACAAATCATATCTTAGTTTCATGAGATGTAGTGTTTGTGGATGATTCTGTTCAGCCTTTGTTGTCATGTACTAGAGACAAAAATGTAAGCTAACAAGACATTTATGATAGTTTGTTGCCTCTTCTAATGGTAGAGACTTAAATGTTATTTCCAATGAGGAAAATGTATAGCCTATGGGAGTTTCCGAAGATGCTATGTATCGAACTGTTGCCGATGCAAATATACATGATGTACTTGATGTGGAAAGGGTTGAGAATGAGCAAGCTAAAGGTATGAAAAAATGGCTCGTGCATACTTTGCGTGACAATAAATTGGATGCACCTTTGTCTACTTGTACTCGTTCAAGTTCTTGCCATGCATCTTATGCATCAGATTGTTATGCTTTGGCTATTTCTAGTTTATGTGTTGTAGAGGAACACATAAAATGACACGTGGACTTTATGTGATTTGCCTCCTGGAAAAAAGGCTATTGTTACAAAGTGGGTTTACAAGTTGAAACGTAAGCTAGATGGTGAGATATGTTGCAACGACTTGTTGCAAAAGGCTATGCACAAAGGCATAGATTATGAAGAAACTTTTGATCCCACTTGTCGTATGACTACTGTTTTTTTCTATGTGCATTGGTAGCTCATTTTGGATGGGATGTACATCAGTCAGACATTGTTACTACTTCTTGAAAGGGATATATTTGAGGAAGTTTATGTAATGCAGCCTCGTGGTTTTGTCAAGAAAGGACAAGAAGATAAAGCGTGCAAATGTAAGAAAGCTTTGTATGGGTTGAAGCAATCTCCTTGTGCTTGGTATGAGAAAGCTCACATTCATTTGATTAAATGAGGCTTTTGTAATAGCCCAACAAAAATCACTTTGTATGTAAAGCATGAGGGTGATTACTTCTCATTGTCCTTCTATATGTGGATGATTTGTTGATCATTGGTTCGAATGAGACACATATTGTTGAATTTAAGGCCAATTTGAATGCTATTTTCAACATGAAAGACTTGGGGTTGTTGCATCATTACTTGGGCCTACATTCTAAGAAGTGTGATGGCGGTACAAGCAAGCCAACTCTCTCTCTCTCTCTCTCTCTCTCTCTCTCTCTCTCTCTCTCTCCATCTACGTAGCTTGCTCTGATGCCATGGCCAAGTTGTCTGAGCACTAGTTTACAACTAAACGCTCCGTTTGGAGTAAGGAGGGTCAAAGGTTAAACCTTCAAGCCAACTAAGGGAGCATGCCCACCTCAGGCACACCCCCATAGTCACTGTTGTAAAGGGATTCTTGGGAGTAGCCTTGCGAGAAAGGGGAACCTGACACTCGACCTTGTAAGCAACACTGCAAAAAATTTAAGAGCTGCAAAATTTTTAGAACTTACCAAAGATGAGTTTCAAACTTCGGAACAAGTTATCGACAAGCAAACATAGCAGGCAAGACCTTCTCTTTTCATTGGGAATTGAAGGATCTCTTTTGATTAGAATTGACAATGTCAACTGCTACAAGTTTTCAAGGATATCTAGATTTTTTTTTGGTAGAAAGTGATTTTTGGAATTCGTTACTGGCATCGGCAAATTACTTGTAATTCATTGCTTCAATCTAGCAAGGCTAATCAATCTTTCTCTTACTATTGCTCATTTGCAGATCTATAGTTTTGCCATGACATTCTTAAAATAAGGCATTCATCTTTTCTTCCTTGCACAACACGTTTACACCATGGATTTAGATATCGGCATGCATCATAGTTTTGATTTTGAAAACCATGCACCAGTTCCCTCATGTTGCCTCGTTGTTGGCCACTCTCATGGAGGGTGCCTGAGCAACAACTGGCTAGGAAGATAGCATAGAACTGCTTGACATGAAAAAATTTAGGGCCGTGCAAACACGGATGTCTATCTTAGAGTCAAATTTTACACATTTGAATGCAAATGTGAGAAAAAAATCTAATATGCTTGTGCATTTCATGCAACAGTAAGCCAAGGGCCCAGTTAATGAGTAGACTAGAGTTCCTTTTGACTTTGTACCTAGAATAATAACCCTAGCCTACAGGAGTAAGGCTCTCATCTAATGGAGTTGCCCCTTCTCTCTCAAAAACACGGATGAATTGTTAAAAATACCAAGCCATCGATTTTTTGAGGGGAGGAAAAGGAGTGCAACAAGGATAATGTGAACATGTCCTTGAGCGATAGGATGGTATTCACAATCTTAGACTAACTCCGAATGCAATCAAGGCACTTCAAACAATTTTAACACTAGAGGTAAAGCCTGAAAATGGTGGATGTTGCTCAAGGAGAAAGGAATCATACCATAGATGTGGGCAACCTTTGGGGATGTGTTCATAAAAGAATTTCTTCCCGCCAATGAAGCGGACAGAGTGCATGGGAGAAGTGCTCTATGCACCAACATAAGACTTTGATTGAGTATATCTCACACTATTGTGATGTGATCCTCAAGCTGGAGGGTCTAAACACCTTCCAACAAGTGTGTGGGTTCATTTGTGGGTTAACACCAAAGCATAGAAGCAAGTAAAAACCCAGGACCTCACAACGCTTGAGAAAGCTATAATGCAGGTGCATATACATGATGATCCTGACATAAAATTATTGCATTGCACCCACATGCTTGACACTTCACATGCAAATGAACGATCATTTCATGGACATACTAAGAGAAAAATTTTTAGTAGCTATATCTGATGCGTCCAAAATGCCCAAGGGGCCAGGAGCCATTTGCATAGTAAAGAGTTTGAGAAAGCAAAGAAGGAAAGCTATGTTGTTTAAGAAATGGACACAACAAAAAGGACTACCCCAAGGAAAAATCTGTTGCGCAAGGAAAAGAAATGGTGCAACTGCTTCCCCTAGAGTCCTCTTCTTGCTTTTCCAATGTGGAAATGACACACATCAAAGCGGTGCAGGAGTGTTGTGTTACGACCTCCATGTTGTAACCAGCCTTTGGTTTACAATAACTGGTGTGCATGCATGGGTTTATCCAAGGTCACAAGGTGAGAATCTTGGTAGACGATCGTGTTTTGCACAAGTTTATTAACTATAAGTTAGTGAAACAACTCAATTTTCTCTAGATCCCTAGTTCCCATTGCTACAAGGTAGCTATAATTAGCGACCATGATGCTGAGGTGTGGGATACACAAGTAAAGGGTGTACTACTGAAGATTCAAGGGAATCATACATCCTTGAATTTTCAAGCTATGAAGATGGATCAGGCAAATGTTGTACTAAGTTGGGAGTGGTTATACAGGTTAGGGTCCTCATTAGAGCGTGGCTATAAGAAAAATAGTTTGATGTTTGAATCCAATGGTGTGCACATGCTATTGTTGGGAGAAATGGACGTTCCTTTCTCACCACTTATTTGTACAACCGAGCTTATGAATCTCTTGTTGGGGTATAAAGCCCAATGTGGTCGCCCAGGTAAGTGGGCGGGCCGCCAGGTATGTACACATATTCTTTTGTAAAAACCTAATAAGAACTCACTATGCTCCACTCATTATAGTAGAGCGAGTTCACCATATCGTCGTGCTCTTTTTCTCGCACTCTCTCTCGCGTCGCACTTTCGCTCGTACTCCTTCAACTGGTATCAAAGATCAGATCGAGGCTCGGGGCAGCACTGCAGGAGGCTAGAGTCACCAGCTCAGATTGGAGTGAAATTTGACAGGTGAAGACACGGCCCCAAATCCTGTGGGAGAGCTCAAAGGACTTGGTGTTCTCAGAATTTCATTATGAGGTCATCTCGGCCACCGTTCGGCTTCGACAAAGGTCTACGCAGGCCATTTTCGACTACGTGGTCTTGACGGGTGCAGATCCGACTCTGCAAATTTGGGGTTTTCGGCCTACAACTGCAGGTGTTGAGGATATCAACACTCCCAGAGTGTTGATTTGTGGCTGTCGACACATCGAAGGACGGCTCACAGTTCTTGGAGGCGTGTCACATACGACACGGGCGCATCTACACACAGACTGTAGGCGACATCCACTAGTTCATCAGGTAGCTTGTGTTTGCTGCTTAATATTCCAGATTTCATCCTGACATTACAGGTACTTCCGCATGGGATGTATTGTTAGAGATGATGTATGTTTGTTGAGGGTTTGCTGGCTGTGAGTCACGCAGCAAACAACCGCCGCAGCGGTTACAACATACAGTGGGAAATTTGTGGATGTATGACTTTGTGGGAAGTCTATGTACTGTCAGCTTTACTGCAGCCTTTGTTGAGGGTCGAGTGAGGTTTTATTGAGCTGGGGGATTCTCGAATGTTGAGATCCTTTCGATGATACAGGTCTTCGAGCGATCCCTCGAGCACCCTTAGATAGGCAGCTAGGATGTATTGACTGTGAGTTAGGCAGTTGGGATTGCATCTTAGCTTTACTGCCGTTGAGGCATTGTCACATTCTAAGCTTACAGGACAGTGAGAGACAGTACAGGTGCAGGACAGGTTTACCCGCAGCTTACAGTGCCAGAGAGACAGTGTTTTTTGAGCTGTTTTTTGGTCTGTTTTTGAGTACACCAGAGCTGTTTTTTGAGTCTTTTTGTCTGTTTTCTTGGTTCATTTGACAGGTTGATATTGGTTCAGAGGTCAGTTTACAGGGAAACTCTGCCGATTTTTCCCAGGAAAGTAAACCATTGTGAAGCGTAGCTATGGCTGGATCACAGGACACTGCTCTTTACAATATCAAGAAGCTGGATGGAACCAATTTCCCATTGTGGAAGAAGCAGATTTGGCACGTGTTGGTACAAAAGAAGCAGATAAAACCTATAAAGCTCAAGGGGATAAAACCAGAAGATATGGACGAAGATGAATGGAGCGAAATGGATGAATTGGCACTTTCTACCATTATGCTGACTTTGGCAGAAAGCGTTTACTTCAATGTAGCAGACGAGATGTCGACTTATCAAGCATGGTTAAAGCTGAGTGATCTTTATGAGAAGCAGAGTGCAGCTTCACAGGTATACTGGCTTAAGAAGCTTGTTGACTTGAAGATGAAAGAAGGGACACCTATGTCCAATCATCTGAATGAATTCAACACAATCTACAGTCAGTTGTCAGCTCAAGGTGTCAAGTTTGATGAACCTGTTAGAGCTATGTTCCTGTTGATCACATTGCCGAAAAGTTGGGACACTTTTCGCACAGCTTTGAGTAATTCTGCACCTCTAGATGGTTTGAACATAGCAGGTGTAGAAGGAAGTCTGCTTACTGAAGAAACCAATAGAAAGACAATGGACAAAGGCAAAGGAAAAGCCTTAGTTGTCAGGGGAAGGACCAAAGAAAAGTACAAAGGTGGAAAGAGGAATCAGTCTCGTAGCAAGTCCCGCAGTGCTAAAGGCAAGAGTGACATAGAATGCTACCATTGTGGCAAGAAGGGTCACATGAAAAGAGACTGCAGAGAATGGAAAGCAGAAAAAGGCAAAGAGAAAGCTGAAGACCATGGTGAGAAGAACAAGTCCTCAGTGAAGATTCAAGAAATAAATGTGACAAACATTGTTGCAGTGGATGACAGCCTAGTGTCAGGAGACATCTACTTCTTGAAGAATACAATGGAATCAGCTCTTCTTACAGCATCTGATGGAAATGCACTGAGTGACTGGATTATAGACTCAGGGGCATCACTTCATGTGTCTCCAAACAAAAAGTGGTTTACCTCTTATGTGCCCACTAAAAATCATGTTCGGCTAGGCAATGGGCAGACATGTGAGATCTTAGGTGTTGGAGATGTTCAACTGAAGTTTCAAAATGGCTCTTCTTTCACGCTGAAGAATGTGAGACATGTTCCCGCAATTACAAAGAGCTTGATCAGCACAGGTTTACTTGATGATGCTGGCTACGTCACCACTTTTGGACAGAACATGTGGAAGATATCCAAGGGTTCTATGACAGTAGCACATGGAGTAAAGTCTGGAGGACTTTACATGATTTATGTATCAAATGTCTCTAAAAATGTAATCAATTTAACCGAGCAGCCGAACGTTTCTTTGTGGCATAGCCGGTTAGGACATATGTCCAAGAAGGGAATGGAAATCTTGTCTCATTCTGGTTATTTGCCTGGCTTTTCATTTAGTGATTTTGAATTCCATGAACATTGTCTGTATGGTAAGCAAACACAGCAGCCACATAAGCATAGAAGCAGTAGAAGAGATACACAGTTGGCACTTGTTCATAGTGATTTGTGTGGACCTATGCCTAACCTATCTCTAGGGGGAGCTTTTTACTTTATGACATTTATAGATGATTACTCGAGGAAAGTATGGGTTTACTTTCTCAAGCACAAGGATGAAGCGTTTAGTGTTTTCAAAACGTTTGTGACACTTGTGGAGAATCAAAGTGGCAAGAAGCTTAAATGATTACGCATTGACAATGGTGGAGAGTATGTTTCAAAGGTCTTTCAGGACTTTTGTGAGTCAAAAGGTATAAAACGTGAACTTACTGCTCCTTACAATCCTCCTCAAAATGGTGTTGCTGAGAGGATGAATAGGACCATACAAGAGAAGGTCAGAAGTATGTTGTCTAATGCACAACTGCCAAATGGGTTTTGGGCTGAAGCTGTATCAACAGCTGTTCATCTTGTAAATAGATCTCCTAGCAAGGTTTTGCAAAAGGATTAAGTGCCAGAGATGGTATGGTAAGGCAAAATGCCCTCATACAAGCATCTCAGAGTCTTTGGCTGTGAGGCATATACTCACGTTCCAAAGGAATTTAGGAACAAACTTGAGCCAAAGAGTAGAAAGTGCATCTTTCTAGGCTATGGTAATTCTGGTGAGATGGGGTACAGACTTTGGGATCCCGAATCCAGAAAGGTTGTTCGCAGCAATGATGTTCACTTTAATGAATCCAAATATCATTCTAAACCAGAGAGGGTTGAGGAGATTAGAAGAGTTGTTTTCCAAGAAGATGGACCTGCACGTGCAAGACAAAATGTCAGGGCTCAAGAGGAGCAAGGACAGGATAGAGTGGAACCACAGGTTGTGGCTGAGCCTGAGCCACCTATTGTGCGTAGATCTGGACGTGTCACGCGACCTCCTGATAGGTTTGTTCCATCTATGAACTATGTCATGTTGACTGATTGCAATGAGCCTTCATGTTACAAGGAAGCAGTGCAAATGAAGGACTCTGGGAATTGGCAATTGGCCATGCAGTCAGAGATGACAGCTCTGCAGAAAAACAAGACATGGAAGCTAGTTAAATTACCACAGGGCAAAAAGGCTCTACCTTGTAAATGGGTTTACAGGTATAAGATCACCGCTCATGATAGTCAGCCAAAGTACAAAGCAAGGCTTGTTGCCAAGGGCTTTAAGCAAGAACAAGGCATTGACTTTGATGAAGTCTTCTCTCCGGTGGTCAAGATGACTACATTGAGATGCTTTCTTGCATTGGTTGCCATATTAGATTTGGTGTTGCACCAAATGGATGTCAAGACAGCGTTCTTGCATGGTGATTTAGATGTGGAAATTTACATGCAGCAGCCAGAAGGGTTTGTTGAGAAAGGCAAGGAAGATTGGGTATGCCAGTTGTTAAAGAGTCTTTATGTCTTAAAACAATCACCGAGGGCATGGTACCATAAATTCCACAAGTTTATGCTTTCTCAAGGCTACAAACGTAGTGAGTTCGATCAATGTCTATATACAAAGAAGGCTAAGGATGGTAGTTGGATGATCCTTATTTTGTATGTGGATGACATGTTGATTGCTGGCAAGCACTTGGAAGAAATATCAGCTTTGAAGTCAAAGATGGCAAAATCATTTGACATGAAAGACATGGGTGAGGCAAGTCATATACTTGGTGTGCGGATTGAGAGAGATAGATCAAAGAAGTTGATTTGGTTATCTCAAACAGAGTATATTGACAAGGTTTTGCAACGTTTCAATATGGAGAAGGGAAAGGCATTGAGTGTTCCATTGCCACCATATGTGAAACTTAGCAAACAAGATTGTCCTGTGTCTGAGGAAGAACAAGCTGAAATGGATAAGATTCCATATGCGTCTGCAGTGGGTAGTTTGATGTATGCAATGATTGCTACTCGCCCAGACATTGCATTTGCAGTGGGAGTAGTAAGTCGATACATGTCAAACCCAGGCAAGAAACATTGGGAGGCAGTGAAAGGAATATTGAGATAACTGAAAGCTACAAAGAGTATGCGTATATGCTATGGGAGTCAGGAGCTAAGTGTAAAGGGTTTTACAGACTCAGATTATGCAGGTGACTTAGACAACCGAAGGTCTACGTCAGCGTATGTCTTTACATTGGCTGGTGGAGCAGTATCATGGCGTTCTAGATTACAAGATTGTGTTACTCAGTCTACTACAGAGGCTGAATATGTTGCAGCATCAGAGGCATGCAAAGAATCAATTTGGCTTAATCGACTAGTAACAGATTTTGGAATCAAAGAAGAGATGCCTGTGTTATATTGTGATAGTCAAAGTGCTATACAATTGGCTTGCAATCCAGTTTATCACTCAAAGACAAAGCATGTGGATGTGAAGTATCATTTCATCAGGGAAATGCTCGAGGATAAGCAACTTCAGCTTGTCAAAGTTCACACCACAGAAAATCCTGCTGATCTACTTACAAAAGGACTTCCCTCAGAGAGCTTTGCGCATTTTCGCAAGCAGTTAGGTGTAGGGTAGTGCATCACTTCTCTACATCTCTTGTATATTAGCTTGTATAGTAGCTTCTCTCACACTAAAGTACCACATTGGACTTTAAGTGGGAGGTTGTTGGTATAAGCCCAATGTGGTCGCCTAGGTAAGTGGGCGAGCCGCCAGGTATGTACACATATTCTTTTGTAAAAACCTAATAAGAACTCACTATGCTCCACACATTACAGTAGAGCGAGTTCACCATATCGTCGTGCTCTTTTTATCGCACTCTCTCTCGCGTCGCACTTCCGCTCGTACTCCTTCATCTCTCTTGAGATAAATTTGGAAAGGTGAAACTATTGCTTGTGGGCTCAGACTCTCCTCATACTGTACTGAGACTCCCGGTGAAACAACATATGAAGGATCCGTCGCAATCATTGAGGGGGTCTCCATTTGTGATAGGTCGGTTGTATGGCCTTCCCTGTATCCAAGAATTTCATGAGACCCGTTGAAGGCATGCTTATCCCTTTGTTTTGCCTCTCCAACTCAATAACCCTATGGATGACATCACTAACTCTTTGTTGTTGCTCCTATAAGCTAGTAGCGCCCGCTATGGATTGTAGAACGACTAACCAACCCATATGGTATGTGTGACCCATGTATAGGTTGGCTAAAGTCTTTGTTTGTAGTTCATACTCCGAATTTTCATTTAGAAATGCCCCATCTAGGATTGAGGTACTAGGGGTGTCCTTCGAAGTAGATGCAATGTGGCTCCCTATGGTCTGACCCTTGATGACTGCTAATTCGGGAGTACTCGATTGGTCAACTGGCATGAATGTTGTCATAGGGCCCTTTGCCTTTAGTTCTCTAAGTTGTTATGTCTTGCGTAAGCTTTTAATTTCCTTTTTTCTAGCTGCCAAGATATAGCGCTCAACCTCTTTAATTTATAGCAAAAAAAAACCGAGTCAAAATTTTGAGCCGATTGTGTGGCATATCTGTTTTTATTTTGAAAAATATTTTTTTCAAAAATTATTAGAAAATTAGAAATTGCCAAAAATGCACAAAGTCCAACCAAAAAACAAAAACTACAGAATTTGATGCAAAAAATGCAAAAATTAATGCAAAGAATGCAGAATTACAACATAAAATGCCGAGGACAGTGCAAAAATTAGTGAAAATGCAAAAAACACAGAAACTACACTATTAAAACACCTTTTCTCAACCAAAACAACAAATCTATACTGTTGTCATAACAGATCTGCACAAAACAATAATTGAGCTACTAGGTCTAGCATGCCGCACACAAATCTGTGCAAAAAAACAAAAATGTTACAAAAAAAGCTACAGAGTTGCATCTGGAGCTTGACACATAGCGCCTCCTCGACAACGGTGCCAAAAATGTTGGATCACAAGGGCCTTGCTATGCATCGTGTGTGAGTCACTAAGGCTGCAAACACACAACCTAGATGTAGGTAAGCTCACAGACATAGACAGGTGTGTCACTCACCTCTGTGTAGCTGTTGATGCAGGAAACTCGAACCGTCTGAAGAGGGAGCTCGTCACCCGGTGCTCAATCACCTTGTTGTTATCGTACTGCCGCTCTCACGTGCGTGTGCACATGCGCGCACACACACACACACACAACATGAGATAGCACATGAGGAGACCAAGAGTAAAACCATACATTTGAGAATGAGAAAAAGTTAGGGTTATAGACCACTTATGTAAGTTGTCTCGTCCACATATGGGTGCCCACACTTGGCCAACAATGAAACATCTTCTCTCTCTCTCTCTCTCTCTCTCTCTCTACTAAATCTGGTGGGCGCCTATCATTGGTGATCACCCTATGACTACACATGTGGAACCAACAAGCCTGACGAATAACTCAATACACATAATAATAATAATAAGAATGACGCTCAAAGTTAGCACCTTGGTCTTATCTTGGCAACCAAAAACCCTTTGTCAGCTTTTCCCATGTTGTAGGTAATGCTACGGTCACACACATCAAAGTGATACAACTTAAACCATTAGGTAGATGTGGACCATCATAGGTATCCTTACTACTAGTAAAGATTGTAAGTAGATCGATAAAGTGAACTTGGAGTGAAGAATCTCTTGTTGAACTCTTATCTATTGCCACTTGATAGCTTAGAACCTCTTTCCTTGAAAGCACAAGTGTGAAGGGGTCAAATAAGTGAGCATCAACACTTAATGAGTGAGTCATACACAAGCTAGCCAACGTAAGGTCTTATTCTTGTATTGGGGCTACTAGGAAAGATTTTTTATCAAAGTACTTTCTGATCTTTAAATTTAGCTATCCTTGGATAGGAGTGGAATTTGTAGTCAACCCTTCAATGGCTAATCCTGAGCTGATTGGAGCTCCACTCTCTAGAGAGCGATTCTGAGGTATCCAATGAAATGAAATTGTTAATTGAGCTTGGATCAACCAATATCAATACTCTCTGCCGATTCAAGTTGCCCCACCCTTTCAAAAGATGTCTTTTACCTTTCTCCTTCCTAGTATTAGCTTGTACATCAAGTATTGAATTGGATGTAGGAGGAGGAGAATATTTCTTAAGCTATGGGAAATCTGATTTCTTGTGGCCTTTCTCGCCACAATAGAAATATTTGCCCCCTTCCATGGAGGCCTTCAACTAAGAGGGAGTGTGGAATTTTCTTTTCTTCACTCCCTTTGGCTTCTTTTTTGGGCCTTTGGGCTGATTTGTGTGGAGGTTTTCGTCTCATTATTGAGAGCCTTCTGCTTTACATGAAACATACTAAACTCTTGATTGCGAGGAGTTCCTTTTGAATTGTTAGGTTTTAGGCCAATGGCCCATGGCCGGGCGCCCGTCCTCTTGTATTCTTTTGTTCATAAGAAGGAGAAGAGAGTTACTCACTTCCTAATGCTCCACCCAAAAGTTGTGTGTCTCCTGTATCCCCTCCCCTTGTCTCCTTCCCTCTTGCACTCACCACACGACACAATCTACAAGTGGTATCAGAGCTCAGGCACCCGACCTCGAGCCCCGGCTAATCGCGCAAGCAACAACCCCAATCGAAGCATTGGAATCCATGAGAGCTTGGAAGCTCTACCATTCGAAAGGCTTAAGCTTGCAAGACAATCGAGGAGCAGTGCAGAAACAATTGAAGGCTTTGGTAGCCTCTGCAAGAATTGTAGGCTTGAATTGGATAGCATCGAGCAGAATCGAAAGCAAAAGCTTGCAAAATCAAAGAGAATCGGGTAAGCACTCAAATCGAGCGAGCAGGTGTGTGTAGGCCTTGAGGAGAACAAAAGCCGAAGCAAGGCTTTGAGAGCAAGCTGTAACCCAAGCTGTAACCAGGGCTGTGAGCAAGCTTGAGAAAGGGGTAGCATTAGACATTGAATTGCAGCAGATCTCTGCAGCTGTTCAGATTTGGCAGCATTCAACAGTGCAATAATAATTCGATCTTTAAAAAAAAAAAAGGGCCTTACACATACCTTTGTGTGCAAGTGCCCGCTCCCACGGAGCGCTCAACACCACGACTTTCGACAACTTCATTCCCCGCTCAGACATTCACGTGAGGAAAGAGCTTGAGAGATAGAGAGGTGTGAGAGAGAGCATGGTTTTGCGACATCTCCCGAGTCTTGGGGCCACACCCGAACATCATAGTGCACCGTCTGTCTCGGTTTTGGAGGCTTTTGCCCAATGGCGGAAGGCGACATTGACATCGACATCATCACCACTCTTAGGCTTTGTGTGTGTGTGTGTGTGTGTGTGTGTGTGTGTGAGAGAGAGAGAGAGAGAGAGAGAGAGAGAGAGAGAGAGAGAGAGAGAGAGAGAGAGAGAGAGAGAGAGAGAGAGAGAGAGAGCTCTGGCTTAGACACTGACACCACATCTCAGACATCAGGAGAGCGGATCGCCTCTCAATTAGTCCTTCAACATCGACTTAGTTTCCAACATCTTTTTGACGGCACGACACATCGGTTTTGACACCGATTTCAATGACCAGAACACTGTTCTTGTGCATTACGTGACGGATTCCAATATTGAACCTTGATGCCAACGTTCCCACGACGACCATCTTCCCACAGACGGCTGTGCTTGTGACATGCATGGGTGAGGTACCTCTACCACAGAGGAGTGACACCCGACATCGGCACCGAGTGCACTGATCGTGCTCTACAATAGTTTTTCGACTCTGAGCACTTTTTGGCAGCTATTCGACTAGCAGATTTCTACCCGGCTGTGAAAATCGACACATGTCTACACTGACATGTAGGTTACATGGGGCTTTCAAGCCCGTTTACACACATTCAGGTTTCCAGACACTTACAGACTATCGCTTTTTCAAGCAATTTCAGTAGTTTTTTCGACGTCAGTTTCTCTGCGGATAGTTGTCTTGAAAGATGCATGTTTAATTTAGTACACTATAGTGCTATTGAGCTCTTTTGAGAGCAAATATCCCCATAGGGTTCACTTTTACTGCATGCAGCAGTTTTTGGTGCCTATTTGAGCGCGGTCATTCATGTACGCTGAGTTGCGAGGAACACTACCCATTGTACTTCATGTGGAGTCATTTTTTGACTTTTTTGGCAGTTTTTCCGACCGTTTCTAAAACTTGGACCCAAAGAGCCCTTTCTGAGACTGTGACTAGTCTTTTTGTGTCTGCTTAGCCTTTGGAGGATCGATAGCGTGATGTTTTCTTTGACCTGGGGAATTCTAGAACGTTGAGATACCTTCGGTGATACAGGTAGCTAGTTCCCCTCTTACGGTAGCGTTGCCATAGGATATATATATATATATATATATGAACAGTTTTGTGCTTTTAATGTCGAGTTGGTGGTCACACATCAGTGGTTTTGAGTAGTTGATGCCTAGTGGTTGTTTTGAGTAGTTTATGCATTTTTTGAGTTGCGTTTTGACTCCTCATACTAAGGAGACTCTGCAGGATTTTTTTGCGAGCCCATTTTATGCATTCTTGGCACTTCTAGTTGTTCTTACATAGTGATTTTATTACTTTTGATTGAGTTTTTGCTCCTATTCTAGGGAAAACTCTGCCCAAATTATCCTAGGCAATTCGCTATAAATTTTTTGGCTACATTCTCCTAATCATGGTTGTGAGTAGTCATTGCGAAAGAGAAGAGTACTACATCAAAAAGCTTGATGGCTCAAACTTTGTCATTTGGCGGTAGCATATGCAAGATGTTTTGATCAACAAAGGCTTAATAGCACCCTTGCGTGCAAGAAGAGAAAATGCATACAATAATAATGAGTGGGATGACTTGAATGAGTGTGCTATGGTGACCATTCGACTACCCCTTGGTGAATCCATTTACTTTATAGTAATGGATAAGACCAATGCCAAAGATTTGTGGGATGCTCTATGTCAGTTTTGGGATGGAAACAACGCCTCGAACAAGGTTTTCTTGATGAAGAAATTGGCATGCATGAATATGAAAGAGGGCACTAATGTTAGTTCTCACTTAAACGAGTTCAACAATGTGTACTCATAGCTTATTTCAAAAGCTCTCAGTTTCGATGATGAAATGAAGGCTATTTTCTTGCTATGTTCGCTACCATCATCATCGGATACCTTCAACACAACCATAAGCAAGTCTACACCAAATGGCATGCTAGTTTTCAACGATGTTACTGGTATGTTGCTCATTGAGGAGATTCGGCATCAATCTCTTTATGCGAGTGGGCATGGTGATGCATATGTGGCTAGTGGCAATCGTTACAAGCAAAGGTAGTGTGATCTTAGCCGTGATTGTTCACAATAGTGCAAGCAAGGTCGTAGCAAGAGTCGTGGCAAAGACATGCAAAATGTTGAGTGTTACTACTGCCATAAAAAGGGACACTTGAAGAAATATTACCGCACAATGCAACGTGATAAGGGCAAAGAGAAAGCAAAGTATGATAAACCTAAAAGTAGCGTGAAGATTGAAGAAATTAATGTGGTTGAGTCTCTAGCCATTGAAAAAGTTTCTGACGTGCCAAATGATGTGTTGATTTTCACATCTGATTTGAGTCTTGATGCATTGTTAGCTCTTGACGAGTGTTATGCGCAGAATTGGATTGTAAACTCAAGTGCTAGCTTTCACGTGACTCCTCACAAGGAGTGGTTTTCTATATACACTGCCACGCATGGCATTGTGAAGCTAAACAAATCTTATGAGCTTGATATATGCGGTGTAGGCAACATCACGTTTTCTATGCATAATGCACTGAGTTTATGCTGCACAATGTTAGAAATGTACCCAAATTGACAAAGAGTTTGATGTCAATTGGATAGCTAGATGATTTGGGTTACACTACCATATTTTCTCATGGTTCTTGGATTATCAAGAAGGCAAATCTGGTCAAGCTTAAAGGCTAGAAGTTTGGCTCATTGTACTTACTTTATGTCTCTTCTGTGAAAGAGAATTCTATTTGTCTAGTCGAGCTACCGTCTACAGAGTTGTGACATGCTAGGACATATGAGTCAAAAGGGAATGAAAGTCTTTCATCATTTTGGCTATATCCCTATGTTAAATTACTCTAACTTCTCTTAATGTGAGCATTATATCTATGGCAAACAGACTAGGTTGACATCAGCGCCTTTGGACAAGGAGTTAGGGAGTCCTGTAGATCTTGTTCATGCAACTTGTGCGGACCTATGCCAATCAAGTCTCTAGGGGGAGCATTATACTTCCTAACATTCATAGACAACTCTACTAGAAAGATGTGGGTTTATATCTTGAAGCAAAAGAGCGATGTCTTTAGTGTTTTTTAAAAGTTTTTAGCATTGGTGGAGAACCAATCGGGTAGAAAGATTAAAGCTTTGTGCAGTGACAGTAAAGACTACATTTTCTCCGAGTTCAAGGACTTTTGCAGTAAAGAGGCATTAGAAGATAGTTTTACCACACCTTACACACCTGCCCAAAACGGTATGGCTGAGAGAATGAATAGAACCATTCAGGAATGGGTCACTTCTATGTTTTCTACGACCAACTTACCTCAAGAATTTTGGGGAGAAGCTGTTATAACGGCTGCTTACTTAATCAATCGGTCACTTAGGACACCACTAAAGTACAAGGTATTGCAAGAGATGTGGACAAGCAAAGAGCCCAATTATGACAGGTTATGTGCGTTTGGGTGTGAGACATTCTCACATGTACCAAAAGCGCTTAGACAAAAGGTGGACCCCAAATTACAATAGTGCATCTTCATTGGATATGGGGTAGACGGAGACCCGAAATCTAAGAAGGTTATACGCAACTCACAAGTGATATTCAACGAGTCTACATAGAAATCCAGTGAAAGACATTGAGTATCGTAGAGTACAGTTTGAGGATGTTACCTCACTACCAGTTACACGGAATGTTGGACGTGCTAGTGATGCACCTTCCACTAGTACACACACACATGTTGCTTTGCAGAGAGCATAATCTAGCAGTGAGGCACTTTGGAGATCTACTCGTACATTCGTGCACCTGAGCGTTTTGAGCTAGGATTAGACTACTTACTAGTCACTAATTGTCGTGAACCCACTTGCTACAAAGAGTCCATTCAAATGGATGATAGCGTGAAGTGGGAAGAGGCTATGCAATTTTAGTATAGCTCGATTTTAGTTAATGAAACTTGGGAATTGACAGAGTTACCTACATGTAAATAGGCATTGCCATGCAAATGGTGTACAAGAAGAAGTATATCACAGATGATCCCGAGCCTAAGTATAAGGCTAGATTGGTTGCTAAAGGGTTCAAGCAAACAAAAGGCATGGATTTTGATGAAATCTTTTCTCTAGTGGTCAAGATGACTACATTGCATCTTGTGCTTGGCCTAGTAGCCATCAAGGACTTGGAATTGGTCCAAATGGATGTGAAGACAACGTTTCTTCATATAAATCTTGAAGAAGATTTTTACATGAAACAACCAGAGGGTTTTGCGATAAAGCATGAGAAGCCAACATGGACAAACTTAGTGTGTAGACTCAAGAAAGCTTTGTATGGATTGCAGCAAGGCTCAAGGCAATCATACATCAAGTTTGATAAGTACATTCAGTCCCAAGGTTACGTACGGAGCCAAGAACATCACTGCTTGTACACAAAGAGGTTGAACGATGGTTCCCTCATCATTCTAATTTTGTACATGGATGATATGCTCATAGCAAAGAAGTCAAAATATGAGATTGCGTTTCTCAAGGATGCCTTACGCAAGCAGTTTGCAGTGAAAGATTTGGGCAATGTACATCACTTTCTTGGTATGCATATCAAGAGAGATCGCAAACATGGTATACTTGAACTTTCGCAGGAAGAGTATATTCACAAGGTCTTGCAACATTTTAATATGCAAGGGGGGAAAGCATTGAGTACCCCAATGGCAGCATACAAAAAACATAGCAAGAATGATTGTCCCAAATTGGATGCTGAAAAGGCAGAGATCGCAAAGGTGCCATATTCTTTCGTAGTTTGTTGTCTCATGTTCACCATGGCTAGCACATGGCTAGACATTGCATATGTAGTGGGAGTGGTCAACAGGTTTATGGAAAATCGAGGCAGGAAGCATTGGGAAGCAGTGAAGCACATCTTGAGATCCATCAAGGGCTCAACTGGCAAGTGCTTATGCTTTGGGAATAGTGATGCATCCATAGTTGGATACACTAATTCAAATTATGCGAGTTGTGTGGACACTAGGCGATCCACATTTGGCTACATTTTTTTGTTCACTAGAGTGCCAGTTTCTTGGAGACCATGTATCTAGAATTGCACTTGTCTTCCACCAATGAGACAGAGTATGTTGCAATTTCTAGTTCCAGTAAGGAAGCTGTGTGGTTATCTCGTCTAGTGGGAGACCTTGGTATACACTAGACTCTAGTGCTACATTGTGACAGTCAGTATGATTGCGTAGCAAAGAACCTTGTGTTTCACTCCAAGTCAAAACACATAGAGGTCAAGTATCATGTGGTACGAGATATTTTGGCTAGCAAACACATTGAGTTAGTCAAAGTTCAAAGGGATGAAAAACCCAGTGGATGCTCTAACAAAAAGCCTAGCCTTAGAGCGGTTCGCACATTGCATAGAGATGATGGGCGTAGGGTGAAGATAGGGTCATGCTTAACGTTTTGTACATGTGTACATAGTAGCCCCTACGTTCTTTAGCCACTTAGGCCACGTTGGCTTTCAAGTGGGAGATTGTTAGGTTTCAGGCCAATGGCTCGTGGCCCTTTTTGTTCATAAAGGAGAATAACGATAAGAGAGTTACTCACTCTCACCCAAAAGCTGTGTGTCTCCTGCATCCCCTTCCCTTCTCTCCTTTCCTCTCTTGCACTCACCACAAGACATGACGGCTACTAGGTTAGACTGCATCATAATTTGAAGAGTGTTAACTTCACGCTTTTCTGAAGGACCAATTGGAGTCCAGCTTCAAACTTGCACACCTTCTCTTCAACAAGAACTTTCATAAAGGGAGTGACCTTGAGGAGGACCTCCCATAATTTGTCGATGTAGTCAAACACAACTTCATTCTCTTTTTGAGAGAGCCAATCCCATTCTTTCTTCACTTCTTTGTCAAATTCAAGGGGACGGAATTGAGCATAGAACTCCTTTTTGAACTCCTCCTAGTCTTTGGATTATGTTTTTCCATGTGATAAGCCACCAATTGCTAGTTGTATCCTTTAGATACATGCTAACATAGAACAATTTTGAGCATTCTAAGAAGTTACCTTATGCAAAGGCCACCTCAATTATTGAATGAAAGCAAGAGCCTTAGTAACAATCTTGCTTCCATTATAGAATTCAAATTTGACATGTTTATCTTCGACTTTGAATGTCTTCTTGTGGTGTTGAAACCGGTTCTTGGAGATGGCTTTGGAATCTATGTGCATAAGAATTCTGTGTCGACTCTTCCTTTGATCCTCATTTTTTTTTTTTTTTGGCTCCATTGGTTTTTCTACAACCTCATCTAGATGCAATTGGAGATCCTCATCAAGAACGATATTATCTAGGTTTTTCATAAAAGAGTAATTTGGCAAAGGGATTGAATCTTCTTCGTGCTGTCGGGATGTTCCCACTGGAGGATCCCTCTAGGGCCGTGTTGGAGCCCCAGTCAGAGGTATTTCCTGAGTTAAAACTAGGGATTCTGAGATGGCTCTCCCACCATCTTTGCTTTCCCTTAAGGGTCTTTAAGAACTTTCTGCACTTTTGGCTGAGCAAGTGCGGCTTGCAATTCTACCAATTGTCGCCTGAGCTGCTTGAGCTCTTCTGCTTGTCCTCCCACATGACATGTTTCTTTTTGCCAAGGACCGTCTCTCCTTAAGAAAGGAATAGAGAGGACCTCACTCTGAAACCATTGTATTGAAACGAAAGCGTGCACTTAATACTTTAAAGTTAATTTACTATTTCAAGTAGGATTTTGTACTACATAAAAGTGAGAGAGAACAATGCAGAAAGGCGACAACATTAGGGACCATAAGATGTGCTAGTCCCACCCCTTGAAGGAGATTTACATTACTTTCTGAATTGTTGGCAAGCACGAGAACCCGAAACAATGTTCATTCTTCATGTACCAAAAACTTTTCTGATGCATAAAAATGCATGGATTCATAAACCTACTGGCTGAAATTCATCATACTTGTAGCCGAGAACGACTATGTATGTTTCATACTGGATTTTTTTGTGCAGGAGAAGCTTCTACTATTATCTGCTCAAATAGGAAGTACCCATATGAATACTTCTTGGCTGAAAGTGGATTTTGGAGTTGGTTGGAGTGCTGAAATCTGTTTGGGCAACCAATACTACGCTTGTCTGAGTGCATCTATTCCCCGCAAGAATGCACACAAGCTCTATGGGCTGTCCTACACCTTTGCCGTGCAATTCGTGGCCTCTATGCACTCTTTACGGACACTAGTGTAGAAAATCATTGTGAAGAGAGAAAGTGGATTGAACTAAGAGCTGAGAGAGGAGACTCTGTGTGTGTGTGTGGAAACTGCTACAGAATATCCAAAACTGGTAGCGCTTCTTCCTTAGCCTAGCGTAAGATTTCTTTGGCCATTTGGCATTGCGTGTGTGTGTGTGTGTGTGTGTGTGTGTGTGTGTGTGTGAGAGAGAGAGAGAGAGAGAGAGAGAGAGAGAGAGAGAGAGAGAGAGAGAGAGAGAGAGAGAGAGAGAGAGAGAGAGAGAGAGAGAGAGAGAGAGAGAGAGAGATTGCAAACAACAAAACGATGGTTGTTCCAACTTTCTTACGCTAGGAGTTGAGTTTCTTAATGTTTATTAAATTAGGCTCCTTTCAGATTGGCTCGACCACTTACTGTAAAAGGTGTTTAAACTTTACACTTAAAAAACGAGCATTAAAGCTCGTTTTTTGGCCATTCTGGAGCATTATATACTTGACAAATTTCATGACTCTCCCGACTAAGTCTGTTGGCTCTCGTTGGGTCTTGTTTTCACTGTTTTCAACCGACCACTTTCATGGGAGGCCACCCTCCTCACTATCTCACACGGGCATGGGCTGGATGGGATCAATAGCCCACACCATTTCGGGGATCGGATGCGATATGAGCCATCCGATGCGACTTGTGTAAATTTTGCTGAGGCAAGCCCACTCTCTAATTTAAAAAATGATTTTGCCCCATCAGCCCACCTTGGCATCGAATGTGTCCAACTTGCCTACACACGTGTCCACCTTGCCTGTCCCCTAGTCCTCTCCCCTCTCAGGACAAAATGGCATGGGGTCTTGAAAGAAGACCCCGCATGGGATCCACGGACGAAGACTGCACGCACAAAAGCATAGGCACGCCTGAATGTTTGATGTTTAAAAAGTAAACTCAGACATATTTTTGTAAACTCGGACACCCAAGGTGTAAACTGAGACAAGCATAAGTACACGGGAACACGCATCCATTTCAGTGAAATTAACACGCATGCACATTTAGCTCATTGGGCTGCCACAACGCCTATTGTGTGGGTTCGAATCCCTGGGGGTGACCCGTCGTTTTTTTCACCGTCCGATTTCCTCGAGATCCCCCCGTCTGTCGTGCGTTGTTGATCCCATGGCGGGGTCTTCATTCAAGACCTTGTGCCATTTATTCATGAGAGTCCTCTCCCTCTCGGGTCCTTCCACGTGCGCACCTACTCTGTCTAGCATCCACCTGGTCCCTTTCTCTTTTAATTTCCCTCAAGGTTGACATGGAATCTAATCTGATTCTAGGTAAGCAACTTGATGAATTTCCTTGCCTCCCCCCTCCTCCCAAAACCAAACGTTTTCCTTTTTCTACCAAATGCCCAAAGCAGCACCTTGTATATTCTTCTATGCTGGAATCCATTCCCTGATAGCTTTGCCTGTAGAAGTTGAAGATGGTTTTTGTAACAAAATTTGGGTATAATAGACTGCCACCATCTCTTGAACATGATCAAATAATAAAAGATTCACACATAAATCACATAACCATACTAGAAACTTAGAGACGGAGAGGGAAAGAGAAGACGACATAATATTGAAGGTCGAAATGGCTGACCCCTCCTCCCGCCCAAAAAAAAAGAAACACACGTAGGGCTTTTTGCATTATGAAAGGTTACAAAAAGCTAAATACAATCATGTACATCATCTTGCCCATAAGGTGGTTCTAGCATAGTGCCAACATAATGGCTTTCTTTGATCACAAGCCAATATTTTCAGCCTTCTTTGATTAGGAACATAAGACTCACTCACAAAGTCCTCTCTTTGCAGAAGCGTCATCTTTTTCCATCTTAGACATCCCTTCTTCCTCTTGTAGATGCATCACAAAAACACACAAAATACTTCAAAAACATGTGCATGCTTCTCTTTAGAAGAGCTTTACTTACAGACTTTTATGCATGGTTCATCATCTTCTCCAAAACTGGCGATCAAAGATGTTGTTGCAAAAACTAGTAGACATGATTGAGCGTGAAAGTGATACCATAGATGCATAAGCTCAAAGAGAGCCATAACAAGCATAGTAGCTATGGAGATCTTTTTTTTTTTTTTTTGGAGAGAGAGAGAGAGAATAGTGAGCGTTTTGAGAGGCATAACCCTTTCTCTGCAAGCTGCAAGCAGCCTCTTGTGCAACAATAATTTTCGTTTTTCACCCTCTTTGACTCCTCTGTTCAAAAAGTGCTCAACATGAAAGCAGTAGATCTTGTTGTTTCTGGTTTGCAATGAATACCATTTTTTAAGAGCGTCTCTCTATCATAAGATAATCCAAAAATAGTCTCACCAGGTCTCTTTTTGGCAATTCAGCCAGTTCTAGACCTTTCCTTTAGTTATTTACCCACTACTTTCCTTTTGAAGAGTATCCACCACTCCTCCTTCAGAGATGGGTGAGCATGGATAATTAGGGGTTTCCAAGCTTTACTGAAGCTCCCTTTTAACTGCGATTCGTGCATACTTTTGGAGCATTTATGACCTGCTTTTAATTTATTTTAGTTTTGCAAAAGCACATTTAATTTTAGAAAGAATTCCTTCTAAAGGTTGCACATCCTTTTGACACCCTAAGTTCTTGAGATGTAGCTTATTCTAATTGCATTGGCACCTTTGAATTTTGCTTCACCCTTTTGGCAACCTAAGGTCCAAAATGCACATGAGAGTTGTCTTCGTAATCTTGGTTGTTCCACTCTTCTTATTTTCTTTGTTTGAAATGGTCAATTCTAGAGAGATAAAATCTTTTAAGTAGACCAAAATTAAATTTTGTGACAATTTTTGGATTCGAAAATAGATAGCTTTATGTAGACAATTATTGCAGCACTAGCCTAGACTAGTCAAGCACTGCGCGCATGCTGCTTATCCATAAGCCCTTATCAATTTTAAAAAAACAATTTCATTATGCGTACCTATGCATGTGTAGCTTTGTCTTGCTAGAATGGCTTCTTCCCGTCACTTGCAATGCCCCTATTCATTCCACCTGCCACCTCTCGCTCTTGCCACATTTGTGGATGTGCTTCTGTCAACTGTCTCCTTGCTCTGGCTTACATGATTCTAGGCTTCACGTTTCTTTCCAACTTCCTTCCCAAGGTGGCATCCGACAAGATTCTACCTAATTAATGTAGAATTTAGAATCACTACTACATATTTGGCTTGATTCACCATTCATTAGTAGATGAAATCTATGCAGACTCCTCTATCGAATCTTCTCGGATAGCAACGAGGCCAAAAGGAACATCCAGCAAGAATCAAGCACGGACGAGTGTAGACAAAGACGAGATGTCTCCACTAACCATCCCACCATGGAGATTTGGTTGCCTACATGGTAACACACATTAAAAAAACATTGTCGGTGCCCTTCCCCAACTTTCACCCTCCTGATCGTGTTGCATAGGCCTACATGGTAACACACATTAAAAAAACATTGTTGGTGCCCTTCCCCAACTTTCACCCTCCTGATCGTGTTGCATAGATCCTTCATGGCTCCTCATGGTCGTGTCGTGCTGATGGACCACATGTCGGGTGACCTTTCCCCCACGCATGCTAGCTGCGACTTGAGGTACCTCATCCATTGCCCTTTGCTTCACCTTTCGTTTTCTCTTTGATCCAAAGGGAGGGTCTCCTCTCAATAAAAGCTCAAACCAAATCGTTTTGGCATATTAGATGGAAGGATACTTCAATACTCGCATAGCCAAAAAAAAGATTGCACCCATTTATTGGCATATTAGATGGAAGGACACTTTTATTATACTTACATAGCAAGCAAAAATGAATACTAAGAACTCATGACCATAAACATATTTTGATGTAATTCACTGGAAAATTTTATGCATACAGATGGCGAAGACCATCTACTACAATTCTGGGACTCTCATTGATTAAGGTATATCTTTATAGATACCTGCTTTGGGATGAAATAGGAAACTAGGATGGGTGCCAAATGGTGGGCAAGGTGATGAGGATAGGGAGGCCAGGGCAGGTGGAAAGTAGGGAGGGGGGCCCTAAGGAGGCAGATGGCACGCGAGGCTCTTAGCTGGAAGCAATGCGAGAGCATACATGCAAGGGATTTTATTTTTAAATGGAGGGCCTCATTTGCCCTACAGGTAACCTCCCACATGCACATGTCAACAAAAGGTGTTCCCATTGACCATGACATCCTAATTTTGAGCTCGATTGTTGCATGCATGCTAATTTTAGTCCACTAGCCTTGACCTACAGATCAAGTGGAATATTTGTAGATTCCACCTAATGAAAGTATGGAAAAGAGCTAGGTATGATAATTTGTGTCACCTTGTGGTATCGTCGCCATGGAAATCCACACCAAAAATGATGGATACTAAAATCCTTCATGAACTCATGTCTTCTCCTATACAATGCAAAATTACTCTCTTAGAGTTATTGAAAATCAAACCGCATCTATGGAGAGAAGTGTGCAAAAATCCTAGCAAAGATGGGAATGAAAATTCCTCTTCAAAATATTCTCGTAGATGACCAAACGAGTAAAATGACACAAGAGAAACCACAAGCAAAACCAATACCTGTGAACAAGGTGGGAGATTATTGTGAAGGAGAAGAAGGAAACACCACCTTGACACTAGAGCACCAGTGAGTGAAAATGATTGCTATACTTGATAGCGGGGCTACAGTGGCCATAACGACAAAAGAGATATGGGAAAAATGGGGGAGACTAGCTAGCAACAAAACACAAATGAAATTGCAACTTGCACATGGATTTGTAGAGAGACCAATGGGTATACTAGAAAAAATCATAGTATCCTCATGCGGCATAGAGTATGAGCGTACCTTTGTCATAATGAATTTTGGAAGAGCAGCAATTTTGATGTTATTTTGGGGCGACCATTTATGCGTCAACTCAAAATGGTGCAAGATTGGGGCTACAACCACCTCTACTTGTGGCATTAGGGTGTTACCACGAGGGTAAACATCAAGGATCATAGTTATAGAGATGTTAATCAAACTCTTGTGGAAGATTTTGACTTGACTATTTTCCATGAAAAAGAAATACATGCACGATTGCACAAAAAAGCACATTTTTGGATTTGTGGAGCATCCAAAAGTGGAACCCTGATGCAAGAAGATTACATCCTAGGGAGATTAGTAGAGGATAAAGACCATGTTTGAGAGCCATTTCTTGAAGATTTGTTTGAACCTTTTGGATGGGACCAAATCTTGGATATTCTAGATGTGTGTGTAAATGAAACAATGCCTACAAAGTTTTGTGATAAGGACGGTATGACATAGTTTCCTATTCTATGTTAAAGGTGTTGAAGGAAGCTAATGAAAATTGTAAGTATAAAAGCAAAAATGTGAGACAAACAAAAATGTCACGAATCATCATGCACAAGCACAAATGAAGAAAGAAAATCAACCACAAGAATATGTCATATTTGACTTACGTGAAGAATTGACAAATGTTGTTTCGAAGATTTTGATTCTAAAAAAGGTACAAATGAAAGCAGATGAAGAAACAACGTTTCCAAGTTCAACATCAGATATTCAATGAAGTCAAGCTCAAGATAAGAACAAGGGTAAAGTTGAAGATTGATTATCTCCTACACTGATCAAATTCAACATATGTGGAGAAACAGGACTCAAAATTATATGTTCAACAACAATACACCCATATTCTACAAAGAATCTAATGTCTTATGGCACGTGGATAATGATTGAAAAGGTGCCAATCATAAAGCTAGAAGAAGTAGCGTACACAAGTTATAAAAATCCAATTCCTAGCTTTGATGTGGCATAAGCCGTATTCAAGTCGATTATTGGAGAGTTCACGAACACTTTCTACATAATGGACTCCCATCACATCAAAGAGAGTTTGGTTTTGACAAACAAGTGGATGAACATCTTCTTTCGACAACAACCAATAGCTTCAACAACAACAAGAGGAATAGTTCCAAAAGCACCTCAAGTCCATGCAAAAAAGAAACGAACAACCATAGCGGAGAAAGGTAAAGCTAAAAGAACCATTGAAGCATATCAACCCCGAGAGTCAACTTTCTCTTCAACAAATCTCCATCAAACTTTCTGATCAGCATCTAGATCAAAAGCCAAACCATCAACAATGCAATGGAAACTTAAGCCAAAAGTTTATCTACCAAAGTTTCCATCACAATAAAGCCTACAAAGAAAGAAACAGAGAATCAACCAAGTGTTAGTATCCAAAGAGCACATTAAAGTGAAAGATTTAGTTTGGATACACCAACCACAAGTTCAATCTCAACAACCACAGGTGACAAGGTGGGTAGCATCAAATGAGTCAATCACTGCTCAAGGCTACTTTGAAGGAAACAAGAATGTTTAAGCACAAAAGCCTAAAGTAATAGCCTGGAACAAGTAATTCCTTCTACATCAGCACTAAGGAATTTGCTACCCAAATCAATTGTCAGAGAATTAGAGCAACAACTACATGTCAAAACTATGCTTGTCAAGAGCAACTCTTACCTTCGAGAGCAATAGTGGAGCTCCATTAAACAATGGCAAGTCAAAGACTGACATACAAGAACACCAAACACACAATAATAGATTCATCAAGAGAGCTATCAACAACAATCCCAAGAAGCTCACACAGTGATTCAAACTTGATGAAATATTGCACATGACTCGTATTGCAGTGGAACCAAGAGCTAGGTCCATCATCAAGTCAGCAACCCAAAGAAATTTAGTTCCCACAATGGCAGTCAACACCAACTCATTGCCCAAAGTGGCCACCACAAAGGAGAATATGCAACCAAATACACAATTGAACAACAATAGAACCCATCTCCATATCAACCAGAACACATCACATATGAACCACTCAAGGAAGGGGGAAGTGTCATAAGCTACAAAGCAAATTCAAAGCAAAAGACCAGCCTTAAAGACAAAGCTGAAAACCACCCTAATGACCAACTTGCACATGGTCGTGTCAAGGGATGACACAAGCTAGGAAGGATGTTAAGCGAATACAATATACGAGCGTCCACCTAGTCGGATACCACATTTTTATCGAATTGTACTTTGGTATTTTTTTGAGCTGGTGTATCAACATTGTGTGTAATCCTGATTGTTGAGTAGCGGATCTATAAAAAAAAAACCAAACGAATGCAGGAATTGAATTAGAAGAGAACAAAAAAGCATACAAAAATCTGCTCACAAAAGGAGCAAAGGGATACACCATAAACCAAGGATACCCCATATGACAAGGATACACCATATACTAGGGATGAACCATACATCAAGTAGGAATCCATATGTAACTAGTCAAGGATAAATCATACATAAAACCAAACATCTATCCTTTGAGCGCATTGAGCTTAGTTCTGATTCGAGTCAAGAGATTTTTATCGTGTTTTCAGCTGTCTTCTAGAATGCCAATGTTCTCCACCATCTCTTCCTTGATGTAGTCCTTGACATAGTGACGCTCGCCATCCAAACCAACAGCATGAGAAAGTCTCCTGGCCATGTCCAACATTTTTTGTTTCTTTAAAAATATATCCGGCACTCATCAATGGTCAACTTCTCAACCCGTAGGGAGATTTCGTCCAAAAAAAACTTCAAGTTAGGTAGGCTCCTTCATGAACAAAAAAATTTCTCTGCTTCCAAATTGCCCAAGTAAATTCAGCTGTGATATGATTCCACACTTTTGAGGGGATTCCTACTCTATATCCAAGACCTATTTCCACACTTTTGAGGGGATTCCTACTCTATATCCAAGACCTATTTCCAAGACAAGGATTGCCTTAAGCTTCTAAGAACCGATTACCAGAAGGGCTTATTGAAAGGACAATTTAGAAAGAGATGGGACAAGATCCCTAAGTTTAGAACCTTCCACATGGCTTCATAGAGAATAAGCCAAAGCAAGGTTGCTTTTTTGGGAGAAGAGGCTTTGGTTTGGTTCATAGTCTTTGCGTATGGATTTGCATATGCTTAGGATGCATGGTTGATGCCTGTCTCGGGAACCAATGGTCAACACCTATCACATTTTGGAAAAAGACTAAAAATTGTCAATCTTGGGAAGCAAGTGACACAACTAGGGCATGGAGGCATGGCAAGAGGTTGTCAATCTCTTGTTTGAACATAGTACACTCCACTTTGAGGTTCACCAATGTGCATTCTATCTACTAAAAATTGGAATCTTTCCTCTAATCCTTCACACATGCACATCCAAATCCACTAGCAAATCAACTCCAAACGACTCCAAACTCAAAAGGCAACATCCTTATACTATACGAAATAGATTTGGCTCGTCAGACTCACAATAAATATGAGCATTGAAAACAAACACAATTTTCTCCAGTAGCCTAATGGAGGGTCACCAACTCAGACATCAAGAACATGCCTACAAGGTTCTCCTAAATTTTGGGAACCTCGTATAATCAACAAAATCACAATCAACATTGGGGTGGTGAGATATGTCACATGGAAGGTTGTGGAGTTTGATGCTTGGTGCTCCTAAATCGCTTGTAATGTAGAGTCCACATGTAGAGCTCAATGAGACTAACATAATGGTGCCCTCAAATTTCGATGCGACAACCAAGTGGTGTAGTGCAAAGAAATATAGCTCACAATAGAAAGAAGAAACGCACAGTATATAGAGGAAAACCTTATTTGCTCGTTTCATTCATAATAATGATCCTCAAAACCTTTATAAAGTTTCCTTTTATAGCTTGGCTCTGGTTTTATGTACGAAGGATCAATTTGCCACAATAATCACAGGGGTTACATCTCAGGCTCATAACATTAATTTCCTCGTAATTACAAAATGAGCATGGGGTATAGGTTTTAGCCAAAAATATTAGAATCAGTTTGTATTACAAAGATAAAAATTGTTCTTGGTACAGAATTGGCATTCATTGATGTTGGAATCTTCCAACACTCTCCCCCTCATATTTCATGTCATCCTTGAAATGAGTCAAAATCAAGTTGGTTGTGGAGTCTATACTGGCAAGGACTCCTACCTTCTAGTCACATGGAGACCAATGCCGCCACGAGCTTCACCCAGAGAGAAGATTCTGAGTGGCAAAGAGGGGCAAATATTGCTTTGTATAACTAATTTTGACCCTTGTGTTGGAGTTCAAGTTATCGGTGTTTGAACCTGTATGTCGGAGTTCAAGGCACATGCATATGGCAGGGAATCAATCAGGCATATCTAAAACACTATGGATGAGTGCACCAACCCATTGTTGTTGGTCGAATCATGGTGGATAGGATGTGTTCCACAGTTCATTATCTTGGAGTATCATACATTGGACGTGATCTATTCACAGTTCACGAATGGGGATTCTTACATGTAGTGTAGTCTACAATTCAAAATTTATGAAAGGAAATCAATGCTCAAGATGGAATTCTTCTAAGGAACAAAGTTGAGGGTAGCAAATCCGAGGTGTATCCAGTGAAAGGTACCTCTACTGTGGTATACATGGTAGCTTCTTCATCGACTTGGTCTCACTATTTATGTCCATTATGAGCTACAAAGAGGGTGTTAGAGTTTTGGCATCTCAAGTGAACTACCCAATGTGAGATCTCTCTCTCTCTCTCTCTCTCTCTCTCTCTCTCTCTCTCTCTCTCTCTCTCTCTCTCTCTCTCTCCTCTCCCTCCCCCCCTTGGTTTCTACGCTTCCGCATCGTCAACTTTGATGGACTACTGGGTCAAAGGTTTTTGAAATTGGACACCGTATGAACCAGATCCATCCATTTTGTCAACTCAAGCCATTTTGAAAAATGGTTTTTGTAGCTTATCCAAATTGAGTCATAACTCGATCATTATTTCCCCAAATTGATTTTTGAAAGTTCCTCTCTCTTCTTGGATTCTATATACCTGTATCTTGGTTTTCCTAAAATTTCTTGTTTTTTGGGACATTTATTGCTTAGAAATTCAATAAAAAACCGCAAAAATTAGAAAATAGCAAAATTGATTAAGAATTTTTAAAAAAACAGCTAAATAGTTAAAAATGCCAACTTCCAAAGAAAAGTCTTTATCTGTAAGTTTTTGATGGATTGCTCCACTTTTTATTATTACTTTTAGCAAAAAGAATTATTATATCCATATTTACACAAATATAAGGGCTCATCTTTGGCATTTGTCCCTTATTCTTGAATTTTCTCATCTCTCATGGCATAAAATAAAAAATTGTGTCAAAAAGGAGAAATCAAACGCAAATTACAACACGATAGTCGATAAATCAATGCTCTTTTTTCTTTGATCACTAGGTCTACATTCAAAATGCCTCCCCCCTCCTAGTCAAAGTTCCAGACAGTGTGTCATACAATCTAATATCTAACCAACCCAAATGGTTTTCTCATATTAAACTAATTATTTAATGTGGAAATATAAACGAGAACAAGGGTTAGAATAGAGACATGTGCTTATGGATCCATATCAACATGGAGCCAAGGTTAAAGGGGTCCAAATGAGAGGTGGTCTGTCAAAGAGCAAGACTACCTAATGGAGCTTAAATACCTTAGGGTTAGCTTCATTAAAGACCTCTAAAGGTTAATGTTAAAAGTCCTTTGACCTTACGCAAGCTAGGGCTGTGCTTGAGGTGCTTGTCGTGCTTACTGACTAAGGTGCTTGAGGTGCTTAATGACTAAGGTGCTAAGGTGCTCCATGACTAAGGTGCTTGAGGGGCTCAAGGTGTTCCAAAAGTCAACAAGTATCCCTACTCATGGGGGGGGGGCAAGCCCTCATTGTAGGAGCATGAGAGAGAACACACACACCCTCACACAAGTCAGGCTTGCCTAAAGAAGCAACATGGAAACATGTCAATTTCCTCTCCATGTTGCCATCATAAGGTGCCTCAAGCCAATTGATTGGCCTCTCAAGGGTCCAATGATACTTTAATTAGTTTAATTAATTGTTTATGCCTTTATCAAGTCCTCTCTCTCAAAGGGGAAAGGGGGACACTTGTCCCAAGGCTAGCATGGTTACTTGATATGCACTCTGCATGTGATTGGCTAGGCTTGAAGGGGTCCAATCAACTTCGAGCATGAGCTACAAGGGGGGGTTTGAACAAGGAAGCTAGGGGCTAGCTTGGGGGGTATACTCTCGTGACACACACACACACACACTCTGTCTCTCTCTCTCTCTCTCTCTCTCTCTCTCTCTCTCTCTCTCTCTCTCTCTCTCTCTCATTGTGTGAGGTGCAAAGTGCAAGAGCTCCATCTCCTTCTCCAAGCTTGTTGAGAAGTTGAGAGCCTACACCAACACTCTTGGCTATGGAATGCAAATCCAACCAATAGCCATGCTTCAATGCTTAAGCTTTCCATCTTCATCATCATCATTATTATGCTATCATGCTATGCTATGCAAGAAGAGTGATGATAAGTGAGGAACTATCTCTTTCTCGCAAATTACTTCTTCTTCCTCTTCTCTACCCCCATTCCCTGCTAGCTCTCTCCACCTTTGAAGATGTTTGAGGCCTTGAGATTGAGGCCGGGGATGGTTAATGCTTTACCAGTTTATGTTATGCTCGTGATGCATGAAGCTTTCCATCTCCATTGCATCACTTAGGTCACAAGGAACACAAAGATTGTATTGTACCAAGTCTCTCCCTTGATGGGAGAATATATAATACAAAAACCTATTCGAGGGGGGACCGGCTCCACATAAATTCGGTCCTCAACTATTGGCATGTTCTCTAGTTCTCTCTCTTGGGAAAGTATTTTTCATGCCAAGTTAAATAAGTATAATGGTTATGTTGCTACTGCTAAATAAGTTCACTCTCTATGTTCTCAAAGTAGTCTCATGAAAATGCTCACTCAAATTCCTTCTCTTGCAAAAGTATTGTTCATGCCAAGTTAATTAAGATAATGGTTATGTTGCTACCGCTAAATAAGTTCACCCTCTATGTTCTCAAATTAGTCTCATGAAAATGCTCACTGTAATTCTCTTAATTCACTATTCTCAAAGTTCATAGGCAATTTTCATTACATTGGTATCTGATCTATTGGTTTGTCTTTTCTTGCTTAAGAAGAGAGGTCCTTAAGTTTTCCATGAAAGGTTGGAGGTGTTCATTGCAATAGGGTAAGTGGGACAGGGATCTATTATCTTGGTTGAGAAGGACTTAGTTCGAGGTACACCATTGGGAACTATAGTCTTAATAATGGAGTCTCTTGAGGCTTGCCTTTGCCTTAACCATTATTGATCTACAAGCAAGGTCAACATGAACCATAATCAACCGAGCAATGTTAGACCCTCTCCACTAGTCTTTGCAATCAACAGACTCTAAACATGGGTGTGGCTACTTGAGAACTAAATTTCAAGGGTAAAGCAGAGTAGCAGGTAAGGTTTTTGAAGATACCAAAGCACAAAGTAATCTATACATAAGTTTAATTAGCATGGCTGACAATAACCAAGAGAGTAGAATAAAAATTGATAACTTTGATTTTGCACATGAAGGTGCTAATGATGATGCCCCCATGTTTGTTAATTACCTTGTTACTAGGTTGCAGCAAGCTATGGGCAACCCTGCTTTGCAAGCCGAAGTTACTCAACAACTTTGTGCTTAAGGGATTTCCCTTCCTCTTCAAGAGGAGAGAGAGCTTAGGAGGCCTCTTGATGAGACTCCCAAAATAAGAGACTCTCTCATAAGAGAGGAGGAATCCAAAGAACGAGAAAGAAGCAAATCCCTAAGTTCCTCTCAAGATGTGGCTCCATGAAGACATCGGCCTAGACGGTCACCAACTCCTCCCAAGAGGAAACGGTCAACCCATAGTCCTTCTCCTCCTCACTCCAAAAGGGAAGAGAGGAAACAAAGGAAGAAAAAGGCAAGAAAGAGGTCACCCTCCTCTCCTTTTTCTTCACCTTCCTCCTTCCGATGAGAGCAGTAGATATTCTCCTTTAGAATAGAAGAGGAGAGGACATCGCAAATACTACCTTGTGTGGAGAAGGTCTCAAAAGCTCAATAAATTCAAAGAGGGAGGAAAGAGTATCTCTTTTCTCACCTATGATGCTACTGACAAAGTATTGGCCTTCATCCAGCAATTTGATGCGGCCTTTGGAGACAAGGTCTTCACGGAGTTCTCCAAGCTATGTCATGTAGCTATGAACTTCCAGAAATCTGCTCGTCAATGGTGGGCTAGCCTTCGTGGTAACGGCGAATCCCCAAAGACATGGAAAGCCTACATATGGACACTTTCCTTGCTAGTGTCAAGGATATCAATGAGCAACTTATTTCTGCAGGTGAAGTCATTTCAGACAGTTTCCTTTTGCAGACTGTTCTTGATGCCTTACCAGATTCTTACCAGACTTTTGCTAGTACTTGGAGACTTATGACCCAAGGAAATCCAGAAGTTGTCAAGTTTGATGCATTATGCACATTGCTGTTGACTTTCTAGAAAAAACAGGACTAGACAGCGTGCAGTTGAACAAACTTTTATTGCTTCTCAAAGAAAGGGTGGTAACAACAATGCAACCACTTCTTATGGTTCTACTGCGAGTGGAAAAACTTCTATTCCCAATGCTTCTGCTGGTAGCACTTCGTCTGGCAATTCGGGTGATAAGGGAAAAAAGAAGATGTGTTGCCATTATTGTAAAGCTAATGATCACTTGATCAAGTCGTGTCCTAAGTTGAAGGCCAAGGGGGCTAAGAAGAAAGAGGGTGGTTCCACTGCAAATGCTGGTTCCACTACAAATGCTGGTTCCACTACAAATGCGGCCATTGTTGAGTCTTCTATGAAAGGAGACTGTAATGCTGATGTTGATGCAGAACGGGCTTTTGGAGCAGAGTGCACTTACAATCCTGTTGTCCATGATGCACGCTTGTCAGTTGCTGCAGATTCACATGTGTGGTATTTCGACAGTGGTGCTACAAAGCATATTACCTCACATCATGAATTGTTTACCTCTCTCGAGTCTGTCCCTCATAGGAATTCAACCACTTGTGCCAACAATGCCTCTTATCCAGTTCAGGGAGTTGGAAAGATTGTGCTTACTTCTGCAAATGGCAATTCCTTCATATTGATGCACTTTATGTACCTGGGATCAAAAAGAATCTCTTGTTTGTATCCGCACTCGCTAGACTCGGACTTGTAGTCAAATTTGTGGATGACATATGTATAGTTTATGATCTTAGTTTTGATTATGAAATTGTTGCATCTGGCCTTTTGTGCCGTGGGCTGTATAAGCTCACTTTGTATGACAAGTGTGGACAAAATTTTGCAAATGCTATTGCATATTCAAGGGCTATTTCAGATGCAAAACTTTCGCATGCACGTTTTGGTCATTTGAATTTTGCGAATTTGCTGCATTTGCAGAAATCTGATATGCTTGCTTCTTTGCCACCTCTTGAAGCACCTGTCAAACATGTTTGTGAAGGTTTTATTTTGGGTAAGATGCAGCGTTCTAAGTTTCCAAAGGATGGTTCAGTTCGGGCCACATGCAGGTTGCAGCTTGTGCATAGTGATGTTTGTGGGCCCATGCACACTCCGTCCTTGGGCAATTACCTTTACTTCATGACTTTCATTGATGATTACTCCAGGCATGCATGGGTATTTCCGCTCAAAGAGAAGTCCAAAGTTTTTATGTGCTTCAAGCAATTTCTGGCTATGGCTGAAAATGTCTCGAAAAGTACTATGGGCACCCTCCGTTCCGATCGAGAGAGGGAGTATATGTCTCATGAATTTAATGCATTTCTGGCTAGTCGTGGGATAAAACATCAATGTAGAGTCGCTTATACACCTCAACAAAATGGTATTGTTGAGAGGAAAAGCTGGTCACTGACGGAAATGGCACGATGTATGGTCAAAAGTCAAGCTTTGCCGCATTCTTTTTGGCTTGAGGCCATCATGTGTGCCACTTATGTACTTAACAGGTGTCCTACGAAAGCTTTGCAGTCTATTACTCCATATGAAGCATGGCATGATAGAAATCCTTCTATTGAGCACATGCGTGTTTTTGGTTGTTTGGCATATGCTTTGGTGCCACAAACACAACGCAGAAAATTGGATGATAAGGCGATCAAATGTATTTTTGTTGGTTATAGTGTTGAAAGCAAAGGTTAGAGGTTATATCATCCGCAAACAAAGCGTATTCTGGTTTCACGGGATGTAGTGTTTGTGGAAGATTCTGTTCAGTCCTTGTTGTCATGTACTAGAGACAATAATGTAAGCTCACACGACATCTATGACACTTTGTTTCCTCTTTTCAGTGGTGGAAATACGAATGTAATTTCCAATGAGGCAAATGTACAGCCTATGGGGGTTTCTGAAAATGTTACAGATCAGCCTATTAATGATGCAGATGTACATGATGTAATTGATGAGGAAAGGGCTGAAAATGAGAAGGCTAGAGGTATGCCAAAATGGCTGGTGCACACTTTGCGTGATAGTAAATTGAATGCACCTTTGTCTAGTCGTACTCGTTCAGGCTCTCGCCATGCATCTTATGCATCAGATTGTTATGCTTTGGTTGTGTCTAGCTTACATGATGTTGAGGAGCCTCTGTCTTTTGATGAAGCAAAACTCAGAAAATTGGATGGCTGCCATGCAATCAGAATATGATGCACTTATAGAAAATGACACATGGACTTTATGTGATTTGCCTCCTAGAAAAAAGGCCATTGGTACGAAGTGGGTTTACAATTTGAAACGCAAGCCGGATGGTGAGATCGATCGCCATAAGGCTCGACTTGTTGCAAAGGGTTCTGCACAGCAAAAAGGCATAGATTATGGAGAGACCTTTGCTCCCACTTGTCGTATGACTGCTGTGCATTTTCTATGTGCATTGGTAGCTCATTTTGGTTGGGATGTACATCAATCAGACATTGTTAGTGCTTTCTTGAATGGTGACATATTTGAGGAAGTTTATGTAACTCAGCCTCGGTTTTGTCATAAAAGGACAAGAGGACAAAGTGTGCAGATGTAAGAAGGCTTTGTATGGGTTGAAGCAATCTCCTCGTGCTTGGTATGAGAAAGCTGACACTCATTTGGTTAAATGAGGCTTTCGTAACAGTCCAACAGAAAGCACATTGTATGTAAAGCGTGAGGGTGATGTACTTCTCATTGTGGTTCTTTATGTCGATGATTTGCTTGTCATCACTGGACCAAATGAGAGACATATTGCTGAATTTAAGTCTGATTTGAATGCTACTTTCAAGATGAAAGATTTGGGGGCTGTTGCATCATTACTTGGGTATACAGTTTAAGCAGTGTGATGGTGGTATTGCCTTGTGTCAAAAAAGTTACATAGAGACATTTCTATGTAAGTTTTGACTTGAGGATTGCAAACCTATTGCCACTCCCATGGAAACAGGTTTGAAGTTGAGTCTACATGATGCTAGAGATCCTGCTGATGTCACTCTTTACCAAAGTGCTGTTGGCTGCCTCATTTATCTATGCAACAAGAGGCCAGATATTCAGTTTGCAGTCTCACAGGCCAGCAGATTTATGCATAGCCCAGGGTCTAAGCATTTGCAGGCTGTTAAGAGGATTTTCCGCTACCTTAGTGGCACTTTACATCTTGGCTTGTTTTATCCCAAGGGGGGATCATTGCCACCAGACATACATGCTCTTTCGGACTCAGATTGGGCTGGTTGTTTTGACACGCGAGTGTCCACAAGTGGTTTTTGTTTCATGCTTGGCAGTTCATGTATATCATGGTTGCGTAAGAAGCTGAGTACAAGGCTATGTTCATAGCTACGGTTGAGTGTGTATGGCTCAGACGCCTTATGGTTGATTTGGGTGTTGGACATGACACTTCCAACACTATCTACACTGACAGTTAGAGCGCTGCAAGGACCCACTTTTTCATGCTCGCACAAAGCACATTGAGGTGCATTACCACTATGTCAGGGAGAGGCTCTCAGCAGGAGAGATCAGCTTGGCTTATGTGCCAACACGGGACAACCTTGCAGATCTTTTCACAAAGGCATTGTCTCATGAGAACCTTGCAGATCTTTTCACAAAGGCATTGTCTCATGAGAAGCTTGAAGCTTTCCGCAAAGCTTTGGGCTTACTCCCCTTTGTGGACTGATCATGTCCTCAGGGCATGGCACTTCCCTTTACTCATGTGCCAGCTCTCGTTCACCGCATCACTCCAGAGGGGATTTGTTACCATATACATGTGGTAGTGATGTGTGTGAACACACTAGGACCACCGGAGCATTTTTTCCCTCTTTAGGAGGTTTTTCCCCCCCGAGCATTGTATATACGCCCATCACTCTAGGGCTATCTATCTTTCCATTGCACACTAAGTAACACACTCTCTATTGTGTGCCTTGAGCTTCCTTCGTCTTCTCCAAGCTGTGTGCGTTTCTCTGCAACCCTAATTCCAACACTCAAATAATTGTAAGGATGGTCTCTTTCGCAAAGAAATATACATTATAAAATTAAGATTGATAGTAAGGGCGGTTCACACTGGTCAGTGAGCATCAGTCCGGGCAACCATCCTGATGTCTAGGGGAGAAGCACTTTAGAAAACGGACGTGTTAGTGTCTTCAACTCCACTTAGTATGATGTAGCTTACCAACTTCCCAGTTTTAATTAATTCTGGCTTGATGCCTTTTTCAATGATCAGGCTCCTCAAGGTGTGATCCAGGTGGTTGAGATAAAGCTTGTGTCGATTGTTTTGTCCTTTTAGCCATAGTGAAGGGAGGTCGCTAAGTTAATTCCCTTTTCAAAATGAACATTTGTTGATGTATAAAGTGATATTATTTATGGTTGGATTCTAATTGCTAGATGTAGCTATTTGAGAATATTCTTGATGAGTAGACTCCTTCAATTTACATCTCTTTTATCAAATTGAATTGCACTAGTAACAAAGTGACAAAATCAAATGGAAACATCAACTTACAAATAAGAATTCTAGGTTTTCTAACTCGTTTTTGAATGCCATGCATATGTAGTAGGCCCTAGACTACAAGGCAAGGCACTACTTTCGTTTCTTATAAATTTAGGAGAGACAATTTGCCAACTCTCCACCATACTTATGCATGGCACTCACTTAGTCTATGCACTATCTACTTTTTAACAAATGCTTTGCATATCTTTTTTTAAAGACATACTCACAAATGTAAGTGGAGAGATTATATAATAGCAAAAAGCATTATAGCACTTACATGCTTAGATCAAGCCATGGATGCCATATAGAGATAGAAAGTACATAATGACACACATATTATTCCATCAAATAGGGCCTTTTACATGGAAGCACATAGCCGTTATAACATAACCTTGATTAACCTAATCCACCCACCTCAAGTTTCATACAACCTCAAACCATATTAAACAAGTATTGTGCCATGCAATCCACCCCCGCAAGGGATATGTCACCCTAGCCTGAGATGCATATGACCCAAATACTAGCCAACACCCAGCATAACAAGAAAAACCAACAAATACAAAAGACAAGTACCTTCATTAACCGCGCGAATAAGATGACCACTGGGAACCAAGATTTTGAGGTGAGCTATGCAACTTCAAAACACGAAGTAGAAGAGCCCAAGGCTACCAAGAAGTGGTTCGTTGCTACCACCACCATTCCACTCCTCCTTTGGCAACTTCACCCCAAGCACATCAATGTTCTCCAATTGGATCTGGCCACCATTTATGCTCTTCACAAAGCTCAAAGGGGTGGCCTCCACTAACTCCAAAAATGGGAGAAGGGGTGGGGGGTTGGGGAAACATTGGAGAGAGATCCCTATACCATGTGCACCAAACACGTGCAGTCTTGCGTGATCTTGCTTCCACCACTTGAGGGTGCCCCCACAAAACTCCCCTGTTGTGAGACTCCCCACTCATGAGACGGAGGGTGGGCACCAAAAGACCTATTTGTAAAGAAGCCCTAGCTCATCACCATGCTTAAATGCTTTGAATAGCTTCTTAAGATAAAAGGTTTACATAGCGTTGTCCTTTTGTAGTTTCTCAAAGGCAAAATTTTGGATTGCAAATTCTCCAAATAAACAGATTAATTTACTCATAAGGTTGATGAATCAAAATCTCTCTAGATCACGTGCATTCAAGAAGTTATTAATATTACCTCAATATGTATATCATATTTACACTACATGCCTATTTGAAAAACACCCACCCTCCTCTAATGCATACATAATAGTATACATTTTGGGAAATTAATAATCCTCTCCAATCAACTCATGTGATATGATACACATTTTGAAAAGTGACTACCTTGGGTCTACGTATGATGTGCCGGAGTGGAAGAAGTTCATGAGAACTGAGCAACTTAGAGTGAGAAGGAAGAAAATGGATCTTCTAGGAAAACATTATCACGTGCGACAAAGGCGCCGAAGAGGAACTTGAAATGAAGCTGAATGAGGATGAACCAACCTTCTTCAGAGGGAAACCATAAGAAATACAGGTGGTTCACTTCAAAGAGCTCCAATGCTACAATGTGCTGTAGCCAAAAAAGAGGTGAGAGTTTTTAGAGCAGCATCAAAGAATCATGCTTATTCCATCCCAAAGGATCTAAATCGTCCTTGGGAAGATCCCATGCAAGCAAAAACAAAGTGAGATCTCACTCAAGAACTCCAAGGTGTATGGCTCTCTTCGCATGACATGCAAAAGTGGAAGAAGGATGTGTCACCTACTATGATTATCGTTAAGTGACCGCCCCAGGTACGCAGAGAGTAGTACATGGTGAAGCTCCTAAGTGAAGCAACCCTCTGAAGTAAACCATCTCTCTAAAGTGGACTTCTCTGACATGTCATATGCAAATCTATATACCATGAAGTTCCTTGGTGAGATCCCACTCTCTAGCATGGGAGCTTCCCAAGGAAGATTCTACTCTCATGGGATGGAAGCAAGCATGGTCCTGTGTTGTTGCTCTCAATTTTTTGGCTAGAACCAATTGTGTCATTATAACTCTTTGAAGTGAACCATCTATATTTACTCACCGGCATGTCATACACAAAGACCCATACACCATGAAGTTCCTTAGTGGGATGCCACTCTCATGTTTCTAACATGGGATCTTCACAAGGAGGATTCAACTCTAAAGGGATGGAATCAAGCATGGTCCTATGCTACTCATTAGAACAAATTGTGTCATTATCAATCTCTGAAGTGAACGATCTGGATTTACTCTTTGAAGTGAACCATCTGGATTTCTAGCATTTTCTATAGGTGACATATCCTTCTTCCACTTCGGTATGCCATATGTAGAAAGCCGTACACCATGACTTGCTTGAGTGAGATGCCTATCTCCTTTTCCTTGATGGGATCTTCCCAAGGAGGATTTAGATCTTTTACGATGAAAACAAGCATGGTTCTTTGTTGTTGCTCTTGGAACTCTCTCGTCTATCTAGCTGAACACAAGGCAGCTTTTAGGATTGAGCAGATAATGTGCCTCCGATTTTTGAAAAGTAATTTATTAGTGGATTCTGATGTATATTTTGTTTTTGATTAAAGAAAGGGTGAGGGAAAGGCTTGTAGCAGGCGACAGAGGTCGTCTTTGAGTGACCCTGAGTAGCAAGCGATAAAGTGAACCTGAGCAACAAGCACTAGGGCAAGTTTACGAGGGGCTCAAAGGGGGTTGAGGGTTGTTTTTTTCATCTTATAGGTATAGTACGACAACACCAAGAACATCAGGCTAACGTGGTTAGCTTAGGGAATTAATGATGAATGCTCCTACATTTAAATTTAAATGCACTATCACTGATTTTGCTGCTCTGTGTGCACCCCTGGCAGGTAGTGAATATGAAATAAGAATATGCCAATATGTGACCTAGTATGGGGCACCTCCAAGATTTATCGCAAGCCCTCCACAAGCATCTTTTATGGGGCCTATCAAGGAGCCCTTTATGACCACAAACTCACGCAACCTGCCTACAGTGGGCCTTGCTTTCTCTTACCAAAGGTTTTGAAAGTGAAGAGTATGTATGATTTTTCAAGCATGAAACAAAACATTGCAAAAGATTAAAGAGGTAACCTTTATTTGAGAGAGAGAGAGAGAGAGAGAGAGAGAGAGAGAGAGAGAGAGAGAGAGAGAGGCTCAACATTTTGTTGTTTATGATACATGTCCAATACCCTTGCTAGCTAAGGAAGGAACAACCAAATATTGCATGTTGTGTACTTGGCCTCAAGGCTCAAGCCTTGGTTGAAGAATCGGAATAATTTTCAAGTGAGCATAATTCAATGGGCATTGAAGGACGTTAGTGCCCAAATTTTGTTTTGGGCCTTGTCCTTTGGGCAATGACTCCAGTATGCCATGTGCCTTACCTTTTGATTTCTCCACAACACTATGAGCCTTATCCTTGTCTATCCATGGAACGCTTGCTCAATGTGTTGAATCTTTGCGGCTATCACTTGGTCGTAGGCCAACTTCTCAATCCATGGCTCCTACACATGCTTTATCATCTGCAACCTGTATTTGCATACAATTTCCACCATCAAGCAATGCCTTTGCTATCACCCAGGATTGCAATGTAGTTGCACGTTGGCCGAACTGCCACCTAGCCCTCATTAATAGTCATCCTCTCCTTTAGAGCTAGCACATCACGATGTCATCAACAATTTACAATGTGCTCCCAAGATTCCTTGTGTGTCAAATCTCTTTTATATCGCTTAGAGAGAGAGAGAGAGAGAGAGAGAGAGAGAGAGAGAGAGAGAGAGAGCACTAAATGACTTACTAACTAATGTGAAATTACTTATGTTCACCCCAACCTACTACAACTTCACTTCTTGCCACTAATGGTGACAATACATTGCCACTAATGGTGACAATACAAATGCACTAAATCGCTGTCTTTAAGCAACTACATTGAGACTCCTTGTTTGATTGTACATGCACAACTGATTGACCATGCAGATAGTAGCTTTCTCTTCAACCCATTGTGCTACATGACTGTGATCCTACCAAAATAACTACAATCTAAAGAGAAACCTCCTTGGACCCATATGTGGACCCTTCCTCAAACGTCCATCGTGTGTGTGTGTGTGTGTGTGTGTGTGTGTGTGTGTGTGTGTGTGAGAGAGAGAGAGAGAGAGAGAGAGAGAGAGAGAGAGAGAGAGAGAGAGAGAGAGAGAGAGAGAGAGAGAGAGAGAGAGAGAGAATCAAATAACAGGATCTTGGTTGGGGAAGGGAGCTTGAGAATCATCCAAGAGACTTTTGCAATTAGAAGTCCCCAAAGAAAAGGTGCATAATAGAAAAGAAGGTGTATAGTAGAAAAGAATAGATAGATGGAAGCTTTCAATAGGTATCCTGGAGATGGCCAAGAGCTAGTGGTGGAGAGGAGGTAGCAGCTGTTGATCCTCCTTACGCACCTTAAGCACCACCGTCTCCTGATCTATGGCCAAGCTGCACCTTCCAGTCCTTACATGTGCACGGGGACCCACAACACACACACACACACACAGAGAGAGAGAGAGAGAGAGAGAGAGAGAGAGAGAGAGAGAGAGAGAGAGAGAGAGAGAGTAGTTGCCAGGTAATTAGCCTCTCTCTCTCTCTCTCTCTCTCTCTCTCTCTCTCTCTCTCTCTCTCTCTCTCCCCTCTCTTGGCTTGTAACTATTGGCCCTTTTCCTCCCAAGGCCAACGATAGTTCATCTTCCGTGGCCATTACCTCCTCACGGTTCCCGTAGTGGACCTTTTTATCTCACCACCTCAATTCTCCCACCTATAGTCACGTGACACTACATGAAAACCCTTCTCTATAATAGAGTAATTAGATTAGTAGTAGTTCTACCAAGAGATTTTAGCGTTGAGGACAAAACGCTAAGCAAATTTACCTTAGCTCGCACCCCAAAGTGTGCAATAGATTTTTGCATCTGATCAAATCAGCGTTACCTTTATGCCATAAGGCATTAAGAAAGAATGTCAAGCTCTAGGTTTAGGGCCGCTCAACTTCAATTGCTCCAGCTCTCCCATCCTATCACTTGTATTTTATGTCTGCTACCCAGCTATTGTTGCCTACTCTTTTGCTGATGTTCGTTTGTATCCACCCACACTTACTTTGTTAGCTACTTAATCTTCTTGTTAAGCTTCTTTTGTGTGTGTGTGCGTAGATTTAGAAATTTTCTCATGTAGGAAAACAGAGTCTTTTTCAATGTTTTTCATACAATGCATAACATCATGAGCTTCTGCTCGAGAGGCATCGCATACCTAGCTAGGTACAATTGGGGGCAAGGGACCGCCAACCCGATGATACAATTGGGGACAGGGGACCACCGGTGAGGTAAGGCACAATGTGGGAATTATTGTGAGAATTTATCCAAAACTTCTTTTGTGTGTGTAAGAGAGAGAGAGAGAGAGAGAGAGAGAGAGAGAGAGACGTACTCAGACTCCGCCTGCAATATGGTCGACCATTGACAAAGGTGCTCCCTCTTTGTCTCTCTCTCTCTCTCTCTCCATGTGTCGCTCCTACCTGGAGCTAGATGTTGTCTATGGAAGCCTAATCGACACATGCCTCTATCAGAATTAGTGGTGTTTTAGTCTAAGGTTCCATCGAAGTAATTGTGAGTTGAATTTCAAATAATCTCCCTCTCTCTCTCTCTCTCCCCCCCTTCCCCCCTCTCTCAAATACGGTTCACGTCATTGTTGCTAGTTGCTCCCTCATTTATGCCCCTTCTGGCATGGGTGTGTGCTACCAATATTCCTTTTCCACTACAATTCCCTAGACAGACGTGTCTCCCTTTTATTCATCATCTCCCTCCTCTTATTTGATAAAAAAGGACTTTTTTAGTGAAGTTTGAGCAACTACATGTATGGCAACTAAATGGAGCAGTGAAAGTGCATTGAGATAGGACATCTATGCGTGTTTGACCTCTCTTAAACCTCAAATTGAGAATTCCAATGCTCTTATTATGCATCACGCTTAATCTATATGTATTCTATAACGGTAGAGAGAGTGCCCTTTACACGTGTCGAGAACTGCGAGATGAAGGCTACAGTCCAAAAAGCCTTTGGAGAGAGAGAGAGAGAGAGAGAGAGAGAGAGAGAGAGAGAGAGAGAGAGAGAGAGAGAGAGAGAGGGCACACATGGAACGTTCAGCCTTGCGTCCGATGGCAGAGTGAACCCATCAAGCAGGTCGTCGCATTGCGCACATGAACTGCTCCGGCCAGCGAGCATTGCTAGCTGACGTACATAGTGCAGAGCGCAGAGCAACCAAATAGCTCCACGTAAAGCTGTTGTAGCTTTTGCAGGCCTGGAAGTTCTTCAGGTGAGCTCCCTCCATGCGAACGCAGTAAACTGTTGCTGAACGGGTTGAAGGGGGGGCTCCATTGCGGCCACAGCGTTGGCTAGCCGTTTCTATACGCGCAGGGGCATGGTGGACCTTGCTGTGTTGGAATGCCCTTTTTCACCGTATGTCCTGCGTGAACGGCGCATGTGCGCACCATAAGAGAGAGAGGCCGCCTTTGGCCATACTAGTGTAACACAATGCCAATCATGTGGTGGTAAATTGGACCTTCACTTTTCATAAAGTTCTTTCTCTCTGTCACACACACGAACGAACGAGGGACGCTGCCTTGCGACGCTTGACCGTCAATCATAAAGTTCTCTCTCTCTCTCTCTCTCTCTCTCTCTCTCTCACACGAATGAGGTACGCTGCCTTGCGACGCTTCACCTGGACGGTAAAGTAAGTGTCACGACTCACAAACTTAAAAAATAGGATGCACCTTACTGCTGAGTGGCTGCTTGTCAAAGTGATAATCTGCCATTGCCAAGATCTCATTTCCACGAAAGAAGAGGTTCTATAAGAGTTGGAGCATGAAGTCTAACCTTGCTTAATAGAGCTGCTATTGTATGTTGCCATTGTCATCTTCTAGCTTTGCCTTTGTTATTGCAACTCTTTTATGCTACCCTAGCACCCTGTAATATGTGGGTGTGTGTGTTGAGAGAGAGAGAGAGAGAGAGAGAGAGAGAGAGAGAGAGAGAGAGAGAGATCTTCAACACTCGTCAATGGATCTGTCATGCTCAAGTTAGTTTGCAGCTATGGAGTCAGAAGTCTCTCTTTCTAGGCCATTGTGACCTCACCTTGTTAAGCTTTTTGAAGTTTACCTGCTAACTATTTGCAATCTTATTTCATTTAGGTCACTACTTTCAAGAAAAAACGGGCACGGGCACTTAAGCATGTACTTTACTTTATTAAGCTCTAGAGAACTTTCTCTCTTTATTCTAGCATCAATGAGCCACGTGAAGAGCCTCAAAATGGCTCTTCATTATAGGATCAGTAGATTGACAACGTTTAACGTCGTGCGTCGGTGTTATGACAGAGAAGTTCGACGTGGGAACAAAATACATCCCAACAGCCCCTCATCTATGATCTCACTGAAAGGGTGAAACTAGCCACTGCGGCAATTTTCGTTGATATGACATGAAGATTTGCCATCCACAGCGTGTAAATCCTTGCAAGTAGAATCTCGCATGCAGTTGAACGCAACGGCATCTAATTCTGGAGTTGAAGGCTGCAAAGAAATGCCTTTTGCATGTGCCCACCCTTTGAAGGAGAGATTTGCAACCACAGTCTCTCAACTCCAACAAGCAGAAGCTCTGTGAAAGAGGTATCTTCATAGAGCTGCATACAAACATCATACACACAAACATGTAGAGTGTTTGTGCAATCTTATTTCTTATAGGTCACTACTTCCAAGAAAAAACGTGCACTTAAGCATGTTCTTTACTTTATTAAGCTTTAGAGAACTTTCTCTCTTTATTCTCTAATTTCATACAACTTAAACACTTAACCGTGTTCTTTGCTGTATTGAGCTTTAGATCGCTTTCTCTCTCCATTCTATGATTTCAAACAACCTAAAAGTAGAAGCATGAGTTCCTTCTATTAGGCGGTCGACAGCTTTTATTGAAGTCTACCGTAGCTAGTGCATCGTCAAAACTAGAACGCTATCAAGTACTGCAAAAATAGAGCGCTTAGCATTTGAAAGTATTTGCTTAGGCTAATGTTGACGGCCTGCATGAAAATCGTGCCGCAAGTGCTTCTTAGATAACTATCTCAAGTGCCTATAAAAAACTAACAAACTCACAAATACTGTTAAGACAAAGGACTTGCCAGTAATTGTTTGGGCAGAAAAATTACTCGAAAACGATTTGGGCAGAAATTACAATGCTGAAACTTGCCACAAACTATTTGGACAAGGTGGAGCTTATAAGATGACCGTGAAGCTGCTAGAGAGTAGTTGTATGCAATGGAACAAGGGCTGGGCCGAGCCCTAACGCCTCCCTATAGGGCTGTCCCTCGCCTTGGAGCTAGAGACTGTGGAAGGATAACATTTAAGGTTCGTGGAGAGAGAGAGAGAGAGAGAGAGAGAGAGAGAGAGAGAGAGAGAGAGAGAGAGAGAGAGAGAGAGAGAGAGAGAGAGAGAGAGAGAGAGAGAGAGAGACTCCAAGCCACATAATGTCCACACAGCCATCTGATCCCATCTCTACTTGCATATTGCTGTATGTTGGCCAAAACTGTATATTGGCTCTCGTCTCTTGAGCATACAACTCATGTGTATAATTAGGGGCTCTAGCAAAGCGTAGCATATATGCGCTATCTGGGCCTAGACGCTCTTCTGTGGAGCTTGTGTGCCATGCATCAAGCAAGCCGTAGCAATAGAGTATACCACCAAAGGCTCTTGATCAACTTGAGTGTAGGTCTGCTGTTAGGCAACAAAGCAAAGCAGTCCAACAGAGGCTCATAATGAGCTTGAGAGGGGCTACAAGCGGTAGTGGCCGTTAGGCTCCCAATTCATCTTCATAAGGGCTATTCGCTTTCACGACTCCTAACTACTGCTCACCAAAGCGACCGTCTTTTCCTTTGAGCCACGTGGAGAGCCTCAAAATGGCTCTCCATTATAGGATCAGTAGATTGACAACGTTTAACGTCGTGCGTCGGTGTTATGACAAAGAAGTTCGACATGCGAAACAAAATACATCCTAGTGGCCCCTCGTCTATGATCTCACTGAAAGGGTGAAACTAACCGCTGCGGCAATTTTCGCTGATGTGACATGAAGATTCGTCGTCCGCAACGTCTAAATCCTTGAAAGTGGGATCTCGCATGCAAATGAACGCAGCAGCATCTAATTCTGGAGTTGAAGGCTGCAAAGAAATGCCTTTTGCATGTGCGCACCTTTGAAGGAGAGATTTGCAACCACAATCTCTCCAGCTCCAAGGCGAGGGACAACCCTATAGGGAGGCGTTAGGGCTCAGCCCAGCCCTTGTTCCAGTGCATACAACTACTCTCTAGCAGCTTCAGGGTCATCTTATAAGCTCCACCTTGTCCAAATAGTTTGTGGCAAGTTTCAGCATTATAATTTCTGCCCAAATTGTTTCCGAGTAATTTTTCTGCCCAAACAATTACTGGGAACACGGTTAAACGATCAGGTTGTATGAAATTAGAGAATAAAGAGAGAAAGTTCTCTAGAGCTTAATAAAGTAAAGTACATGCTTAGGGAGGCGTTAGGGCTCAACCCAGCCCTTGTTCCAGTGCATACAACTACTCTCTAGCAGCTTCAGGGTCATCTTATAAGCTCCACCTTGTCCAAATAGTTTGTGGCAAGTTTCAGCATTATAATTTCTGCCCAAATTGTTTCCGAGTAATTTTTCTGCCCAAACAATTACTGGGAGCACGGTTAAACGATCAGGTTGTATGAAATTAGAGAATAAATAGAGAAAGTTCTCTAGAGCTTAATAAAGTAAAGTACATGCTTAAGTGCCCGTGCCCGTTTTTTCTTGAAAGTAGTGACCTAAATGAAATAAGATTGCAAATAGTTAGCAGGTAAACTTCAAAAAGCTTTACAAGGTGAGGTCACAATGGCCTAGAAAGAGAGACTTCTGACTCCATAGCTGCAAACTAACTTGAGCATGACAGATCCATTGACGAGTGTTGAAGATCTCTCTCTCTCTCTCTCTCTCTCTCTCTCTCTCTCTCTCTCAACACACACACCCACATATTACAGGGTGCTAGGGTAGCATAAAAGAGTTGCAATAACAAAGGCAAAGCTAGAAGATGACAATGGCAACATACAATAGCAGCTCTATTAAGCAAGGTTAGACTTCATGCTCCAACTCTTATAGAACCTCTTCTTTCGTGGAAATGAGATCTTGGCAATGGCAGATTATCACTTTGACAAGCAGCCACTCAGCAGTAAGGTGCATCCTATTTTTTAAGTTTGTGAGTCGTGACACTTACTTTACCGTCCAGGTGAAGCGTCGCAAGGCAGCGTACCTCGTTCGTGTGAGAGAGAGAGAGAGAGAGAGAGAGAGAGAGAGAGAGAGAGAGAGAGAGAGAGAGAGAGAGAGAGAGAGAGAGAACTTTATGATTGACGGTCAAGCGTCGCAAGGCAGCGTCCCTCGTTCGTTCGTGTGTGTGACAGAGAGAAAGAACTTTATGAAAAGTGAAGGTCCAATTTACCACCACATGATTGGCATTGTGTTACACTAGTATGGCCAAAGGCGGCCTCTCTCTCTTATGGTGCGCACATGCGCCGTTCACGCAGGACGTACGGTGAAAAAGGGCATTCCAACACAGCAAGGTCCACCATGCCCCTGCGCGTATAGAAACGGCTAGCCAACGCTGTGGCCGCAATGGAGCCCCCCCTTCAACCCGTTCAGCAACAGTTTACTGCGTTCGCATGGAGGGAGCTCACCTGAAGAACTTCCAGGCCTGCAAAAGCTACAACAGCTTTACGTGGAGCTATTTGGTTGCTCTGCGCTCTGCACTATGTACGTCAGCTAGCAATGCTCGCTGGCCGGAGCAGTTCATGTCCAAGGTACCTATGTTGAACCCTTTCCCTATTTCAAATTATCTCTTGGTCAAGCGTTGTATTTTGCTCATGATGCTGGAGACATCACTCTTGATGCCTACAGGATTTACTTTGATTGTTTCTAGCCTTCGGAGCCTCATCGTGCTTTGTTTTTTGCATCCCTTTCTTTCTGTCGGTTTTCCTCGCTTTGAGGTTTCCCACCAGTAAATTCTATCAAACAAGATTTACAAAAGAGAGAGAGAGAGAGAGAGAGAGAGAGAGAGAGAGAGAGAGAGAGAGAGAGAGAGAGAGAGAGAGGTCACTTAACTACGTATTTTTCCATTTTGTTATGTAGGAATTTGCATTTACAGAACTCATTTTCTACACAGTCAATCAATGGGAGTGGACTTGCTTAAGCAGTTGCATTGCAATATGCCTCTTCACTCCGATCCCTTCTCCCTTCCTGGAGGTCAAACCATTGGACTAGTAATTGTTGATGAAGTAAATGGCTTTTGCACTGTTGGAGCGGGAAACCTGGTATGGTCTCTTCTTATGCGCATTATTTCTTTGTGCGTGTGTTTGAGAGAGAGAGAGAGAGAGAGAGAGAGATTTATTAATGTCTTTTCAAGGCTGAAATTTGCTTATGAGACAGATTGATATACATTAGTGTGTCGTTCGGCTATCAAGAAGAATGATGACGGTGGTACATACATGTGTGGGTGATGAGGGAGATGGAAAGTCATGGGTGTGAAACTATTTACTAAAGGAGTACAATCATGATATGCATGTCTCTAGCTAGCTCTATCCAGTATTGAATGGGGTTTGTAAGAAATCATGCATGGATAAGGTATGGGATGAACAGTCCACAAAGGATAGACAAACTAGGGTTGTAAGATATCATGTATAAATGGGATGATGAAGGATACTAGCAGGATGATCTGAGAAATCCCTTCCACAAACAGAGTAGTGTATTGGCTGTGTGGAGTTGTGGAGTAGAAGAATAGGACCGTTGTTGTGTAGGGTGCAATTGGAGTGGAAGTGAATGTTGAACTTTGCTCAAGATGAGTGCTCTGAACTATGCTCAAGGGTTTCTTTTACTTACGGAAGGAAGAGCCTTCTGTTCCTTTAGTGAGAGAGTGCAAATGATCACAAACAAAGTGAATGACACTTTGAATGAAGGTGCTAAGATTGAGAGAGAGAGAGAGAGAGAGAGAGAGAGAGAAGAATACGACACAGACGGTTGTCAAACCCTCCTTCAAGGGCCCCCCTCTCTATGGCGAGAGAGATATATGCTATTGATTGCACAAATCTGGTACAATGGTCTAGATGCAATGGACTTGTCGACGATGACGACGACAATGATATAGACGACAAGACGGACTGAAATCTGAAAACGCTAGGGGCTGAAATCTGCAAAGCTAGGGGCGGGATCTATTGTGTCGAAGTGCTAAAAACTGAAAACACTGATGCTAGGGGCTGATCTGTCTTTGGGAATCTGCACAACGCTGATGCAAGATGCAAAAACGCTAGGCCTCATCTGGGATCTGCAAAACACCAGGGCTGATCTGGGACTGTTGAAAACGCTTGGTTGAAACTGAAGCCAAACGCTGGTCTTGATGTGTTGTTGGCTGGAAATGCTAGGTCACCTGCCGGTCTTGTTGAGAAGGTGCACTGTAAGTTGGTGGACTTCTGTTGCCTCTTTTGCCAGAAAGTGCTAGCGCTAGGTTTTTATTTATACATGATTAGCAAAGCTGCCCTACCCAATTTCCCAACAAAGTCACTTATCAATAATAAGTGAAAAATGGATAAAATAGGGAAAATGGGTTTTGTGCACTGTAAAATGCTCATGATGGGTTTTGATTGTAATGTTGATGATCATGCTGTGTGCAACCAGAGGATATGCAACTACCCTAAGTGCCTGGACATTCACGGCTTGCACATAGGCTCACAAAGGTGCTAGAACACTTCCTAAACTGACCTAAACCCTGGACCTGAAGTAGCTTGTCCACAGGCACATAGGGTTAGATGTGCACGTGACATGTTGAGCTAACTAGGTCGTCCTCCATTGCTGGTGATGGGTGACTAGGGGAGTGACTCTCTACGTCTCCATATCACAAGTAGGAAGCGGCCCAATTGACGTTGGTCTCTCTAGTAGAGAAGTGTATTGGCTTTATGGAGTTGTGGATTGAAATTGTAGTTGAGATAGCCCAAACTATGCTTGAGCATTGTGAGCTACCTAGGGCTTGTGGGCAAAGGCTTTTGCCACAATTACCAACATTCTCAACTAGTTTTCTGGTTATAGAGATGCTTTGAACGCTTTGTCTTTTGTCAGCAGTTTGACATCGCTTTCGCGGGAGGGCGTTACTCAGAGCACTCTAAGATTCGGAGAGCTGCCTCTTATTTTAAGGGGAATGCTCGAACTTGGTGGTCCACCTTCTATTAAACGAGACTGCGCCAGTTAAATGGCTGAAATTCAAGAGGCTTTTTATTTCTTCTTGACTGATTCGAGAGTATGAACGCGATATACGAACTGCTTGGAACCATCTTCGGATGACCAAGAAGGATACAGTGGACGCTTATTGCGAGAGATTCTGGAGCTCTTTTCTACCCGCCTCTTCATTTAAGAAGATCTCGTTCAAGGAACAGATTGAGCGGTTTACCTTGGGTCTACCTACAGAGATCCGAGATCACTGCTTGGAACAAAAGTCAACTTCCATTTGGGAGTTGGTGAGTTATGTGAAATGGGGTTTTGCCATTCACTCTGGCAGCTTGACCTACCCCACAAATGAAATCATGACTCAAAGAGCGGAACAGACTTTGACAAATGAAAGTAGAAAGAGGAAGAGCAACCCAGAAAAGAAAGATGCACGACCCAAACTCACTCCTCAGGAGAGAGCTCACTACATCGGGAAGGGAAGTGCTTTGGATGCGGGGAAACTGGACATATCTCCGCGAAGTGCCCTGATAAGGATGACGAGAGGCCTGAGAGTTCGAGAGCAGCTGAGGAACGTGGAAGAAAAGGCAAGATGAAAACAGGAGTGGTTCTAGATTGCGTGCGTACCGATCCCAACATGTTGGACGAGAGTACAGAACTTTGCCGAGCTTGGGGCAAAGTGAAAGACCAAGAAGCCCTGATCTTCTTTCATGGAGGAGCCAAGGCCAACTTCATTTCACCGGAATTGGCGATGCGGCTCGAGATCACTCCCAATCGGATGGGACCACTTGCGGAGGCTGTTCTAGCGGCACCTGGCAGGGACGTAGCCATTACACCTGTCATTGGGAAACTTCGGTTGCACTATCAGGGGTATTTGGGGCATGAGGACTTTTACATAATGCCTTTGGAAGGTTGTAATGTCCTCTTGGGAATTCCCTGGTACCACAAGAACAACGCCGTGGTCGACTATCGGGCGAGGAAAGCGACATTGACCACAGAGAAGGGCAAAACCATTGTACTTGATATTAAACTTAAGGGCGAGTGTGTCCCTATTGTATTGGCTTCGGCCATTTCTAAATTAATGAAATCCAGTATGTTTGTTTACTCGATCTTTTTGAAAGAGTTGAGTGATGAGGATAGGACAAATATGTCTGAACTTGATAAAGAACGCCAAGATTTTCTCCACTCTCATGCCGATTGCTTCTCAGAGGGCCTGCCAGGCGAGTTACCACCCACTCGTCCTGAAGATCATACTATTGATCTGATACCTGGAAGCACACCACCGAACGGGCCACCTTACCATGTGAGCTGAGCCCAGAACGAAGAGATTATGAACCCAGTGAAAGACCTCTTGGAAAAGGGTCTTGTCCAGCCTAGTACTTCACGGTTTTGCTCTCCAGTGTTGTTGGTTTTGAAGAAAGACGGATCTTGGAGAATGTGCATCTATTATAGAGCTCTCAACAAAATCACCATCAAGAACAGATTTCCGATTCCTAAGATCGATGATATACTTGATAGATTACAGGGATCCTCGTGCTTTAGCAGGATCGATTTGAAGAGTGGATATCATCAGATCCGAATCGCGCCGGGAGACGTCTACAAGACAGCCTTTCGGACGACTTTTGGATTATTTGAGTTTTTGGTCATGCTTTTTGGCTTAACCAATGCTCCTGCAACATTTAACCGGATAATGGACATGATTTTTTAAGAGTATAGACTATTTGTTGGCACTTTCTTTGACGATATCATTGTTTTCTCCAAGGATGAGGTTTATAAAACATAGAGATCATCTGCTTCAAGTCTTTCAGGCATTACGAGATCACAAGTTGGTGATTAATGCAAAGAAAAGTGAATTTTTCCTGCCAGAGATACACTTTTTGGGACACATTGTGTCAGCAGCAGGAGTGCAGATGGATCCGGCCAAGATAGAGACTATCCGTGATTGGCCCGATTTGAAGAATGTCCATGAAGTTAGAAGCTTCTTGGGATTGTGCTCGTAATATAGGCGGTTCATTCAAAAGTTTGCAGAGGTTGCTTCCCCTTTGCATATCTTGACACAGAAAGGAGTCCCTTTCTCGTAGAGACCCACAGAGGTGACTGCTTTTCAAACATTGAAAGAGAAATTGACTATGAGACCAGTTTTGACTTTGTCGGACTTGCAGAAGTCATTTGAAGTATATTGTGATGCTTGTGGTCGTAGTCTGGGTGCGGTCTTATTGCAAGAAGGCCATGTCATTGCTTATGAGAGCCGATTGTTCTCAAGGCCGGAATTGACAGCACAGATTTATGAGAAAGAGCTTTTGGCGGTTATCCATGCTCTTACTCAGTGGCGGCACTACCTACTTGGAGCGGATTTTACTGTCTTTACAGACCATCAGAGTTTACGCTACTTCTTGTCACAGAAACAGCTATCGAAAAAGCAGATGCGGTGGGCAAACAATTTGTCACAGTTTCACTTCTAGATTGTCCATGTGCAGGGACATAAGAATTTGATGGCAGATGCTTTGTCTCGGAAGCCGTTGGTTCTGGCTATTTCCGCGATTCACCATAGGAGCTTCGAGGATACGGTCGACCAGTATGCCACAGATACGAATTTTGCAGACGTTTTCACACGGATACGGGATGGGGAGACAGTAGCGGGATATTCCATTCGAGATGGCTACTTGATGAGGAAAACCATGTTGTGCGTTACACAGCCGTTGAGGGAAAAGGTTATGACTGAATGCCACTGTCCGCCTTTTACGGGTCACCGCGGCATTGCTACCACCATGAAAGAGGTAGAGAGATATTTCCTTTGGTCGAGACTCAAGAAGGATGTGGACGAGTTTGTGTGTAGGTGCTTGGTATGCAAGAAGGTAAAGTTTGACAGGCATAAAGCATAGCAATTGTTGCAGCCTTTGCCCATACCCACCCGCCCTTGGGAAAGTATTGCAATGGATTTCTTTTTTGATCTCCCGAGAATCTGAACTGTTATTGATAGATTTAGGTAGCAGGCTCATCTCATTCCAGTGAAGAAAACAATCAAGCTGGATCACTTAGCGAGACTCTTTGTGGCCCAGATTTTTAGATTACATGGCATGCCTGAGACGATTGTCTCCGACAGAGACCCCAGATTCACGAGTTTGTTTTGGAAGGCAATTTGGGAGAACATTGGTACGCGGTTGCAGTTCTCGTCATCTTTCCACCCGCAGACTGATGGGCAATGTGAGATTGCCAATTCAGTGGTTTTAGATTTATTGAAGTCTTATATCTCGGATCAGAAGACTCAATGGGAAAAGTATCTACCTTTGGTGGAATTTGCCTACAACAACACGATACACTCTTCGACGGGGAAGGCGCCATTTGAGATTATTAAAGGTGCTGTGAAGGTTCCACCCTTCCTAAGCACGAAAGATAAGATTTTTGAAGCTGATGAGTATACGTCCGACTTAGACACGGCTTTTGCCAAGGTCCGCGAGGCTTTGCAAAAATCTCAGGAAAGACAGAAAAAGGCAGCGGATCGCCATTGTCGCGATTTGAAATTGAAGAGGATGATTGGGTGCTCTTACGTTTTGAGAAGGCATGTGTGAGAAAGAAGAAGGGAAAGGAGAGGCTTTTTCCAAAGCTTAGTATGAGATACTACGAACCTTTCCAGATCTTCGAAAAGATCAATGATGTCTCCTTCCGACTGAAACTGCCTGACACTTGGAGGATTCACAATGCATTTCATGGGAGTCTCTTGAAACCTTTTAAAGGTGACGTGCCCGAAGATGGGGAGCCCGATGAGCAACCCGAAGTGTAGGAAAACGAGGAGATCCTTGTTCCTGAACAGATTTTGGCACATAAGGACTGAAAGATTAAGGGTAAAGTACGAAGGCGGTTCTTGGTTAAATTCAAGAACTATCCTGCATTGGATGCGAAGTGGATGGAGGAGGAGGACCTAGCAGATACTCCTCAGATTGTGAAACTTTACCTTGAAGCTTTTGGTTTAGCATAGTCTACTCCAAATGGAACCCAGAATTCAGCTTGGTCGGAGATCTGGTCCAGTGGGTTTGCACAAGAGGGGAGTTACTTCGCTCCTTTGTTAACAGATGCCTTGATTTTTAGAATACTAGAGTCACTGATGTCTCTTTGAGCTTCAGGGATACTGAGAGCTGATAGTATTCTGTTGTATGACTTTATGAAATGGAATTCCAGAATATGAAACTGATTGGTTCTTGACTTGTTTTTAAGTGCAGGAACTGATAGACGAAATGACTGTAGCATTTTGGTCTGAATGATCTCGAATAGACATGGTTGCAATAGGGGCTAGTCGATCGGGCATCTATGAGGTCCTGAGTGGATCTAGATGCGATTGCTAACTGCATTGCCGATAAATCATGGTCTAAGATCCGAATGAATGTTGAATGTGATTTGTTATGTGATGTCAAGTGATGTCCTGTGAAGTGACCGTCGAATGGTACATGTACTAGATGTGTGTTCCTAGTGTGTCGTTACTAACAGTCAGTGTCTGCTAAGACAGTTTATGGCCTCTGTCTGTTTTACAAGCGTAATTGAGGGCGATTACAATGCTTTCAAGAGGGGGGGGGGTATGTCACAATCTGGACACGTGGTTGCCCTTGGTACACACACATTTGGCTGGCTGGCTGTAGAGAAACCCTAAATGCTGATGTGGCTGGGTGCACGCGGAAACTGCGGAGGGTATGCCACGTGGCAGGCTGTACGGACGCCAGCGCGTTTTGCGGTGCATATTACGGCAGCTTTTGGCTATGCAATGGACGAGAGAGAGAGAGAGAGAGAGAGAGAGAGAGAGAGAGAGAGAGAGAGAGAGAGAGAGAGCTTTTTATTGCTTTATTCTCTCATGAGAAAGAGAGCCAGTGAGAGAGAGGGAAGCCTCTCTTGCTTTATTTTTCAAAGCTTTTGATTTTCAGCTTTTGGGCTTTGCTTTTGGCAACCCTTGTAAACCTTTATATAGACCCTTGTAAACCTTTTGGGCTCTGCTTTTGACAACCCTTGTAAACCTTTATATAGGTAGTTGGGCTCTCACTTCTCAGAGCATCTGGACGCAGAGTCTGAGAGTGAGTCCCGGCTACCCACTTGTACATTGCAACAAATTAATACAAAAAGAAATACCAAAAGGGGCACCAGTCTTTGGGGCCAATATCTCTAGGCACGGAACTCCGCTGGGCCAGTGTCGAATCAATTGTGAACTGTGAACTGTGAACTGTTTGAAGTGATTATTTGTGGTGTCGTGGTAGATTCTTGACTTGGAGTGTCCAAGTCTGTTACACCTAGACAGATGGTCTTAGGCATGAAGTTACTCAACGACTACCTCCTCACTCCCTCCGCAAATAACTTAAAACGGTCGGGGCCATGAGCTTAGAGGACTGATACTCACTCACCATAGCGCAACCTGCGTCACTTGGAGGTTCTCAACATACAACTATACGCTCCCCAGATACCCGGTCTACATCGTTCAGAGGTTTCCAGCATACAACTAAACGCTCCCCAAACACCTGATGCGTGTTGTCCAAAGGTTTTCTAGCATACAACTAGACGCTCCCCAGACACCCGAGCTTCGTCGTTCAAAGTTTTAGAACAATCATGAACAATCGTGCCAGGAGTAAATTATAAACCATTGAAACCAAAACCAAAATCAAACAAACTTGAATCGGCACCAAGACAAGTTTAAAACAGATAACATCCATTTCAAACAAATTTTAAACAATACTTTTTTTTTTTCCAAGAAAAAGATCCTTCTATTAGTTAATGAAAACTGCCCAAAGGGCTACAACCACCTCTGCAAGAGAGGGCTACAACAAGCATGATGGGGAGACTCTCCCAATGAAAAAACAACATATATACAATGAGGCTAAATCAGGAGATGGGAGGAGGGAAGAGCCCCATAGGTGGACAGTAGTGCCATCTGAGCACCCCCTGGACTATGGTGTAGAAAGGCCCAGGGCGCCAGAGTCGAAGGAAAGCCTCACGGCGCTCCCGCATGCGGTCGGAGCTGCCCTGTAGTCCCTCAAGCTGTCCTCTGAGAGTATGGATCAGCTCTAGCCAAAAGTCACGAAGAGTCTCTGCTGGTGGCACAGGGCGAGCCTCATAGATGCGGAAACAGCAGGCCCGCCAGATGAACCAAAGTGTCAGGCCACTGATGAGCTCCCAACACTCCTCTCTCTCACTGCACCACACCTGTGGAGTAAGCTCTGTAGCAGGCTGGAGTGTAGGACGTCCCCCCTGCATCACTATCATCCTGCTGGTGGAAGATAGCTCAAACTGAAGTGTCGGGCCCGTGAGGGTGGACCAAGCCGCTGCCCCCCAAGTGTATTGTCGAGCCGTGGAGAGAGCAGACATCAGCCGAAGAACTCGTAGCCACACCTGCTGGGCCGAGGGACAGTCCCAAAGACAGTGACGCTGACTCTCCACCAAATGGTCACAAGTTGCACATGTGGCCGAGAGACCACTATGCACTAGCCAGCTCCCTACTGCTGTGGCTCTATGTGCGACCAGCCACTGAAACAAGGTGACTCGCCTCGGCTGTCTGGAGTCCCACAACCTCTCCCAAAAGTCTGCCAAGAACTCAACTGTGAGACCCTCCTCCTGCCAATGACGTGCTACAGCGGGGAGGGCCTCTCTCTGTGCTGCTAGTATATGCCATCCAAGCCGAACAGTGTACTGAAAGAAGGGGACTCCTAGGTGGTCTGCAGAAGAGAAGGGGTCCCTCCATAGCCACTCCCCAGGATCCCGCTGTACTCGTGCCAGTGGACAGCACTCCCAAACCCAAAGCCTCCAGTGTCCAGTCTCAAGAGCTGCTGGGTCAGGGTCTATGACGCAAGTCCTCCCACAGATGCCCACAACTCGGATCCTCTGAAAACAGCACTCTGCTACCTGCGGGGCCTCTATTGCAACTCGCTGTAATCGTCCCCCACCCTGAAGCTCGAAGAACAGGGTTGGGACAGTCTCTGAGCAGGCCCTGACTGAAATGAGAACCTCCAGTCGTGTGAAGGCTCCCATCCACCGGGGTGCTACTGGCTCGAGAGGCGTGAGCCACTCAGCTGGAACTGACTCTGAGATGTCGTGACACATGCTCTGCACCCCTCTCATGCCCTGCAGTTGGAAACCTGTACCTCCTCTGACAAACCTGTGAACTCTAGTCAGTCACCTAGAGAGCGCGCTGGACCTGCTGCCATGGGACCCCAAGAAACATGAGGTCGACTACCAACCAAGTGGCCTCTCTGAGTGCTAACCATGGGGTTCCAGACGAGGGGCTGCCGTAGGCGCTCCTCCGTGCACATCGGCTGTCGCTGCTCCAGGCCACGCCGTAGGAGCTCCCAAGAACAAAGCAAACTCACAGCGAAACGGTCCTCCAGTCTCCTGCTCAAACCAACTCGGCGCATCTCTGTAAAGATCCATTTGGTCGAAGGTTGCCAAGGGCCTCCTGACTGAGGCACCCTGGCACGAAGCCTCTGCAACAAGAACTCCTTCCAGGGCTCCTCACCTGGAAGAAGTCCTTTGACTATGAACTTCCCTAGAAGGGCTCTGCTCTGCTGTGTTGGATCAATGATCCCAAGCCCTCCCTGAGAACAAGGAAGCGTGATGACCAACCAAGCCACCTTGGCTCGGGCCATCTGAGTGTCACGTCCTGACCAGAGGAAGTTCCTAATCAGCTTCTCTACCTGGCTGATACAAGAACTCGAGAAGATCCAACAGGAGGTGATGTACCACATAGTCGCCAACAGCACCTGGTTGGCAACTACTACTCTACCAGCCAGCGACAGACGTGTTGAGCTCCAATGTAACAGCTTTCTCCTGATGGACAGGAGAAGAGGAGCAATCTGTTGCTCAGGAGACAAGTCCAAACCAACCTGACAACCCAAGTATCGAACTGCAGTCCTTGGGGGAATCCACCTGAAACCCTCTCCTGGCATCCAATCTGGCATAGGAGCACTACCAACCGAGAAAGCCACTGTCTTTCTCCAGTTGATCAGTGCGCCCGATGCACAACAGAAGGTCTCCAGAGCCTGCTCACATCTGTGAAGATTGGCCTCCTGGCCATCTAAGTACAAGGCTGAGTCATCGGCAAATTCAGCGTCCAGTAGCTCCTCTCCCCGAATAGGGAGTGCTAAGCCCCGAAGACCAACCTGCCGTGACACCAAAAATCTGCTCATCGCCTCCGCACAGAATAGAAAGAGAAAGGGGGCAAGAGGACAGCCCTGTTTGACCAAGCGTGTGAGCATGAAGCGCTCACTTCTCCCCCCTGCCAAAAGCACCTGACTGTGAGCCTGCCTGTACAAAGCTGACACCCCTCTGATCCAAGCATCTGAGAAGCCCATCCTGCGAAGAGTGCCCTCTAGAAAGTCCCAGTCAACTCGGTCGTAGGCCTTCTCAAAATCGAGAAGAAGAATCACAAGGTCCTCACCATGGAGCCGTGCCAGGGCAGAAGCCTCCCAAAAAGTAAAGATGTTGTCAAGGATACTGCGTTCCTTGACAAAACCTGTCTGAGTCCCATGTATAAGGCTCTCTAAAAGTGGCTGAATCCTCAAACTCAGAGCCTTGGCAAGAATTTTGTAGGTTGAGTTGAGGATGGTGATGGGGCGCCACTGTCGAATCTCATCCAAGGAGCCACCCTCCTTGGGAATGAGGAAGATCAGGCCCTCGCTCATGCTGTCAGGCATCACTCCTGTGTGCAAAATAAAGCACTACAAAGATCTGGGCCAAGCAGGTCCCAGTACTCCAAGAAAAAGCTGGGAGTCAACCCATCCTCACCTGGACAGCTACCACGAGGGAGGGCCCTCAGAGCTGTGTCTCCTCAAGCTGAAGTGGCATCTCTAGCCTCTGGCGCATCTCCTCTGTCACAAGACATGGCACCTGTGCCCAAACTTGCTCCCTGCATGCATCCTGCCGCTCTGACTGAGGCTCAGCCGACAGTAACTCACGGTAAAAGTTAGTAGCGACTGCACGCATATCCTCGAGCTCACAAGCAACTGACCCATCGGGCCTCCTCAACTGACTGACCTTGGCATGCGAATGCCGAGGCCGCACTGTCCCAAAGCACTAGTCACTCTGTCACCCACCTGAGTCCACTGAGATGCCTATTGGTGGAAGGCAAACTCATGACGCCTCTCCTCTGTGCTCGAGCCTGCTGTAACTGCTCCTCCAACCATGGACTGTCTGGATGCTGCTCCTGCATCCTCTGCAGTGAAGCAATGCCCCGTCTGAGACGCTGCTCCGCCTCTCTCGCTGCAGCCCGGCGAGCCAGAGACTCCTGAAGAAAAAAGTGGCTAAGCTGAGCTAGGCCTGAGGCCACTCCGTCTGCAGGTGAATCTTGTCTGTCCATACCCTCTGTCCAGAGAGCCTCTACCCTCTCTCTGAGTGCTGAGTCCAACAAGACCCTCTTTGGGATGCGGAGCATCGTGCTCCCACTCCTCTAAATGTCTACCACTGTGAGGATCACTGGTGCATGGTCCGAGAAGGAAGTCCCTGCCAGGATGCCCTCTGAACTCCCCAAGTCACTGAAGTGGTCACTAGTGTAGAAGCGATCTATCCGCGATAGATTCACTCCTCCCACTCTGCGGTCCGATCTAGAGAAGGCAAGACTGTCTGGGGGCCTCACAAAACGTGAGTGCTGCCATGTATCTGAGACCCTCAAAGTCATACAAAACCTCTCCCAAGCTACCAACTCGACCCCATGCACAGTAGCATGGCTGCCACCAATCCTGTCAGAAGGGTCCTCCAACATGTTGAAGTCCCCTCCTATACACCAATGAACGGCCTGCGGCAAAGACTCAACAATCTGTGACCAAAACTCTGCACAAGCACTCGCCACATTGGGCGCATAGATGTTCAGGAAGCCCACAAGGCCACCCTGAACCTGCATAGTAATCCACTGAGCCCTGCCTGGCACAATAATCCCTCTGCCTACAATGGCCTGCTACAATGAGTCCGCAATAGTCATACATACCCCTCCCTGGATGCCTCCAGGTCCAAAAGCAGCTGACCAAAAGGTATCATACCGTCCACGCAAAATTTGACCACAATGCCGAATGCGGCTCTCACACAGATGGTGCTCCTGAAGCATAAGGAGATCTCTCTCTCCTCCCACAAGGCAACGCTGAAGCTCCTGACGCAATCGGCCTCGTTGTCGCTGAAACTGGGGCCCACCTAGTCCCTGCACGTTCCATGAGACGATCCTCATGGGGAGCGACAGAGAACAGATGCTGCCGCAGCAGCAAGACGGGCTATCTTCGAGGTAGGCTTGGATGGGGAGTAATCCGCATCCGAGCGTCCTCTAGATAGGCGTGACTGCAGTGAGTGCCTAGCCCAAGCCCAGGCAGAGCGAGCCGTACGTAACGCAACCTCCTCTGTCCAGGAGTCCTCATGAATGTATACATAGCAAGGCAAACACTGCGTATTAGCAAAGAAGTACACCACAATGTGCCTACATCTTGCTGAGTCTGGGGGTGTCACCGCAAACTTGGCCAATGGCCACAGAGTCTGTAGCATATCTGTAACTCCAAGTTCTCCCATGTGGTGAGAGAACTCTAAGACCTGTGTATGCAACCATCCCACCACTGAGTCAAGGGACCACTCTGTTTCGGTCCTACCACAGAGGGGGAAGGAGAAACCAACTGCTGAGTCCAGGGCCTCTGTCCGCCTAGCGGCGAGGAACAAAACATGGACCCTGAAACAGGCTGCCTCATGGTCTGCTGCGGAGTTGTCGAGAAAATGAGTGAACCCATAGTCATAGAAGTCCCAGCGGCGTCTGATGTCAATGCTCGTCAGCCCATGAGGGATGGCTGCAAGGGAGGATGTCTGAATCTGTAGAGGGGGCCGCAAGAAGGGCTGACCCTCTCGCGCTAGGCGACTTGTGGCAAAGGCGCTGCCAAGAGATCTCCTAGCCGCCGGAGAGGAACCAGTCGCCTGAGCCGACTGAGGAACTGGAGCAGGAGGAGGAGAGGGAGCTGGGGAGAGTGGCGGAGAAGAGGGGCTGGATGGGGCGACAGAGGTAGAGGGGCGGGGTGGAGAGGCGATGGGAGCAGAAGGCGGGGAGGATGAGGCAGAGGGAGGAAACTGTGGGGGGGGGGGGAGCGGCTGTCGAGGGAGAAGCGGAGGTGGAGGCTGGCGTAGGGATCTCCTCCTGCTCAAGAGGACCAAAACGGTTCCCCGTGGGAACCCACTACTGGTGAGTAGGCACCTGAGGGCCACTCTGAGTGCCAGGCTGACGCTGTGGCCCCTGGCGTCGGCGGCCACAGGCCTGCTGCCACCCCTCCTCTGCTGGAGCCCAGGCTCGGAGGGTGGCTCTGCATCTGTACGCTATGCCGCTGGCTGTGGCTGCGGGCCAGCCCTGGTAGGCTGGGGCTGAGGTTGTGGTGCAAGTTGCGGCCTCCTCCGTGGATAGGCCTTCGCTAGATGGCCCATCTGGCTGCAAATGAAGCACTGGTTCGGGAGGCCCGAGTACTCCACACTCTGTCGAAACCAACCCCTTCTCACCCGAGGTAGAAGGATAACCTTCGGGAGCGTGTGGGTATCTCTGACCAAAACTCGAACTGAGGGAATGCCAACCGCCTTGGCAGCTACTGATGTTGCCGTACGAGGTGTCTCCAGGACGTTGCCCATTGGCTGGAACCGATCCTGGAAAGAAAGTGGTAGGTCTCTCGTTAACCCAGAAAGAAAGGACTCAGAGGGGGATGTCTGCCTCTCTCTAGAAATCGAAGCTGGGTCAAAACATGTCGCACTGTCTAAGTGGGCTGTGAGGCTCGGATGGCAAGTGGACTCATAGCTATGACCTTGGACGCCATCCGGAGGACTCAAATCGATTGGTAGTAACCCGTCCGAGAATGTGGACATCCAAAATCTTTCCCACCTCTGCGAGAAGGCGGGCCTGGAGAAGGTCTCGCAGCTCTCCTCTGCTAGGTCGGGTGCCGAGAATCTTGCAGATGACCGAGGCATAGTTACCTGGAACGCGGAATGGGAACGGCGACGGGATCCCCGCGGAACGGGGGAATGGCTAGGGGTCCGGAACGGGAACGGCGCGGAACGGGAGGTATAAAAAACACCCAAATAGTGCATTTTTTAGCTCCTTGTGTTTAAATACAACGAGTATTAGAGTGCTTTGACTCTAATACTCACAAAAAACTCGTTTTGAAGACCATTCAACCTTGCTATGACTAGATGATGAGAGAGAGAGAGAGAGAGAGAGAGAGAGAGAGAGAGAGAGAGAGATTTGAGAGAGTGGGAGGGAGAGGAAGAGAGCTTGAAGGCTTGAAGCCTTGAGCCTTGAGAGAGTGAGTCTTGAGAGGGAGAGATCTTGAGAGTGTGAGAGGGGGAGAGCTTGAGCCTTGAGGATTAGCTTGTGGAGAGAAAGGGGGAGGGGGGTGCATTTTATGAGTCCTTGAGGCCTTTTACACTTCAAAAAGAAGGCCAAACATTTACTTCAATTTTTTCAATTTTTGCCAAATTTGTTTGTAGCCATTGGCTGTTCCACGGGGTTCCGGAACGTTCCGGAACGGCCCGTTCCGGTTTGACTTGGCCACTCGGACGTCGGAACGTTCCGGGACCGTTCGGAACGTTCGGGAGGGAAAAATGCTCCCGAACGTCGGAACGAGGGCTAGGGGCGTTCCCCGGTAACTTGGACCGAGGTCGCCTGCAATCGCTCTACCTTGGCGGCAAGGCTCGCTTGCTTTGTAGGCGAGAGAGCAAGTCGAATGGTGGGCTGAGCGGGGTCGGGCGAGGGGGCTTCTGGCGAGTCCCTCTGTTGCGAAGCTGGAGCCTCCATCTGTGTCTACTGCTGTGGCGTAAGAAGAGGACGACGGGAGGGTGTTGCAAAAGGGCGTGCCAACACTGCTCCAAGGAGTTGGAACAGATGCCGAAAGTGCCGAATCTGCAGGGAGCAACCGAGGCGGAGGGTCCAAACTGATGGGTGAACGGGGTGAATGGGGGGGGGGGGGGGGGGGGATAAAGCGGGTTGGGGCTGAGGGCTGAGGGCATGCGGCGGCAGCAGGGGTTGAGGCTGAGGGGCGTGCGGCGGCAGCACGGGCTGAGGGCTGGCGGACTGGCTGGAACAGGGCAGCGTGTGGGGGGGGGGGGCAGCAGGGGCTGAGGGCAGTGCGAGGGAGGGCAGCGGGCAGCACGCGAGGTCGGGGGGGGGGGGGGGGGAGGCGATGGCGATGGCGATGGCGATGGCGCAGCGTGAGTGTACAGCAGCAGCGAGCAAGCGCGTTGATTGGCGTAATGTTAAACAATACTTTCTGAAACAAAGTTCAAAAAGTATCTAAATACAAAGCAATTAGAAAATTTATTCGGGGTTTTGTTCGGATAGTGAATCTTTAAGGACGATTGGCTTGTCCGTCCGAATCAGTGAGTGATTGTACGGTTCTGGATCTGGAGTGTCGCATCATTTTGTCAAAGGTGGTAGTGGAAGATGCAATGAGGACAAGAACTGACTTGTGATCCGGTGGGTACCTTGACTCCGATCTAGAACACCTGCAATGCCAAACACATGAACAAGGCACACTTGTCGAGAAGAGAGATCACTCAGGTAGAAAGAGATTGGACATCTGAGAATGAGAGAGAGAGAGAGAGAGAGAGAGAGAGAGAGAGAGAGAGAGAGAGAGAGAGAGAGAGAGAGAGAGAGAGAGAGAGAGATCTGGGAAAGGCTCTCCATGCTGATAACAAATTTGCTGATACAAGTGACCAAGGGTGGTCCAGCATAGAACTGACATGCCCAATGGATAGACCCGGGGCACACACAACTGCGACTGCTACTGACACTGCCAACTGCTCCTGCACAGGAGACCACTGACACGGCCTCGGCATGTGCATCACCTCCAACATGCTCTGAGATCATAGATTTGGTGCATCTCCTCCTGGCTAGATCTAGATGTGGATCTGGATCTCGGTCGAGGAGACCTGCTACTGCATGGGCACACGGCCTGTGAAAGACCGCCGTGAGATAGCGCTGCACCGTAGAGGTGATCTCCAAGCAATGCATTTGCTACCCATGAAAAACGTTGGGTGTCACGTGACACATCCCAACCCTATGTGTCAGTGGACAAGCTACACTACAACAGGGTTCAGTCAGTTCAGTCAAGTCTAGATTAGCAATGATCTGGCACTTTTGTGAGTCTATTCGTAGACCGTGCATGCCCAGTCACTTAGCATAGATGCATATCCTCCGGTTGCACATAGCATGATCATCGGAATTCCCATCAGAACCCATTTGCATCAGTTAGGGGAATTTTCCAGTGCATTTAGCCTATTTTCCTATTTATTGGGATTTTCACTTATTATTTTTTAGTGACTTTCCAAGAAAAGTAGGTAGGGCAATTTTGCTAAGTTAATATATAAGCAAACCCAAGTTAGCACTTTCTGGCAGAAGAGGCAGCAGGAGCTTCCCGCTCAACAGGCAACTTCTCAGCAGTACCCCCCCCTCATGACCTGCCATCGCCATACCTCCCACTTCCTTGGCGTTTTCACAGAGCATCAGCATCACCTGAAGTATTCCCCCTTCTGGCGTTAGTCCCTTGCAGATCAACCCCGCCCTCGGTGTTTTTCCCGCGACAGAACCACATCAGCATTAGCGTTTTCCCACAGTTCAGCCTGGTAGCGTTTTTGCCTTTCCTCAGCCATACGAGATCCCATGGCGATTTCAGCCTTTGCTTGATTGCCCTCACTCCCCAAGTCATCTAGCAGTTGCAGATTCATCCCGTTTGTAGCAGCAGTACCCATAGCCTTACGTTTTTGAACCAGCGTTTTCAGCCATAAAACGCAGTAGCACCTCTGCCATTCCAGCGTTTTTGGATCAGCAATTCAGCATTGGAAAACGCAGCATTATCAGCAGATGAAGCACAGCAGATCAGCCCGAGATTGGTCGCAACAGTTCCCCTATCTTTAGCCCAAGAAAACGCAGCCAAAACAGTCATTTTCAGCCACCAAAACAGCCCCCGAATTCAGCGATTAGAAGCCTACAGATTTCAGCCATTGAGTCGTCGTCGTCATCACCGTCGTCACCATCGGCATAGTTGCATTGCATCAGTCTATTGCATTCGCATTGTACACCTTTGTGCAATCAAAGTAGACCACTCTCGCCGACGAGAGTGGGGCCTTCGGAGGAGGGTTTTACAACCTCTCGGTGTCTTCTCTCTTCTCTTTCCTTCTCTTAGTCTCATTCACTTGCACGCACAATATCCACTCACTTTGTTCGTGATCATAGCACTCTCCACAAGACGGAAAGCTCTCTCTTTCCCTAAGAACTAAAAGGAACCTTGAGCAATAAAGATCACTAATCTTGAGAAAATACAACATTCATTCCGCTGCACCTTACATTGGTATCAGAGCTTTGGAAGTGTTCTGCAGTACTCAAGGAAAGAACCACAATAATTTTTTTTGCTTGTTGCGATCGCACGAACCGAAGTTTACTTGGGCGTGGCGATTCCTAATCGTGTTTTGTTGAAGAGTGAAAGGAATCCGAAGAAAGAAGGGTTTGTTTAGCCTGCCCTTGTGTCTCTTTTCACTCATCGAGAGTGGACCGTGCACTTAGCGGCCGGCCAATCGACGTGAGCGCAAGGCCGCCAAGCAGTGCGCCTGCGCAGAAAAGGGTAGAACTTTGGTGAAGAGAAGATCCTTCTCCAATGCGATCTACAAGCGAAAGAAAACCTCAAGAACCCCAAGCACCCAAGTACCTCAAGACTCAAGAACCTCAAGAACCCAAGATTCTCATGAATCAAGGACCTCAAGAACCTCAAGACCCTCAAGAACCCAAGTTCCTTGCAAGCTTAAGACCCCAAGATCATAGTGCATGGTCGTCACCCGAAGCGGCATGGATACTTCGCATTCAGGTGATGAGCATGAGAGAGGCGACGAAGGATTCTCCCCACCAGGAGATTTTTCCAACCCTCCCCCTTCGCCATCTACGCCAGACCCTATGGAGGCAATGATGAAGTAGATGATGGCCATGATGGATAGACAAGAAGACAAGCGCCTTGCTTTGGAACGCGAGCGCGACGCAAGAAAAGAAAGAAAAGAACTAAGGAAGGAAGAAGCGGCAGCACGAAATGTAGCATTGGAGGCCGATCGTGCCGCTCATAGATTGGCTTTGGAGGCCGAGCGTGAGGATCGACGAGAGCTATGCACTCAAGAATTGATTGCCCAAGTCCTAGCCTCAAAGACCAAACCACCCAAAGATCGTGGAAGTTCGTCAGGTGGCGCAAGCCATGACGCGGATTCCAACCATCCAGTCACAGAAAAGTTGATTTTCAGTAAGTATGACGGTAAGATGGATGCTACAGTTATTCATTCTTGGTTGCATCAATTTAATGCTTATTTTGCGACAACTAAGAAGACGAGCAATAGCAAAGTTTTGACGACATCTATGTACCTTGCCGGTGATGCCATTAATTGGTACCACGCATGGCAAGAGGCACAGCTAGCCGCGCACCTTGAGGCAGCCCGACGATTTCATGCCCCTCTTTTAGTTGGGCTAATTTCCAAGACAAGCTCAAGGCGCGGTTTATGCCACCTCAGTACCTCGCACGATTGAAGGACGATTGGCGCGCTCTCAAGAAAAATGGTATGCCGGTCATGTCTTTTTTCTAATCGTGTTTTGCAGCTAGGTACCCAACTACGCATGTCGGATGATGAGCGCAAAGAGGCTTTTCTCTTTAGATTGGACGAGTATGTCAAGTACGATGTCGAGGTATTTGATCCAATCGATCTCAACAAGGCGGTAGCGATTGCTCTCGCACAAGAGATGAAGCACAACAAGGGAAAGCCTAAGGAGAACAAGACTTCTACAAGTACCTCGCAGACTTCTCAAAACCCTCAGAACGGTAAGAACGGTAAGAATGATAACTCTTCTAACCAATCTACCAACAGTATCTCATCAAAGAATTCTTCCAATGAATCTAAGGGTAAAGCTAACACAACTGCTAAACCTAAGCTTACTCCATATGAAAAGGTAGCACAAGGAATTGTAGGAGGATACATCACTTCTGAAGAACAAATCACTTATTCTAAAGAAGGTCGTTGTTTTCATTGTCACATTAAGGGTCACATCAAAAGAATATGTCCTAAGCTTGAATCGAATGAATCTAAAGAACCCACAGCACCCACTACATCTGTCAATGCACGATTGTGCCCGAAGTTTCTCAAGACCCTCCCATTGATGATTCTCTCATTAAATGTTATGGTCATACGTCGGGGCACCGTTTTGTCAATTTGTTTGACCCAGGTAGTATGCATGATGTGATCAGTTTCTCTCTTGTTGAGAGAGCCCGCCCAGCGTAACCGCAAAACGTTTCAGACCTGAAACGTTTCACCCGAAACGTTTCACCCAAGCGAGGAGCCTCGGTGAAACGTATGACTGAAATGCCTTTTTAGGGTGTATATAGTATTATATATATATATAGAATAGGTGTGCACATGTTAAAAACCCCCAAAAATTTTAGGCGTTCCAGCAGAGGCGTTTCACGTGCATGCTGAAACGTTTCAGGCTTTTCACGTTTCACCCTTGCCGAAACGCGTTTCGCGGTTTCGCTAAGTCCGCCTCGAAGTTAGTCCGAGATCTCCTATCGAGGTCTCTGGCTTTCATCCCGTATGGACGCTCTCATCACGGAGGAGTGCCTTGATGTGCTGTTTGCACTTCAACAGACTGCCTTCACTGGAAGATTTGTTGTTTCTCCGCTCTCAGGATGTGATATGATTTTAGGCATTAAGTGGTTTCGTGAGACTGATGCTGTCATAAAATTTGCGGCTAACACTATAACTCTCAATGCCAAAAGTGATTCTCCTACTATCTTTCATGGAGTGGACACTGTTCCTTCTCTATCTCTCATTGCTAATATGCAGGACAAGATTGAAAGGATTCAGGATAAGGAGATTCTTTCAATCTCTTTTTCTCCACAGCATGATACACAGAACTTGCATGATTATGAGAAGCATGATGATTTGAAGGATAATGATTTGTATGATGCTTTGGATGAAAAAGACAAGCATGATGAATTGCATGAAGATGATGTGATTGTTCACAAGGATGATGTGTTAGTTGATGCTTTTTCTAGCGAAGCTAACCTCGTTGTAGAATCGATCAATCACCAAGAATCGATATTGGCTCTGGAGTCGAGGTCCACAGATCCCCCACAAGACGATTCGATAGATCCCGCAGAAGCGATCTTGGCTCTCGAGCCTTGGTCCAAAGAACCATCATAGGAAGTATTATGTGTTCGCATGATTGATACACACGCATTGTTCGAGTGTTTCATTCGTGAAGGTTTCCAGTATTTTAGTCAGCATCGTTATGTGATCCCTTTTCCTAGGCATGACATATTGTATGTTGAGCACGTTTCTCTCATGGATGAGCACGAATGTATGCGGATTGTTCATGAAAAGTTGAAATGTTTGTATGTCAGGAAGTAACATTCCATGTCTCTTCCTTGGCATGACACAGTTTCCGAACGAGCACATGATAGTATGAGCACCAAGCATGGGCATTTCCATTGTGATTTGCCATAGTTGATTGATTTAGATCAAACAGAAAAGATTCGAGCGCATTGTTTGCATGTGTTTGATGAACGGGTTGTCACTCCGTCTCTATGTTCATCTACATTGCATACAGTCTTTAGAGAAGACGAGATTTTTTTCCTTCACTTTACATGGAATAGGTATGTTCATGGTTTTGTGTTGGAGATGGTTTCAGGAATTTTTAGCCATGGAGATTCTTAAAGATGAAAGAAGCAGGACTCTAGACAAAGTGGAAGCATCAAAGGAGCCATAGAAGACTTTGAGTCGCTTTCGACGTGGCCCAAAGAAGCAAGCGTTGCAAACCTTTATGAAGTTCAAGTACCGCGCGACCCACACATCAGAGTGGGTCGGCGAAGAGTTCCTTCCAGGATTCCGGATGCTGTTGGCGATCTCCCTTGACGCCATACAGTTCGGTACCAGTATCTCACTTTGAAAAGGAGGGGATGTCACGTGACACATCCCAACCTAGTGTCCGTGGACAAGCTACACCACAGCAGGGTTCAGTCAGTTCAGTCAAGTTTAGATTAGCAGTGATCTGGCACTTTTGTGAGTCTATTCGTAGACCGTGCATGCCCATTCACTTAGCATAGATGCATATCCTCCGGTTGCACACAACATGATCATCGGAATTCCCATCCGAATCCATTTGCATCAGTAGGGGAATTTTCCAGTGCATTTAGCCTATTTTCCTATTTATTGGGATTTTCACTTATTATTTTTAAGTGACTTTCCAACAAAAGTAGGTAGGGCAATTTTGCTAAGTTAATATATAAGCAAACCTAAGTTAGCACTTTCTGGCAGAAGAGGCAGCAGGAGCTTCCCGCTCAACAGGCAACTTCTCAGCAGTACCCCCCGCTCATGACCCGCTATCGCCATACCTCCCACTTCCTTGGCGTTTTCACAGAGCATCAGCATCGCCTGAAGTCTTCCTCCTTCTGGCGCTAGTCCCTTGCAGATCAACCCCGTCCTCGGTGTTTTTCCTGCGACAGAACCACATCAGCATCAGCGTTTTCCCACAATTCAGCCTGGTAGCGTTTTTTCCTTTCCTCAGCCATACGAGATCCCATGGCGATTTCAGCCTTTGCTTGATTGCCCTCACTCCCCAAGTCATCTAGTGGTTGTAGATTCATCCTGTTTGTAGCAGCAGTACCCATAGCCTTAGCGTTTTTGAACCAGCGTTTTCAGCCATAAAACGCAGTAGCACCTCTGCCATTCCAGCATTTTTGGATCAGCAATTCAGCATCGGAAAACGCAGGATTATCAGCAGATGAAGCACAACAGATCAGCCCTAGATTGGTTGCAACAGCTCGCCTATCTTTAGCCCAAGAAAACGCAGCCAAAACAATCATTTTCAGCCACCGAAACAGCCCCCGAATTCAGCGATTAGAAGCCTACAGATTTCAGCCATTGAGTCGTCGTCGTCATCACCGTCGTCACCATCGGCATAGTCGCATTGCATCAGTCCATTGCATTCGCATTGTTCACCTTTGTGCAATCAAAGTAGACCACTCTTGCGGACGAGAGTGGGGCCTTCGGAGGAGGGTTTTACAACCTCTCGGTGTCGTATCTCTTCTCTCTCCTTCTCTCAGTCTCATTCACTTGCACGCACAGTATCCACTCACTTTGTTCGTGATCATAGCACTCTATACAAGACGGAAAGCTCTCTCTTTCCCTAAGAACTAAAAGGAACCTTGAGCAATAAAGATCACTAATCTTTAGAAAATACAACATTCATTCTGCTGCACCTTACATTGGGGCTGAACTGCTGAGCAAAAACGCTGGGCTGATCCATGCCAAAAACATTGGCTGATCTGCAGCAAAATGCTGGCTGCTCTGCCTCTGGACCAAGTCCCCTTGGGGCATCCAAGGGACGGCGCCCCCCTCTGGGCTATACTGCTATGCTATAAGAGGTGACCCTCCCCTTGGCTATATAGGCCATACATCAGCCTGCCCGACCCAGCCCTTTACCTCCAAGACCTTGGGAAAAAAGGGAGAATAGTTGTAGAGGGTAGCAGATGACCATAGTGCTTAGGGAAAAAATATGACAAGCCTGCAGGAGTACTAAGGACCATGGAACCAAGCCAAAACCCGAGCTAAACATGGCGAGATGTAACAGGCTTGGACACTCCAAGCGAGAAATCAATAGCAACATACAAATAGAAGCTTCAAAATCATTGAACTTTAATAAAAAATATTAAAAAAAATTATATATATATAATATATATATATATATATATATATATATATATATATATAGAGAGAGAGAGAGAGAGAGAGAGAGAGAGAGAGAGAGAGAGAATCGACACGGCCCGGCGTAGGTTCGTGCACAAAGGTATTGGCCCCAAAGTTTGGCCCCCCTTTCGGTATTTCTTTATCATTAATCATTGCAAAGTACAACTCTCGAGGGACCTCTGCTCTTAGACTCTATGTCCAGATGCTCTGCAGAGTGAGGCCCCAGGGCCTCTTATAAATTTTCAGATGCCAAAAGCAAAGCCCCAAAAGCAGTTAGTCCAAAAGCTTCAAACTCAAAAGCTACTAGCCCAAAAAGCTGTCAATGCAAATTATGGAATTCCGTACAACCTGCCATGTCAGCAATTGGCAGCACAAAACGCGGAAATCCGTACTGCTTGCCACGTCAGCACAGCCAGCGCAAATCACGGACGTCCGTACAGCCTGTCAGTGCAAATCACGACGATCCGTACAGCCAGTCAACGCTTTTCTTTTTATTGATTCGAGTGTCCCTAGGTCCCTAGGGCATTGTCGACAGGTGCCCTATAAGTTGGGACAACTTATGGACATGCCACGTCATTAGTTTCTGTCACTAGACACAACCCGACATGAGAAACCTACCTCACACTGCCTGGGCACAACCACAAAACAACCCTCACTCCCTAACACCTATCCGTGGGAGGAACTGGGACCGACTGGACGAATCAGGAGAGATGCCTGAACTCTTTAACACATTCGTGGCGTGCCAAGGCATGCCCAAGAGAGCGTCACAAATTGCTCAACTGCATGATGTGAAAATTTACCTTTCCATGGTATCCTTGGATGGTTATTGGGAGAGGTAGTTTTCCCATTGGCTAGCTCGGCTTCAAGTTCTCCACCTTGTAAAGTCCATCTGCTTGAGGAAGTCGGGATGAATGAAATTCTCGGTAGCGTTGTCGACAGGTGCCCTATAAGTTGGGACAACTTATGGACATGCCACGTCATTAGTTTCTGTCACTAGACACAACCCGACATGAGAAACCTACCTCACACTGCCTGGGCACAACCACAAAACAACCCTCACTCCCTAACACCTATCCGTGGGAGGAACTGGGACCGACTGGACGAATCAGGAGAGATGCCTGAACTCTTTAACACATTCGTGGCGTGCCAAGGCATGCCCAAGAGAGCGTCACAAATTGCTCCACCTTGTAAAGTCCATCTGCTTGAGGAAGTCGGGATGAATGAAATTCTCGGTAGCTCTTGGGTCAAAAAAGATAAGGGCTTTCAAGCCGTTGATTTTTCCATAAGCTTTGCACAAATTTTTATTTTTTTTCGAGAAAAAGATCCTTCTATTAGTTAATAAAACTGCCCATAGGGCTACAACCACCACTACTAGAGAGTGCTACAACAACCATAAGGGGAGACTCTCCCAACGAAAAAAACAGCATATGTACAATGAGGGCTAAATCAAGAGATGGGAGGAGGGAAAAGCCACACAGGTGGACAGTAGTGCCATCTGAGCTCACCCCGGACCATGGTGAAGAAAGGCCCAGGGCGCCAGAGTCGAAGGAACGCCTCTCTGTGCTCCCGCATGCGGTCGGAGGCCTTGAAGTCTCGAATTGCCTCCTGAAAGTAAGGATCAACTCCAACCAAAAATCTTGAACAGTCTCCGTTCGTGGCACAAGGTGAGCCTCGAAGATGTGGAAGCAGTAGACCCCGCCAAATGAACCAGAGTGTTAGGCCACAGACGAGCTCCGAACACACCTCTCTCATTGCACCACTCCTGTGGAGTAAGCTCTGTAGCAGGCTGGAGTGTAGGTCGACCCCCTTGTATCACTATCATCCTGCTAGTGGAGGATAGCTCAAACTGTAGTGCAGGGCTCGTGAGAGTGGATCAAGCAGCTGCCCCCAAGTGTATTGTTGTGCGGTGGAAAGAACTGGCATCAGCCGAAGGACCCGAAGCCAAACCTGCTCTGCCATAGGGCAGTCCCACAGACAGTGACACTGACTCTCCAAAGGATGGTCACAAGCTGCGCATGCTGCCGGAAGGCCACTATGTACTAGCCAGCTCCGCTCCCCATTGCTGTAGCTCTATGTGCAACTAGCCACTGGAACAAAGAGACTCGCCGCGGCTGTCTAGCGACCCACAATTTCACCCAAAAGGCTGACAAGAACTCAGTTGTGAGACCCTCCTCCTGCCAATGAGGTGCTGCAGCAGAACGAGCCTCTCTCCGTGTTGCCAGTATTGTAAGGTGTAGCGGAATGAATGTTGTTCTTTCTCAAGATGAGTGCTCCATAATGTGCTCAAGGTTCCTTTTTGTTCTTATGGAAGGGAGAGCCTTCCGTTCTTAATGAGATTGTGCTATGATCACAACAAAGTGAATGGACACTGTGCGTGCAAGTGTATGAGACTGAGAGATAGAGAGAGAAGAGAAATACGACACCAAGACGGTTATAAAACCCTCCTCCGAAGGCCCCACTCTCGTCGGCGAGAGTGGTCTACTATGGATTGCACAAACTGGTATAATGAGGATGCAGGTGACTCATGCAAGTCTAGACTATGTCGGTGTCGTCGACGGGGGTGATGAGGCCGACGCTAGGGCTGAAAACTGAAGGTATGTATTTGCTGTCCAAAAACGCTCAAGGCTGAATTCTGCGACTGCTGAAAACGCTGTGGAAAACGCTGATTTTGCTGGTCTTTATGGCTGAAAATTGTCGGTGCTCATCTGCTGATGCTCATGCTGAAAACGCCATGCACAAGGGAGGGTGATATGGCTCCAAAAACGCTAGGGCTGCAAATCTGGAAAACACTAGATGCTGGAATCTCCATGGCTGAAAATTCCTGAAACCATTTCGAACACAAAACCATGAACATACCCATTCCATGTAAAGTGAGTGGAAAAAATCTTGTCTTCCTCAAAGACTGTGCATGCAATGTAGATGAACAAAGAGACGGAGTGCCAAACTGTTCACCACACACACGCAAACAATGAGATCGAATCTTTCTCTTTTGATCTAAAGCAATCAATCGTGGCAATTCACAATGGAAATGCCCATGCTTGGTGCTCATACTTTCTTGTGCTCTTTCTACAAATGTGTCATGCCAAGGAAGAGACATGGAATGTGGCTTCCTTGAATGCATACTTTTCAACTTTTCATGAACAATCCGCATACATTCTTGCTCATTCATGAGTGAAACGTGCTCAACGTACAATATGTCATGCCTAGGAAAAGGGATCACATAAAGACGCTGACTAAAATACATGAAACGATCACAAATGAAACACTCGTACAATGCGTGCGCTAATCATGCGAACACATAATACTTCCTGTGAGGGTTCTGTGGACCTAGGCTGAGAGCCAAGATCGGTTCTTCGTGATTGATCGTCTCTGCAATGAGGTTATCTTCACTAGAGAAAGTATCAACTAACACATCATCCTTCTTGTGAACAATCACATCTTCATGAAAATCATCATGCTTGTGAGAAATCACATCTTAATAATGCAAATCATCATGCTCATCATTATCATCCAAATCATCGTGCTTATCATTGTCATTCAAATCATCATCATGCAAATCATGTGTGTCTTGCTTTAAAGAAGAAGAGACTGAGAGAGTCTCCTTCTCCTGAATCCGTTCAATCTTCGCCTGCACAGTTGCAATGAGAGAGGGAGAACGAACAACTTCCTCTCCACGAATGACAATGGGAGAATCACTTTTGGCATTGAAAGTGAATGTATTTTCCGCCCAATTAATGAGAGGGTTATTCTCACAAAACCATCGAATGCCCAAAATCATATCACATCGTGAGAGAGGAGAGACTAAAAATCTTCTACGGAAAGCAGTTTGTTGAATAGTAAACAACACACCAAGACACTCTTGCGTGATGAGAGAGTCCATACCGGGAACAAAGCCAGAGACCTCGAGAGGAGATTTCTGACTAACCTCTAGGCGGGCTTTCTCAACAAGAGGGATTGATCACATCATGCATACTACCTGGGTCAAACAATATGACAAAACGGTGCCCCGTCATAAGGCCATAACTTCTAATGAGAGAATTATCAATGGGAGGGTGAGGAGAAACTTGGGGCACATTCGTGTTATGAGTAATTGCATTGACAGAGGAAGTGGGTTCTGTGGATTCTTTAGATTCATTCGATTCAAGCTTAGGACATGTTCTTTTTATGTGACCCTTAATGCTACAATGAAAACAACGACCTTCCTTAGAATAAGTGCTTTGCTCTTCCGACGTGATGTATCCTCCTAAAATTCCTTGTGCTACCTTTTCATCTAGAGTGAGCTTAGGTTTAGCAATTGTGTTAGCCTTACCTTTAGGTTCATTAGAAGAGTTATTTTCTGAGAGACTGTTGGAAGATTGGTTAGAAGAGTTACCGTTCATATTGTTCTGAGGGTTCTGAGAAGTCTGAGAGGTACTTGTGGAAGTCTTGCTCTCCTTGGGCTTTCCCTTGTTGTGCTTCATCTCCTGTGCGAGAGCAATCGCTACCGCCTTGTTGAGATCGATTGGGTCGAAGACTTCTACATCAAACTTGATATAGTCGTCTAACCTAAAAAGGAATGCCTCTTTGCGTTCATCATCCGACTTGCGTAATTCGGTACCTAGCTGCAAAACACGATTAGAAAAAGACATAACCGGCATAGCATTTTGCTTGAGAGCGTGCCAATCGTCCTTCAATCGTGCAAGGTACTGAGGTGGCATAAACCGCGCCTTGAGCTTGTCTTGGAAATCAGCCCAATTGAAGGAAAGGGGCGTGAATTCGTCGGCTTTCTCTAGGTGCGCGGCTAACTGTGCCTCTTGCCATGCGTGGTACAATTGATGGCATCACCGGCAAGATACATGGCTGCTTTCAAAACTTTGCTATTTCCCTTCTTCTTAGTTGTCGCAAAATAAGCATTAAATTGATGCAATGAAGAATGAATAACCGTAGCATCCATCTTACCATCATACTTACTGAAAGTCAACTTCTCTGTGACTGGGTTGTTGGAATCCGCATCGTGGCTTGCGCCACTTGAAGAACTCCCACGATCTTTGGCTGGTTCGGACTTCGAGGCAAGTACTTGTCGAACCAATTCTTGAGTGCGGAGTTCTCTTTGAGCCTCACCCTCAACCTCCAAGGCCGCTCGTCTTGCTTCAGCTTCTTCTTGTTTTTGTGCTTTTCTTTCTTCTCGTTCATCGCGCTCGCGTTCCAAGGCAATGCGAGTCGCTTCTTGTTGTATGGCAATTCTTTCGTTGCGTTCTTCGCGCTCGCGGTCCTTGGCTTCCCGTCGTTCTGCTTTTCTTTCTAGTTGTGCCATCATCTCCATCATCGACTTGACCATCACCTCCATGGGAGTTGGTACAACTCGTGGCGTAGATGGAGAAGGGGGAGGGTCGGAAAAATCTCTTGGTGGGGAAAACTCTTCGTCACCTCTCTCATGCTCATCACCTGTATGCGAAGTATCCATTCCGCTTCGGGTGATGACCATGCACTATGATCTTTGGTTCTTATGTTCACGAGGAACTTGGGTTCTTGGGTTCTTGAGGTTCTTGAGGTTTTCTTTCGCTTGCAATCCGTGTTTGAGAAGGATCTTCTCTTCACCCGAGTTCTTCTCTTTTCCGCGGGCGCACCCCTTGGCGGCCTTGCGCTCACACCAAGGTTGCTTTTTTCCACCTCACGTCGATTGGCCGGCCGCTAAGTGCACGGTCCGCTCTCAATGAGTGAAAAGAGGCACACGGGGAGGCTGGTCAAGCCCTTCTTTCCTGGGATTCCTGTCACTCTTCAAAAACACGATTAGGAATCGACACGCTCAAGCGAACTTGGGTTCGTGAGACCGCAACAAGCCAAAAAAATTCTTGTGATTCTTGTGGTTCTTTCCTTGAGTGATACAGAACATTGCCAAAGCTCTGATACCAATGTAAGGTGCAGCGGAATGAATGTCGTTCTTTCTCAAGATGAGTGCTCCATAATGTGCTCAAGGTTCCTTTTTGTTCTTATGGAAGGGAGAGCCTTCCGTTCTTAATGAGAGAGTGCTATGATCACAACAAAGTGAATGGACACTATGCGAGAAAGTGTATGAGACTGAGAGATAGAGAGAGAAGAGAATAGGACACCAGAGACGTTGTAAAACCCTCCTCCGAAGGCCCCACTCTCGTCGGCAAGAGTGGTCTACTATTGATTGCACAACTGGTACAATGAGGATGCATGTGCTGATGCAAGTCTAGACTGTCGGTGTCGTCGACGGGGGTGACGAGGCCGACGCTAGGGCTGAAAACTGAAGGTATGTATCTGCTGTCCAAAAACGCTCAAGGCTGAAATCTGCGACTGCTGAAAACGCTGATTTGGCTGGTATTTATGGCTGAAAATTGTCGGTGCTTATCTGCTGAAATTTGCTGATGCTAATGCTGAAAACGCCATGCACAAGGGAGGGCAATATGGCTCCAAAAACGCTAGGGCTACAAATCTGGAAAATGCTAGATGTTGGGATCTGTTGGCGATGTGCTTGCTGATGAAATCGCCCATGGTTGAGGTTGATGGGGGTCTTTGCTTGGAGGAGGAACATCCACCAAGGTTCTTGCTGAGAAGTGCTTATTGAGCAACGGTGCTCCTGCTGCCTCTTCTGCCAATTAGTGCTAGTTTAGGTTTACTTATATACAAACTTACTCAATTAGCCTACTACCAACTAAGTGGCCTCTCTGAGTGATGACCATGGGGTTCCAAACAAGGGGTTGTCTCAAGCGCTCCTCCGTGCAAGTGGGTTGGTGCTGCTCCAGGCCTCTCCGCAGCTGCTCCCAAGAGCGAAGCAAACTCACAGCAAAACGATCCTCCAATCTCCTGCTTTGACCAACTGCGTATCTCTGTGAAGATCCATCTGATGAAAGGTCTCCAGGGGCCTCCTGCCTGAGGCACTCGAGCTTTAAGCTGCTGAAGCAAAAACTCCTTCCAGGGCTCCTCCCCTTGAAGCAATCCTCTGACAACAAACTTCCCAAGAAGGGCTCTGCTTTGCTGTGCTGGGTGATCCCCAAACCCCCTGAGAACAAGGTAGAGTGATGACCTGCCAAGCTAATTTGGCCCGGGCTATCTAAGTGTTGCATCTTGACCAAAGAAAGATTCTGATAAGCCTCTCTACCTGGCTGATGCAAGAGCTCGAAAAGATCCAACAAGATGTAATGTACCACAAAGTAGCCAACTACACTTGCCTGGCCACTACAACTTTGCCTTCCAAAGAGAGTTGTGCCGAACTCCAATGTAACAACTTCCTCCTGATGGACAAGAGGAGGGGAGCAATTTGCTACTCAAGACAAGTCCAGGCCAACCTGGCAGCCCAAGTAGCAAACTGCACTCCCTGGGGAAATCCATCTAAAATCCTCACCTGGCAACCAATTAGGCATAGGAGCATTGCCAACCCAGAAAGCCACTGTCTTCCTCCAGTTGATCAACAAAATGTCGCTAGAGCTTGCTCACACCTGTGCAGGTTGGCCTCTTGGCCCTCCAAGTACAAAGCTGAGTCGTCTGCAAACTTAGCATTAAGTAGCTCATTGCCCCGAGTAGGGAGCGCTAAGCCACGCAGACCAACCTGTTGTGAAACCAAAAATCTGCTGATCGCCTCAACATAGAACAAAAAGAGGAAGGGGGCTAGAGGAAAACCCTATCTGACCGAGTGTGTGAGCATGAAACGGTCTCCTCTACCTCCTGTCAAAAGCACTTGACTGTGTGCATGTCTGTAAAGAGCTGACACACCTCTGATCTAAGCATCTGAGAAACCCATTTTGTGTAGAGTGCCCTCCAAGAAGTCCGAGTCAACTCTATCGTAGGCCTTTTCAAAATCGAGAAGAAGTATCACCAGATCCTCACCTCGGAGGCGCACGAGGACAGACGCCTCCCAAAAAGTGAAGATGTTGTCAAGGATACTGCGCTCCTTGACAAAACCTGTCTGGGTCCCATGTATAATACTCTCTAGAAGTGGCTGAATCCTCAAACTCAGAGCCTTGGCTAGAATTTTGTAGGCTGAGTTGAGGATGGTGATGGGCTGCCACCCCGAATCTCATCCAAGGAACCACCCTCCTTGGGAATGAGGTAGATCAAGCCCTCACTCATGCTGTCAGGCATCTCTCCTATGTGCAAGATGTACTGAAAAGCATTGCAAAGGCCTGAGCCAAGCAAATCCCAGTACTCCAAGAAAAAACCGGGAGTCAAACCATCCTCACCGGGACAACTACCTCGGGGAAGTGCTTTAAGGGCCGCATGGAACTCCTCTAAGTGAAGAGGCAGCTCAAGCCTCTGGCGCATCTCCTCAGTCACAAGACAAGGCATTTGTTCCCAAACGGGCTCTCTACATGCATCCTAACGCTCTGACTGAGGCTTTGCTACAACAGGTCACGATAAAAGTTAGAAGCAACTGCACGCATATCCTCTGGCTCTGAAGCCACTAACCTGTCAGGTCTCCTCAACTGGCTGACACTAGTGTGCGCATGGCAGGTCCAACTACCTCAAAGAACGCCCCGGTCACTCTGTCACCCACCTACGTCCACTGAGTTGCCTGCCGATCGAAAGCAAATTCATGTTGCCTCTCCTCTATGCTGGCAAGCTCCTGGCGAGCCTGCTACAACTGCTCCTCTAACCAAGGACTGTCTTGGTGCTGCTCTTGCGTCCTCTGCAAGGAAGCAACGCCCGTCGGAGATGCTGGCTCCTCCTCCCTCGTTGCAACTAGGCGAGCCGTAGACTCCTTATGAAAGAAACGACACTAAGCTGAGCAAGTCCAGAGGCCACTCTGTCAGCATGAGAGTCTTGCGTGTCCAAGCCCTCTGTCCAAAGAGCCACCACTCGCTCTCTGAGCTCTGAATCCAACAAGATCCTCTCAGGGATGCGTAGCATCGTGCTCCCCCTCCTCTGTCTATCTGTCGTAGTGAGGATCACTGGTGCATGGTCCGAAAAAGATGTCCCAGCCACCCAAGTCACATATGTGGTCATTACGTAGAAGCGATCTATCTGAGATAGATTCACTCCTCCCAGTGTAAGGTCCAAGCGAGAGAAGGCCAAGCTGCCTGGGAGCCTCACAAAGCTAGAGTGCTGCCAAACATCTGAAACCCTTAAAGTCATACATAGCCTCTCCCAAGCTGCCAACTGAGCCCCGTGCACAGTAGCATGGCTATCTCCAATCTTGTCAAAGGGATCCTCTAGCATGTTGAAGTCACCCCCAATGCACCATTGCTCTGTATGCGGCAAAGACTCTACAATGTGAGACCAAAACTCTGCACGTACACTTGCCACATTGGGCGCATAGATGTTCAGGAAGCCCAAGAGGCAGCCCAAAAACTGCATAGTAATCCACTGAGCCTTGCCAGACACAATAATACCTCTGCCCACCATGGCCTACTGCCAAGAGTCCGCAATAGTCATACATATCCCTCCCTGGATCATAGTTACTAGGGAACGTGCCTAGGGGGCCTTGGAACGCCGAAATAGTGTTCCGGCCGGTTGATCATGCCTGGAATGTCCCGGAACGGACGGGCGTTCCGACTGACCGGCTGTGACTGGAACGGATGGGCAAGAACGGACTGGAACGGGCTCGAACGGCCATAGACGGGCAGCAACAAAACGGTCATTCCAAGGCAGCCAACGGTAAAAAACAGGCATATACAGCCATCAGGAAGGTTATATATTCCTCCCTCTTCCCCCCATTCCTTCACAAATGCATCAAGGCCCTCTCTCCCTTGCTCTCAACTCTCAAGCCATAGTCTCGCCGCTCGGGCCTCAAGGCTCAAGCTCTCAACCTCTCTCTCTTGGGCTAACCCTCAAGGCTCAAGCTTTCTCTCCCTCCGTCTCAACTTTCAAGAGGTGAAGCTCTCTACCTCAAGCTCTTACGGAGTCAAGCCTCTCTCTCTCAAGTCCTCTCTCTCTCTCTCTCTCTCTCTCTCAAACACTCAAAGATCAAGCTCTCTCTCTTTCATGGATAATCCATGGCCTCTTCTTCTTGTACAAACCCCTCCGTTCATGCGGGCAACACTCAAAAGGTGAAGGAATGGTCATAGTGGGATGAAGTGACCTCGGAGGGCACCTTGTCGATGGCGGAAGGTTCTCGTGCATGGGCATGCAAGCTATGCTCTTACACGCGGAAAGGGGGGCATGACAAAGTGAGGGCACACTTTCTTCGAGTGCCGGTACATGAGGTGAGATTTTGCACCAACGTAACCATCGAGAAGAGGAAGGAGCTCGAAGAAAAGGATCGGCAATTCAACCATAAAGCCAAGCTTGCACGCAAATGTATCGACCCAAAGACCGTCATTTTCCCTTCTTCTTCTCTACCCGGTGCCGGTGGCGTGGATCTTCACCGGGTCCGATTCGTCGCCAAAGGACCCTTGCCACCTCTTGGGACCCAAAGAAGAAGGAAGAGGTGGATGCCGCTGTGGCCTGATTCTTCTATCACGACCATATCCCATTTAGGGCGGCGAGGTATGCTTTATCGATCTTCTCTCTCATTTCTTTTGTTATCGTCATTTCCGCCACTATGATCTCTAAAGTTTAAACTGTGAATAATCAATTATGATTTATTATACTAACCTCTTCTATGTGTGATCGAAATAGGTCGGAGTATTGGAAAGTTATGGTGTAGCGGATAGGAGAGTACGGCACCGGCTATGTGTTGCCATCTTCAGAGGCTCTCCGAACCACTTTGCTTGATTGAGAGAAGGTGATCGTGGAGCAAGCAACACTCAATATTCAACGGCTTTGGGCAAAACATGGCGTTTCCCTCATTGTCGACGGGTTGAGCGATACAAGGAAGAGATCTATCCATGGCCTCGTCGCATACTCGAGTGGAGAGATGTACTTTGTGCACTCTCATGATGCCACTGAGAGTGGCAAGTCTGCCGATGTCCTCTTTGCAGAGTGGACATCGGCCATAGAAACGATCGGTGAGCAACATGTGGTGGCCTTTGTCACAGATGGGGAGGCATCAAACAGGGCAGGAGCAGCTATTATAGAGGGCCACTATCAGCAATGTGACAGTGTGCTTTGTCACAGATGGGGAGGCATCAAACAGGGCAGGAGCAGCTATTATAGAGGGCCACTATCAGCAATGTGACAGTGTGCTTTTGCATGGCACACTGCTTGAACAACCTTCCAAAAGACATCAGTAGGCTAGACTGGATCGCTTCAGTCATTGCTGATGCAGTGAAGATTGTTACTTTCATCAACAATCACAACTTGGTTCGGAGTGAGTACCTCAAGAGGTCGGGCAACAAAGTGCTTCTAAAGTATTCAGACACCTGCTTCGCATTCAACTGTCTTCTTGTGCGTAGGCTTTCCGAATGTCAAAATGCGGTCCGACAGGTCTTCATCAGTGATGAGTTCACCACCTCCCCCCATGCAAAGACAGTTGCAGGGATTTTGTGCAAGGATAAGACAGAGGATCTTGAGTTCTGGAAGGAGCTCAAGAATCTAGATGCACAGGTAAAACCGGTGGTTCATTTGCTTCGAGTTCTGGATGGCATGGATCCTTGCATTGGCAAGATTTATGAGGCAATGGACCGCATGATCGAGCAGCCTGCACAACTTGAGCCGAACGCAGAGCGATAGATCCGTACGCTTTGCAGCTTGAGGTGGAATTCATATGCCTCTCCTTTACGGGGCAAGGTACATGGTGGATCCAGAGTTCCAAGGTGCAGGGCAAGAGACAGATAGAGAGAGTTCATGAATCAATTTACGATAGATCTTAAACAAGATGGTTCTAGACAGAGATGGGCGAGGCATTGTCAGAGATCAGTTGAGACAGTACAGAGAGATGCGGGGGTCATTTGGCAGTCTAGATGCTTAGCTTGATCGCAAGAAGATAGGTTCAGTGCTATGGTGGGAGGACTATGGCTATGATGGCCCTGAGCTTCAAAGATTGGCGATTTGTATTCTCAGCCAGTCAGTTAGTACCTCATGCTTGGAGCAATTGTGGAGTACCTTGAGCCACATTGCTTCCAAGAAGAGGAATCGGCTTAGAGTGGAGAAGGCAAATGATCTTGTCTTTGTTAGCGCAAATTTGAAAATGCTTTGCAAGAGTACAGGCAAACAGCCAGATCCTTTTACACAGTGGGAGATGGAGCAAGAGACTCCTCAGGCAGGTGGAGATGCACAGCCACCGACACCAGGTACTTCATCCATGGCTGAGATCAAGCCGAGCCTAGAGCTCGATGATGAGGAATGGGAGGATGTGCATGATTTACAGTCGGCTATACGAATTGGGAGGCCTCTCAGGCTAGTGGGTTTTGAGTCTTGAGTCTGGAGGCTCGAGAGTTTGGACTTTAGGACTCCTATTATCCTTACCTTTTTGTATGGCTTCGTGAGCCTTGCCCTCTCTTGACATTTGTAGATACTAGCATCTTTATGGTATATGTCACCTTCGGACTTTTGGTATTGTGGTCACTGGTTTGGCCCCCTTGTAGTCTCGACTCTCATTATGGTATATGTCACCTTTGGTTTTTTTGTAGCGCATTGGCGGGCCTTGTTAGCCAGAATTAAGCGAAAAATGTTATCTCTGACTTCTACTCTTGCAATTATTTGAGAGCTCTAATCTGTAATTACATGTGTTATTGTGTATGGGCATTGTGTTTGTTCAATGTTATGTATGTACCATCATCCATGGCCGCGGCTGTCGCACATCCCAATCAAGTCATAATAAGGTTGAATGGTCTTTGAATCGTGTTTTTTGTGGGTATTAGAGTCAAAGGACTCTAGTACTCTACTTGTTTTCAAACACACAACGCTAAAAATAGCATTATTTGGGTGTTTTTTTAGCCTCCCGTTCCGCGCCGCTCCCGTTCCGGACCCCTTCCCGTTTCCCCGTTCCGCAGGGAGGCCGTCGCCGTTCCCGTTCCGCGTTCCGGGTAATTATGCCTTGGATACCACCAGGTCCAAATGCAGCTGACCAAAATGTCTCATATCGCCCACGCAAAAGCTAACCAGATTGTCTAATGCGACTCTCACAAAGATGATGCTCTTGTAGCATAAGAAGATCAATCTCTTCGCCTACAAGGCATCATTGAAGCTCTTCACGCAATCGACCCTGTTGGCGCTGAAACTGGGGCCCACCTAATCCCTGCACGTTCCATGAGACAATCCTCATGGGGAAGGAGAAAGAACTGATGCTACAACAACTCGCGCTATCTTCGAGGCTGGCTTGGATGGGGAATAATCCGCATCCGAGCGTCCTCGAGATAGGCATGAGTGCAAAGAATGTCTAGTCCAAGCCCAAGAAGAGCGCGCCGTGCGCAGGCAACCTCCTCTGTCCAGGAGTCCTCATGTATGTATACATGGCATGGTGGGCTGTGCGTGTCAGCAAAGACCACAATGTGTCTACATCCTGCGGAGTCTGGAGGTGTCACTGAGAACTTGGCCAACAGTCGCAAAGTCTGTATCAGGTCTGTAACCCCCAAGTCTCCCATGTGGTGAGAGAACTCGAGGGCTTGTGCCTGCAGCCACTCCATCACTGAGTCCAGAGTCCACTCAGACTGGTCCCTGCTACATAGGGGAAAAGAAAAGCCAACCGCTGTGTCGATGGCCTCTATCCCTCTAGTTGCAAGGAACAGTACATGAACTCTGAAACAAGCTGTCTCAAAGTTTGGTGAAGGGTCACCGAGTGAAGTCGTAGGCGAAGAAGTCCCACCTATGACGAATGTCGAAGCTCGTACGTCCACAAGGAATTGTTGCGAAGGGAGACGTCTGCACCAGAAGGGGGGTTCGCAAGAAAGGCCGTCTCTCTCGCAAAGCGACTCGTGGAAAAAGCGTTGCCAAGAGATCTCCTAGCAGCTGAGGAAGATCCTACTCCATGGGTTGGTTGGGGGGTAGGAACAGGAGTAGATGTGGAAGCAGGGGGGGTAGTGGGGGATGGAGGAGTGGGGGGGGGCGGGGAGCAGCAGAAGGAAAGGGGGGAGGCGGGAGGGAGGGGCGCAAGAGAACTCGGGGGGAGGAGGAGCTGTCAAAGGAGAGGCTGAGGTGGAGGGTGGAGCGGGGACCTTATCCTGCTGAAGAGAGTCGAAACAGTTCCTTGTGGGAACCCACTGCTGCTGGCCTAAAGCCTCTGGCGACCACCCGGAGGGCCAGGCCAACGTGGTGGTCCCTGTCGATGCCAACCACGAACCTGCTGCTAGCCCTCCTTTGCCTGAGCTCACCTTAGGCTTGGAGAGTGAGTCTGCCTGAGTACCGTGTGACACTGTTTGCTTCATCTGGCCACCCCTAGGAGGCTGGGGCTGAGCCTAAGGTGAAGGTCGGGGCCTCCTCCGTGGATAGGCCTTCGCAAGATGGCCCATCTGTCGACAAATGAAACATTGATTCGGAAGGCTCGAAGCCAACCACCGCTCACCCGAGGTAGTAGAATGACCTTCGGGAGGGTGTGGGTGTCCCCAACCAGAACACGTACTGTGGGAATGCCAGCTGCCTTGGTAGCTACAGAGGCTGCCGTGCGAGTTGTCTCTAAGACAGTCCCAATCTTTGAGCCAATCTTGGACAGGAGCGGAAGGTTCTCTCGGTGAGAGTGCACGTGTGCAGAAGCTTGAGAGAGAGAGAGAGAGAGAGAGAGAGAGAGAGAGAGAGAGAGAGAGAGAGAGAGAGAGAGAGAGAGAGAGAGAGAGAGAGAGAGAGAGAGAGAGACAGTAGACCACAAACACAAGATGTAGAAAGAGGGGGCGATCAGCTCCCCATGACTAACATGAGCAGAAGACCCTGTCAATACATCAGATGATCTCTGTGTGATGAGATGTGAAAGTGGGTACCCCCCCGGTCCCATAAATAGGTGCCCAAGGGGAGGTAGGGCAAGGCCAATTAAAAATCCCCACGATCCAACAGAAAAATGATATGGAAATATATGTGGGCGCCCGGACAAAGTGGACGGCTAGCCCCAAACTCGGGCGGCCGGACCAGGTACAACCTAGACTATGGGTGGCCAGCCCGGAGACATACTAGCCGTACAAGTATGCCCTAGACATGTGAAGCAGCAGAGTGGTGTTAGTCTAACACCCCCTCTCAGCACCAGATGCTGAACAAGCCGCATGAAGCCGAAGATGTGAGGCAAATGATGAAGATGTCTGCTGCAATGTCCAGTGAAGGACAATACTCCATGAGTGTAGCAGCAATCTGGGGTGTTTGAACCGCTGAGAGATCTCCATGGTAAAGTGCCGTCACGAGCAGTGTAGCACAAACTGATGTACTCCGCTAATGCAGGGTGAAGATACTGCGTGAAGGTCCCGAACTAAGTGTGAAAACAACTCCTTGTCGTGAAAGAAGTGCCAATAGACTTGCAAGTGTCCTGCCCAGTAGGGTCTGTGGTGTCTGTGGCCAAACCGTCTGGAGAAAATGGAGAAGCCCAGGAACCGTCATGAGAATGACCGGAAGCCTATCAATGCATGAACCTGTAACCCAGTGTGTCTAGGTGGCTAAGCTGTGTAAAACTCCAGGAAGGTCAGATGTAGTAATCTGCGCCATAAACTCCTCCGAATCAAGGAAAGCCGGACTAAGCAGTTTGTACTGTAGAAGCTACCGTAAGCTGCAGCTGTCACTGAGAGACCACACGGACCACCACTGGATGCTGTTCTGTCAGTAGGTAGGGTAATCCAAGATGAGGGGAAAGCGAGATTCTAACAGTCTCGTTGTGAAGGGTCTCTGAGAAGAGGTGTGGTCAGACCAAACTGTTTGCACCGTAATCATCGTGTAGAAGTAGGGAAGCTAGACTGAGAAGTCTACGCTGTGAAGTGAAGTGGCCAGACCAAGATGTCTGCGTCGTCTTGCCTATATCTCCCGCCTCCAATCCTCCGGTGTCAACCTAAACAGAATCCGTGCCAAACACGCCACCAAACCGCAACTCGGTGTGGCTCTCAATGTAAATGAGCTTGGAGTGGCCTACTGCCCAGGTTGAGGGATTAAGTCTGCTTAAGGTTACCGAGGATGAGTGTAAGCAACTCTGAAGGTAGCAATCCAAACGATCAGGAGTGTAGAAGATCAACTGCACTACCATCCAAGCCAAGCTCCGAGTGACTCCAGATCATGGATGTAGTCGTGTAATGATGTCTGATCTCCCGCATCTCGCGGGTAAACTCTCCAAGAGAGTCCAAAGCACTGAAGTCCCACTCTAGTCTGTAGATCCAAGCAATGAACTTGTCCAAGAAGAGATCCAAGATCCTCTCCCTAAGTCCATGTAAATGCTCCTGTGTAAGCAAGTGATCTGACGTGTCGAGGTCAAGTGGTAAGTGTCTATCCACCCAAGATGGTGGTGTCTTCTCTGGGAATGTCGGAATCCCATATGCCATGAGCATGGCCATATCTCGTGTGAACTCCTCTGATGAGTGCATAGGTGTGTCCATAGCAAGCCACAAGTCACCACCCCCTCTGGAGTGCGCAACCGCCGAATGATGGCTGGAATGAATGGATCTCCCAAGGATCGTACGCCCGTAGATGATCAAGCCAATGTATAAGATACTGTATACTGCAGCAGTCACTGAGAGACCGCACGGATCACCACCGGATGGTGTCCTGGCAGGAGGTAACTTCATCCTCTGTGAAAAACACAAACCATGTGTCAGCTGTCCACCCAAAAACGCAACTGAACGCTGCTGTCCAGCAATTCTCAGCGTGCTCGTACGCTCCCGGCAAGGTCCGGAGCGGTGCAGAGGGTGTAGGGAGGGTTTATCTCTATGTGCACAGCCGTCGGAGGGCTGAAAACAGAGAAAAAAACAGCAGGTGTATATGGTTGAAATCTGTAGATCTGAAGAGGAACTTCGCCGGCAAGGCACCGGATGCCAGGTGTATATGGCCATGCTCATGGCATATGGTATTCCGACATTCCGAGAGAAGACACCACCATCTTAGGTGGACAGACACTTACCACTAGGGCGAGGGGGTACCCACTTCCACATCTCTCATCTCACAGAGATCACACATCTAATTGTATTGGGTCTTCTGTTCATGGTAGTCATGGGGGGCTGATCGCCCCCTCTTCACCATCTGTGGTGTTTCTCTCTCTCTCTCTCTCTCTCTCTCTCTCTCTCTCTCTCTCTCTCTCTCACGCTCTCGCTTCCGCACGCGCGCACTCTCACACTCTCCTCAAGCCGGGGAAGTAGACTGAGATGGAAGGTCTGCCTCCTTGACAAGAACATTGGTAGCAGGGTCGAAACTGTGGCGCCACTGTCGAAAATGAGCTCGAACTGCTCGGATGGCCAGGGGGCTCATCGCAATGACCTTGGACGCCATCTCGGGAGTCTCAAACTCTATCTGGTAGTAGCCACGTCTAAGAAGCTGAACATCGAGGATCTTGCCCACATCTACGAGAAGGCGGGCTTGGAGGAGATCATGAAACTCCCCTCTGTTGGGCCTGGTGCTGAGAATCTTGCAGATAACAGAGGTGGCATGAAGGCGCACCACCTTTGCCTCTAAGGTCGCTTGCTGCATCGGCGAAAGAGCAAGTCGGATGGTGGGTTTTTGCGGGGTCGAGCGAGGGGGCTTCAGTGGAGTCCCTCTGTGGTGGAGCAGATCCTCCATTTGTGTCTGCTGCTGCGAAGGCGAGCAAAGGGGAGTTGAGGGCGTCGATGAGAACGAGGTGAAGCGATAAGGCGAATTGATACCGCCGGGAAACAACACCGAAGGATAGCACGAGGAGGGAGTGGGGGGGGAATGAAGGGCATGCTGCGGGCAGCGCGAGGAGGAAGTGTGGATTGACGGGCAACCTGGGGCAGGGCGCGGACGTGGCGGGTAGCTCAGGGCAGCAAGAGGGGGGGGAGGGATGAGGCAGGGCTAGTAGGGTCAAGGCAGTGCGTGGGGGAGTAGGGAGGATGGCAGGGATGGCGAGCGCGAGAGAGAGCAGCAGTAGTGAGCGCCAGATTCAAGACTTAGTTACAAGTTTGCAACCTGCTTCAACAAAAGTCAACATCCTAAACTTTGCGTAGTGAACATCCTCAAGCTCTGCACAATTTATTAGAACTTCCAAGAACAATGCCCTAAATATGAGGTACAAGCCCAATGGCAGGTTTAGCTCTCTTAGCCGGAGGTGGTCCTGCAGTTCTATCTGCTCTTGGAGCGGAAGTTTGCTTTGAGGATGTGTCTGTTCTTGGAGGACATGAAATGTAAGCATGCCCTGTCTGAAAACATTCAAAGCGTCGACATTCTTGTAATAGGGTTTCGCGTTGACGCTGTGTCAAACAAGGCCTTTGAGGTTAACTTCACGAGATTCTCGGGGGTTGGTTTGTTGTGGCCGAGAGTTTCGAGTGCTAGACAGAGTTTCTTTTGTAGTAAACTCTAGCCTCCCTTTCATAAGCTTGTACTCGACAACAGCATGGTCCATAAGCTGTTGCATTGTCGATACTTATTTAGAAAGACGATATTCTTCTAAGGGTGATGGTCCAATGGTATATCGCTCGCCATGGTCATCTAAGAAAATCAACTTGAAGAAAGACACCCGAAGATAGACGTCAAGGAACCTTTGGTTGTACTTTGTGGCAAGCATTTTCAAGTTTCCCCATTTTGATAAAATTTGGATGCTATCTTCGAGAAATCCTGTAGCTCGAGAAATCTTTGATTCTTCCGTGTAGTTTCCCAAAGCATAAATGTTTTCAAATTGTTGGAGGAACTGCAAAGCTTTCTTCCTATCCTTCACTCCAAAAAAAGCGAAAAATTTTACTTTCCTCCTATCATCCTTGAAATCTTTTGGCTGGTTTGGTGCAAACCCTGGATGTGGATGGTAGGGATATCCATACGGGCTCGAGCCATTGTACTCAAGTGGCGGTGGTGGGGGAGGTGGTGGCAACGGCGGTTGTACCATGTGTGTTTAGGTTGAGAGGGTTGTCGGTTGCATTTTCTGGTGGCGAAGGAGGTGGTACCACTTGGGGCAACATGTAATTCAGAAACTATTGAAAACTTTGCTACATCGGGAGATTTTGTCGAGGATGCCACGAAAGTATGTCGCGAAGCTCATCGAGATGAAGCTGCAGGTACTCTGTAGAATCCAGAAACGCCATTGTGCTCTGTCTATTCTTGGTAGGACGGTATGCTTTCATAAAAGCACACGACTGGAGCTCTGATACCACTATAAGGAAATGGCACCACGTGCTTGTTAGAGTTCAGATTCCCGTCTGGTGGTAGCTTGAGTATCTCCCAGGAGCAGCTTAGGGAGTAAGGGTTGTTTTGTGGCTGTGTTCGGCCGTATCAGAGGTAGATGTACATGTTGTCGACGATGCGCTCCACGGTTTTGCTCAACCAGTAGGCTGGGATGAGGTAGGACCCCTGTTCCTAGGGTTTCCCTGGGCCAGAGTCTTGAGTGATGTGTAGTTTTGCTACTAAATATATGTGTCAGATCACTTTTAGTGAGTTTACATATTTATTAGCATTTGTTAGCCATTTATCAAGATCGTGGGGTTTTGCAATAGGTAGGGCAATTCTTGGAATTACCTACATATGCAACCCCTCCTATGCGTTGTGATCATTACAGAGCTTTAGCGTTTGGGCACACATCTCTCTCTCTCTCTCTCTCTCTCTCTCTCTCTCTCTCTCTCTCTCTGGCGTTTTTCTCCTGCCAGCGTTTTGTGTTTTGCACTCCGATCTGCGTGCTGATCACTTCTATGCATGGCCCTCGAGCTCTTGCACCTCTAGGGTCACTTGCCCCTTGAATTAGACGAAATTCCTCGCAGGAAATCTCTCTAAATTGTCCTGTACAAGCACCCAATACTTTCCTGAGGCTCCCGTAGCAAAATAAACGATCCGAACGCTTCCACCTAACCCTCACCAAGCTGTCCAAACCTGTCCATGGCTGTAATTGCAGGTTTTTGACCCAATTTCGCTAGCATAACGGCGCAAAAATCCCTGTAGATCAAAAGTACACGTCAAGGACACTTTCCCTTGCCTGGAAGCTTTTCAAAGAGCTGCACGTCAATTTCAGCATGCTGTAATTTTCTGTTTTGCCACTGTTAGGTGCCTACTGCCTTGTACAAGCATCCCAAGGCCTTTCCGAGGCTCCCTTGGCAATTCCTTGCAGTTTGGGTGCGACACCCTAAACCTGTAGAAAAACAGAGCAGGCTGTAATTCTCTGTTTTGGACTGTTTTGAGTGGAGGGAGCACGCCTACGTGTGTCTTAGGTGCTCCCGCACACAACGGGACAGTTCCCCTGTAAATCGGACAAGTTTTCATGCGAGAAAACTCTCCGTTTTTGCATTCCTTCGCGATGGAACTGTGCGTACCTGAAGGGGATTAGCAATTAGCTAATCCACTTTCTGTACAGAGGCTCTTGCCTTGGCAAACATGCATAAAACCCCAGAACTGTACATTGTCATTTGAGAAGCCCAACTAGTGGGGCATTACCATATGTGCAAAGGGGAGAGAGAGATGCGCAAGAGCAAATCGTCGCGCTACATAGAGCAAGGGAGAAGGCAAGCTTTCCATTAAAGCTGTGAGTACCTGCACCCGCTACTCACACACTATAGCACACTTTTCAAGTCAAATCAGCCCCCACTCTGGAAATGGGCGCCCCCTCTTGCTAATGCTTCTGGCAGATGCATTTGGAGCTGCCATGTGTCCAGTTTGCCTCTTTTGAGTTAATTTCCTAGTACCCACCAACTTATGAGTGTCGTGAGGGGCCTAAATGACTTTGAACTATACTCGGGTTCTATTGCCGATTGGCCAGACCAACTTGTGGTGACGTGACCTTCCCGATTGTGGTTGAAACTCTTGGCCATCGACCGTTCACATTGGCCACACAATGTCCGGCCATTTGCAACTTCAGAAAGAGGGTCCCAAAAATTAAACAAGAATTATCGGAAAGAAACCAACAACTCACGTTAGCAATTGCCACGTCCTTGTGACATTACCACCCTCTTAAAATCGCAAACATCCTCGATTGTGTGCCATATATACATGTCATAGATCCCTTTTAACATCGCATGTATCCGCAAGAAAGACTGTCAAATCATGTGTACAAATGACTTAATGAGACCTTCATACTTTTGTCAAACAACGTACACTGCTATTGCACTGAATCCATGAGTACATTTCATGTGCTAGTTCTATCATTACCCCTCCTTTGCAAACGTTGGGCTGGGGCATACGTAGGCTGTAACCCAAAGGCCTCAAGGTAAAGCTGCAATACATTTGGTGACTCTGACAGTTCATGCTCTTCCATCCACTTTGCATCCATGGGTGGATAGTTCTTGAACTTCGCCAAATAGCATCTTGCAACCTGTCCCTTAACTTTTACCTGTGCAAGAGGCTCTTGCCTCTGCAAACGAGCATAATTCCGCAACACTGTAGCGTACTACCCACGACCAAGTAAGCTCAAATTTCAAGATGATTTACCAATGCGTCAAAGAATCCAAGTAATCGCCTCAGAGAATCGACGAGCAGCGTGCCACCTGGCATACCCACATCACTCTCGCAGGAGATCGAGTGGCCAGTCTACTACCATGAGACCTCTCCCTATCTCATCTTGGTTCATACTTGCAAACCCTAAAACGCAACAAAAAATCAGCCCTAATTTGACCACTTTTTGGCAGGGCGAACGTTGAAAAAAAATTATGTGGGAACATGCGGAATTTCCTATCTGTCTTGTGAAGAGAAACCCTCTTCCTTGGTGTCATCCGTCTTGTCAGCCATAATGTAGTTCCAAGTTCCTATGCTTTGTGTCTTTGCTCAAAAACCAACCGAGGCTCACTTCTTGAGGAAAGAGTGATTCTGTCCCGACAACGGAACCATGAAACCGGCCCGTAGGGCGGTAGACGTAGGCTTTCACTTGAAACTTTACTTTAGGACACAGAGGAACTTCACGAATAAGCCTTTGACTGGAATTCAACACTTCAAGACATTTCACGACTTGGTAGCTAGAACGCTCCCAAGCAGACAGCGACATCCTGTTGGCCCCAAAGACTGGTGCCCCTTTTGGTATTTCTTTATTCTTAATATACTTGAGAAAAACTTGTAAACTTCTACAAGCTGTGCCACTTTGATTGGACTGAAATTCCTCTACTCTTAACCAGATTTCGACAACATAACCACCAAAGAAGTCTCCACGAACAAAATCCCAAGTAAACATTGACTTTCCATGCACTTTAGAGCACTTTATAAAACCTGACGAGAAATTACAGCTCGCTGAATTCTCTGTTTTGCGCTCCAACTCGCGTGCTGATCACTTCTATGGATAGCCCTCGAGCTCTTGCACCTGTAGGGTCACTTGCCCCTTGAATTAGACGAGATTCCTCATCGGCATTCTCGCTAAATTGTCTTGTATAAGCACCCAATGCTTTCCCGAGGCTTTCCTAGCAAAATAAACGATCCGAACGCTTCCACCTAACCCTCACCAAGCTGTCCAAACCTGTTCATGGCTGTAATTGCAGGTTTTTGACCCAATTTCGCCAGCATAACGGCACAAAAATCCCTGTAGGTCAAAAGTACACGTCAAGGACACCTTCCCTTGCGGTATGGAAGCTTTCCAGTGAGCTGCAGGTCAATTTCAGCATGCTGTAATTTTCTGTTTTGCCACTGTTAGGTGCCTACTGCCATGTACACGCATCCCAAGGCCTTTCTAAGGCTTCCCTGGCAATTCCTTGCAGTTTGGGTGTGAAACCCTAAACCTGCAGAAAAACACAACAGGCTGTAATTCTCTGTTTTGGACTGTTTCGAGCGGAGCGAGCACGCCTAAGCGTGTCTCAGATGCTCCCGCACACAATTGGACAGTTCCCCTGTAAATCGGACAAGTTTTCATTCGAGAAAACTCTTCGTTTTCGCATTCCTTCACGATGGAACTGTGCATACCTGAAGGGGATTAGCAATTAGCTAATCCGGTTCAGTACAGAGGCTCTTGCCTTGGCAAATGCCTTGAATTGTACATGGTCATTTGAGAAGCCCAACTAGTGGGGCATTACCATACCTGCAAAGGGGGGAGAGAGATGCGCGAGAGCAAATCGTCGCGCTACATAGAGCAAGGGAGAAGGCAAGCTTTACATTAAAGCTGAGCACCTGCACCCACTACTCACACACACTGTAGCACACTTCTCAAGTCAGATCAGCCCCCACTTTGGAAATGGGCTCCCCCTCTTGCTGATGTTGCTGGCTGATGCATCTTGAGGCCATGTGTCCAATTTGCCTCTTTTGAGTTAATTTTCTAGTACCCATTAATAAGTGTTGTGCGGGGCTAAATGACTTTGAACTGAGCCTAGACACCCTTATACTGACTCGGATTCCAGTGCCGATTGGCCAGACTAACTTGTGGTGACCTGCCCTTCCCGACTGCGGGAAACTCTCGGCCATCGGCCGTTTCACATTGGCCATACAATGTCCGTCCATTTGCAACTTAAAAAAGAGGGTCCCAAAAATCATCGGAAGAAACCACCAACTTAAGTTAGCAATTGCCACGTCCTCGTGACACCTCCCTTGGCTTTGAAGAGTATATATGACAATTTGGGTGATTGTCTGTCTTTGTGTGTGTAGGGCCCCTTAAAGGCACTTATAAAGTCTCCCTTCAAAAATTTACTTCATCGTAAAAAGTCATAAAAAGGCTTACTACTGAGTCGATCTGGACTCTTGTGTGTTGGTGTGTTGATAGCAAGTGGCCCGAAATGCGCCTATTCTGAGAGCGTGCCAAGATGCCCAAATGGGCTGCCAAGTGTTGTGCTGACTCAAAATAGGATGCACCAATTTGAAGACTAGACAAGCTCGAGATGCCTAAAATGCAGTGTGTACGCTATTAGAGGCTGAAAATAGCCCTTCAATTTACTTTTGCCGACAGTTGCAAGTGTTGAAGCTGCCGATTTCAAATGAAGCTATTGGTTGCTATTAATTGTGTTGCTCGGCATTGCTTGTTGTCAAAGGTGCAGCGGAAAAGGGTGAATTGAGTGATGATCTCGTCTGCAACCGCGAGCAAACCTCCTCTCGGGACCAGGCAGCCAACGGATCTACGATCTATTGTGATAGATCTCCTCGTACACAAGCTCCTAGCGCAAAGCGCCCACCATATGGGCACTGCAATCACATGCAAGTATAAACATCGCATGCTGGGAGTCTACATGCAAAGGAGAGGGAGCACCAGAGAGAGAGAAATGAGATCACTGGAGAAAAACGCTAAAGAGAGAGAGAGATCTTTGGTGGAGAGAGAAAATGCTAGAGAGAGAAAGTGGCCTTACACATTGCAAAACGCTAGCAAGCTGAAAACGCTAGAGAGAGAAAGTGTGCCCAAACAGTGGATGTCTGCATTGAACAACAAGTCAAAAGTACAAGGGGAGGAGGGGGGGGGGGGGGGTTGCATATATAGGCAATTTGCAGAATTGCCCTACCTACTTGGAAAACCCCACGATCGCGGAAAATGGCTAAAAATGCTAACAAATATGTTTAACTCACTAAAAGTGACGTGACACACATATTTAGTAGCAAAAATGCAAAAGCCTCCAAACTCTGACCCCGAGAAACCCTAGATATGGGGGTCCTGCCTCGTGCTAGCCTATCGGGTGGGCAACACTGTGGAGTGCATCGCCGAGAAAGATACGTCTACCTCAAATATGGCCGGGCACAGCCACAAAACAACCCTCACTCCCTAATCTGCTTTTGGGGATAATGGACCGACCCCTCTGTTAGATTTACACCGCTCTGATGCTTCACAAACAGGTCTAGGGCATACATGTACGGCTAGTGTGCCTCCGGGATGGCCACCCATACTTGCGTATGGATATAGGGTCCATTGTCTGGCCGTCCACTTCTGGGCCGGCAGCACCCTCTATATTCCTATTTTTCCTTGTTGGATCGTGGGGGTTTTTTCCTTGCATTGCCCTACCTCCGCTTGGGCACCTATATGGGGCCAGGGGGGTACCCATAGTCATAGTTTGACATACGGTTGTATTGCAGGTCTCTTGCTCTGGTAGTCATGGGGGGACTGATTGCCCCCTCTCCCTACATCTAGCGTTTGTGGTCTCTCTCTCTCTCTCTCTCTTAGAGGATAGTGGATTGTGTGTAAACCTTGGTAAAACCAAGGTTATGGTGTTTAACACCACACCACAATGGATCAGGAAATCAGCACCTACTTTCACATATGGTCAGGAGATTGTGGAGTATACAGATACGTACACTTACCTGGGCGTAGTCTTCGCTGGGCTGATATTTTCTTTGAGAAGAGCAGCAGAGACTAGACTGACTAGAGCTTATGCGGCTTTGGGAGGACTAGAGAGGATGTGTTCGCAGGTTCAATTTCAGGAACCTAGGACAAAGCTATGGTTCTTTGATACTTTGGTTGCATCTTCTATGCTATATGGGGTGCAGGTTTGGGGACCGTCTGTAAGCCAGGATGGTTGGAGACATATGGAGAGGCCCTTGGTATCTATGATCTCTTGGCTGATTAGAGCCAAGGCGTCTGTACCACATGATATCATTCGAGCGGAGTTAGCTGCCCCCCTATGGAGATCGAGGCGCTTACCAGATCAGTCTCCTTTGTACACAACCTATGGGATACTACCAGAGACAGATATGCCAGGCTGGCCCTAGAGTCCTCCAGACAGCTAGCTCTACAGGGGGATACATCATGCTGGTATGCACAAATGACATCATGGTTTCAGACACATGGCTTCACCATGGACATGCTGCCTCCTTTTTAGTACTCTCTACAGGCACCCTTGATGTCTCTGACACTGGTGGAGATTACTAAAGTCATTCGTCAGGATCTTATCCAGCTGGACATGAGGAGGACATGGATAGAGCCGGTACAGGAGTTGGGCACGAAGATGGCTTTCTATAGAGAGCATCTTCTCCACCTCAAAGGGGATGGGTTTGTGATTTGACCTAGCTATATGGACACACATCTTTCTCATGGCTTGCGTTGTGCCATTGGCCAGATACGCACATCCTCCCATCAGCTCAAGATTGAGACTGGCAGATTTAGAGGGATACCAGAAGATAGCAGGATATGCCGCTTATGTCATCTAGAGCTAGAGACAGAGTTACATTACATATGTCATTGCACAGTATACTATGAGATACGAGGCCGTTTTCATTGTCTATTCAGAGAGGGTTTTGGGCTTCTATCTAGGGTCATGAGCTATGAGGATCAAAGATGTCTTGGACTATATCTACTTGAGTTACACAGGCACAGAGACACTTTATTGAGGAGAGCTGGAAAGAGATGGTCCCAGAGACAGATTACAGATTTCTTTACACTAGATATCGGACCCCCAGAGGAGCAACCAGAGGAGCAGACACCATTGCAGAGCTCTGCCCGCACTCAATACTACCGTTGCTGGCATTCTCATAGACCGAGCATTGGAGCTAGGGGATCTAGACGCCCGCGATTGAGGAGAGGAGCTACACAACATCGACGGAGACTACAACAGAGGATTTGAGCCATACTCTCTCGACGTCTAGAGTGCAGATGAGGATGGATCTCCACCATATCTTTCCCCCTTCTTTCATTGTACTACACATTGTATTTTGTTTCAGTTCTTTTTGATTCCGGACATGGTATCAGATTCACTATGTTGTAACGGCTTGGTCTCATAGGTCATTTTGGCCTTTTGAAGACGTTAATATATCATTTCATTTCATTTCTCTCTCTCTCTCTCTCTCTCTCTCTCTCTCTCTCTCTCTCTCTCTCTTCTGCACACAAGCACTTTCACATGGTATTAGAGCTTCAGGCTCTTCATGTTCTGGTGCTTCACTTGCAGAGGTTCTCCTCCCAAGAAGATCAGATCAGCCAACTTTTTTTCTGCAGATCTGCCAACGTTTTGCAAAAGCCAGGTAGGCGATGGATTATGGAGTTTTCTGTCGTGGAGGACCCCACCTCCACCTGCATTTTTTTTGCTCCCATACCTGGCGATCACCTTCTGGCTGCTAGCGCTACACTTCTGGGACCATTCAGTCGCCGGAAAACCCTCTTCTCTACCTGCATTTTTAGCCAGATCTGCGTTTTTGGACAGCATGGCAGCATTTTCAGCAGAGGGGGGCAGCATCAGCCTTGGCCCACTCAATCTTGCCTCATACACGGCTTGGCATCCGGTGCCTTGCCCGGCGAGATTCCTCTGATTCTACTACAGTTTTCAGCCATAAACACCTGCTGCGTTTTCTCTGTTTTCAGCCCACTTTGGGCTGCTACATTGATTCCCCGCCCTTCCTACACCCTCTGCACCACTCCGGACCTTGTCGGGAGCATACGAGCACGCTGAAAATCGCTGGACAGCAGCGTTTTCATCACCTCGCAGTTGCGTTTTTGGGTGGACAACAGCCTCTTGGCTTGGATTTTTCATAGAGGATGAAGTTACCTCCTTCCAAGACACCATTCGATGGTGGTCCGTGCGGTCTCTCAGTGACTGCTGCAGTACACGGTATCTTCGACATCGGCTTGATCATCTACGGGCGTACGATCCTTGGGAGATCCATTCATTCCAGCCATCATTCGGTGGTTGCGCACTCTAGAGGGGGTGGTGACTTGTGATTTGCTATGGACACATCAGATCACTTGCTTACATAGGAGCATCTACATGTTTCGGAGGACATTATGGATTGCTACATCTGGCCTTCCTGGAGTTTTACACAGCTTAGCCACCTGGCCACCTTGGTTTGCAGGTTCATGCATTGATAGGCTTCCGGTCATTCTCATGACGATTCCTGGGCTTCCCCATTTTCTCCAAACGTTTGACTACAGATACCACATATCCTATTGGGCAAGACACTTGCAGGTCTATTGGAATTTTTTTACGTCAAGTTGTTTTCACACTCAGTTCGGGACCTTCACGGAGTATCTTCACCCCGTATCGGCGGAGTACAACAGTTTTCTACACTGCTCGTGACGGCACTTTACCATGGAGATTTCTCGGAGGTTCGTGACACCCCAGACTGTTGCTACACTCGCGGAGCTCGCCGGAGTATTGTCCTTAAGTGGACATCGCAGCAGACATCTTCATTATTTGCCTCACACCTTCGGCTTCATGCAATTTATTCAGCATCAGGTGTGCTGAGAGGGGGTGTTAGATTTACACCACTCTGCTGCTTCACACACAGGTCTAGGGCATACATGTACGGCTAGTGTGCCTCTGGGCTGGCCACCCATGCTTGCATATGCATATAGGCTCCATTGTCTGGCCCGCTGCTTCACAGGTCTAGGGCATGCATGTACGGCAAGTGTGCCTCCAGGCTGGCCACCCATGCTTGCATATGCATATAGGCTGCATTGTTAGGCGGCCCATCTTTTGGGCCGGCTGTCCACGTTGTACTGGGCGCCCTGCATATTTCTTTTTCATTATGCTGGGTCATGGGAACATATTTTGCATTGTTCGACCTCCCCATTGGGCACCTATATATGGGGCCAGGGGGGGTACCCACTTTTCAGTCATAGACTCACACATCGGATGAATTGAGGGTCTCTTGCTCTGGTAGTCAGTGGGGGGCTGATCGCCCCCTTTCCCCATCTCTGGCGTTTTGTGTTCTCTCTCTATCTCTCTCTCTCTCTCTCTCTCTCTCTCTCTCTCTCTCTCTCTCTCTCTCTCTCTCTCGCGGCAAGCTATGGCTGCTGCTCTGTAGCGTGCTCACCTGCTGTGGCTCCTGCTTTGTAGCGTGCTCACCTGCTGCTGCTGCCCACACCAGTAGCTGCGCGTTGCCCATCTGCGTGACCTGTTGCCTGCACGCGAGTTGCCCAGCTATGCGACCTGCTGCGGCGCAGCTTGTGCGAACGCGCGACCTGCTGCACTTGCCTTGGCCACTTGCTTAGCAGGGCTTTGAGTAGGGATAATTCGACGCGGCACTACAACAGGTATTTGAAGGCAGCTCTGGCAACAGGCAGCTTCAGCAACTTCAGCGACGACATTAGCAGACCCATGTACATCCATCGAGCAGCTTCAGCAACCAGCAGCAACTGAAGTGCCTACCCGGAGCAACAACACACCCAGCTGCAGCCTTGCAGGACAATTTGCAACAGAGCAACACGCAGGATTTTGGGACATTTTGGGACAACCGGGACACAATTGCCGGAAGCCAACACGGAAAAACCGGACATGGCGCCTCTCGATAAGAGAGAAGTGGAAGAGATGATTGCAAGGGCGGTCACACAAGCCAAGAAGGAGGCCGACAAGGCATTGAATGCCGAGGTACGCAAGATGGTGGAGAAAATAAAGCAAATGGAGGAAGAGCGGAAGCAACTAGAGGAGCAAATCACTGGACTCAAAGAGGAGGTCAACGTCTTGAAGAGAGAAGTGGCGGTGGCGGCATCAAAAGACCTCAAGGAAGAAGGGGAGATACATGAGGCCGATAAGGAAGCCATCAAGGAGGAAATCACCAAGGAGCTCACCAAAGCCATGGAGGTCAAGATGGAGGCCACCAAGGAAGGATGGGTAGATGTCATGCGTAAAAAAATCACAGAGTAAGTAAAGGAAGAGAAGCGGCATGAAGAGACACAATGGATGCATGCCACCCTTGAGGAGAAGAAGATGAGAGAAGCCCGTATGCTCAATGGAAGGGTAAGTGGTATCAAAGAGGAGCATGGATCATCACCGGAAAGTGACGGGAAAACTTTGTGTGCCAAACTTGGGTACACCAACACCCCTTTCACCAAAGCATGGAGGGTAGGGAAAGACCCTCAAAAGAGGGTGCTCAAGCTACAATTCAAAGACCTCATGGACAAAATCACCTTCCTAAAAAAGAGGATTGCATTGAGAGGATTAGGAGGAGCCCCCATTTACATTGATGAGGATCTCACCAAGACACAAGTGGAGCATCGAAAGCTTTGTATGCCCAAAATAATGCAAGCAAGGAAAGAGGGCAAGAAGGCTTTCTATAGAGATGGGCGAATCTTCATAGATGGAAAACCCATCGCATAGGGATTCGCGGCCTATGAGACTAAGGAGGCGACACGACATGAGATCACACTCGGAGTATGGAATTGTGATGGATGCCTATGGACTCAGCCAGGCAGACTGGAGGAGGTGATGGAGGGGAGAGACATTGTGATGCTGACAGAGACACATGAGAGCCAGGAGAGAGGTCTACCACATGTCCGGGGCCACCACTGGGAGTCCACATACAGGCGATCCACAGGGAGGTAGGGGACATCACGAGGATCGGGGGGGATAGCTCTCTTAGTGAGGAGAGAGCTACAGGTTAGGGTCACAGTAGTGAGCAGAGATGTAGAGGCCCGCTTCATGTGGGTAAGGATACAACTAGCCCCAGACAGAGCCATACATGTTGCACTGTGCTACTTCCCCCCACGCCGGTCACATTTCGCAGACCATAGAGATACGACGAGCATCTACGCAGAGGAGGAGCCACCAGAGGAGGATGCCGATGAGAGTATGGCAGAGGAGGAGGAGGAGGGACCACAGTCACAATCACCCTTTTCGGTTCTCTCGGAGGACCTCCTACACTACCGGCATTGGGAGAGATCCTACTTGTAGGTGATTTCAATGCCCGCACATAGAGCCGACAGTGCGAGATGTATGACTTTGATGATTCCACCCTACTCCATACCATAGCGGCGGAGGATGTGGGACTAGGGAGGACATCAGAGGACAGAGGAAGTGACTCTACCAGATACGGATCACACTTATTGGCACTAGGATCAGCGCACCACCTCCTGATCTACAACGGGATGTCCCGTTGGCCGATGTCAGGTGGATACACTTGCTTCCAGAAGGGAGGCAAGACAGGACAGGACAGGGAAGGCCAGAGCACAGTGGATTACATCTAGGCTCCACAGGAGCCATGGATATTGTACGCTCCTTTACCATACCACCACGGCCCATCGGCGCGGATCATACATATCTCAGCCTCTCTCTCAGGACCAGTTTATCGACACCACCTCCCCAGTCCCCCACGCAGCATACCACTATACACTTCAGTGAGGAGCTTTCCGAGATTTACAAATACCATGTGTACGCAGGGATCAGCGAGCTAGACCCTGACGCCCCACTCTCCACACTCACCACTGAGCTCACCTCCATACTCCACTCAGCAGCGCTCGAGAGCTTTCCCTCGACCATGCACTCCAGCGACACATCACGATCTGGGACGATGCCCCAGAATAGATGGTATGATGATGAGTGCAAACAGCTATATCAGAGGCTTAGGGCACAACATATTACTGGGTAGATATCTGAGAGACAGATGCACCGCCAGATGGGTACTCTTACTAGACGTAAGAGGAGAGCCTTTGAGGAGACACAGTGGTGGGATGTGTACCATACACTTCAGAGTCGAGAGGCAACGATCTCTTGGAGAGATTTGAGACAGCGGACCCCACCCACGCCTATAGAGGACCCAGCAGTATGGCATGCATATGCAGAGACACTCTATCAGATGCCGGCTCAGCCCCCCCTTCCACACCCGGTGGCTCCCCGACCTACAGCTCCCACTCTCTTTACCATAGATATGGTGAGACGAGGCATTCAAAGTCTACAGCACCGCCGAGCCGCGGACCACACCGAGCTTTAGGGTGAGCATTTTATATACACCACACACTTTGGCTCCATTGATCGCACACTTGTTCAACAGGGCATTGGCAGAGGGGTTTCCAGAGAGCTTGACTATGCATACTATTGTGCCTTTACATAAGGCTGGAGACCGCATGGATCCAGCCAACTACAGGACTATCATGATTGGTCATATGATAGCCAAGATTTATGGAGCAGTTTTAGAGTCAGAGTTGAGCAGATATGCAGAGACCGAGGGGCTATGTGCCTCCGGACAGGCAGGCTTTAGACGCACATTCTCTACTGTGGACCACATCTTCACTCTCAGATGCTTGATAGAGCAGTCGCGGAGCCGAGGGAGACGCCTCTCCTGTTGCTTTGTGGACTTCCGCAAAGCCTTTGACACAGTTCCTAGAGAGAGACTACTATAGCGACTCATATCTCTTGGGATACCCCCGGACATGATATGGGCCATATATGCTTTGTATGAGAGAGTGTCAGGCAGGGTCAGATGCCCAGGAGGACTATCAGATAGCATCACTAGCACCATCGGGGTGACACAGGGGTGTCCACTCTCCCCTACTCTATTTGGTCTGTACATAGATGAGATGGAGGCCTACATCCGATAGAGAGGAGGAGCAAGCGCCGACCTATTAGGCACTTAGGTACATATTATGCTGTATGTTGATGACAATATTTTACTCGCAGAGTCACAGGAGGATCTCCAGCTCCACATACAGGCTCTAGAATTATTTTGTACACAGAGAGGAGTGACAATGAACCTTGGCAAGACCAAGGTTTTGATATTCCACACATCAGGCATTGTTCGGAGGAGATCAGTTTTTCCTTTTGAGGGCAGCCAGATTGAGGTAGTAGAGTCATATGTATACTTGGGCATCACCTTTACAGCCAGGACTGGCCGCTTCTCTATGGTACAAGACGCCCGAGATCGTACCACACGAGCGTATGCAGCTCTAGCCATGCTTGAGAGGGGTGCCATCAAACACATTTCCAGGAGCCCCGCACGAAGGGCTGGCTATTTGACACTTTGGTGACACCATCTCTTCTATACGCTGCCCCAGTGTGGACCCCAGGATTATCAGAGCGGGCTCGAGAGGCCATAGATATTGCTGCTTGCCCGGATGATCCGGAGCAAGCCATCAGTCCCACATGACATTGTGAGAGTAGAGTTCGGTGCCCCACCCATGGTAGTGGAGGCGCTATTTCAGACAGTGGGATACCTCCACGGGTTGCGAGACATGAGGGCAGATAGACTACCTCGCCTTGCTCTTGAGGCCTCCCGCGGGCTAGCAGACTCTGGGGATGAGAGATCATGGTACGCGAGTGTGACTAGCTGGCTTCAGACATACGGCTACTCTATGGACAGATTGCCTCCCTCAATATGATCCAGATGCACTGCGCGAGGCCCTCTCACACACTGAGAGGAACACAGTTGTCAGATATGAGCTCATACAGAGACATGTAGAGCAGACTTGGCTCACACCTTTGCGGCCATTGGCCACGAAGATGGCATATTACAGAGATCATTTCCTTATGCTCACAGAGGACAGGTTCATACAGAGGCCCCACTACATGGATATATACCTACCACATGGCATGAGGGTAGCCATCGGACAGCTCAGAGTATCATCCCACCAGCTTGACATTGAGAGCGGCAAAGCAGCAGCACGGGTCCCACGCGAGGCCAGGATATGCAGATTATGCAGGCAGAGGTAGAGTGTGAGAGCCACTTCTTATGCAGATGCCCTCACTATGCGGAGATCAGGGGATCACGGTACCCCACTCTATTTGACAGGCCAGAGGTCTCATTACAAACAGTGATGACATCATTAGATCAGAGACTACTTGGGAGACTCTTGGTGGAGATGAACCAGCATAGAGGGAGAGCCCTCCAGACGGGGGAAGGTGGAGAATCAGACAGGCAGACACCTTACAGACTACTTCCTGGCTAGAGTACCCATGCAGCCACAGCCACCCACACATCAGGGGATGACTTTGATACGGGCTGAGGAGGCTAGAGCTAGGCGGCGACGACGACTACCAAGATATCGCTCCAGGGCCTCTCAGAGACACACGACGAGAGGTCCAGGCCATCAAGGATCGACATACAACATATATTCAGAGGAGGGCAGAGCAGACACTAGACATGGCGGGCATAGCCAGAGTCCTCACATCAGGCTCACGGATGTACCAGACTACACCCTGCCATCACTACTGGATGGAGCTGATGTACACCCCCCCCCCCCCCTCCCCTCCCCCCCTCCCTCACACCTACACACATACATGCATCATTTGTACACCGGATGTTTTGTTATTACCCGGTCACCCCCACATCTGCACACCGGATGCTTTGTTATTACTCGGTCACTTACCACACTACACTTTTTACATCGGATGCTATTATTACCCGGTTATTTTGCACATACCAGATATCCAGAGGATATTCACATTTTTGTACATGGATCTGTCTCATAGGCCAGTTCTCTTTGGCGTTTTGAAGACGTAAATAAAATTCTCTTTCTTTCTTCTCTCTCTCTCTCTCTCTCTCTCTCACACACACACACACACACACACACACACACACACACACACACACACACACACACACACACACACACACACACCATCTCAGCTCCTGGACGCGAAACAAGTCCAAGGAAGCTAGCATGAGAGGATAATGTTGCCTGTGGAAGAGGTTTGGTAAAGATATCAACAGGGTTATCTGGTACTCTAGTCGAATAGAGCCATCCTTGGTCTTCTCACGAACAAAATGGTATTGTATCTCTATATGCTTGATCTAGGCATGGAACATTGCATTCCTCGCAATGGCTATACAACTCTGGTTGTTAGAGTACATCATGGTCATCTGTTGGGGAAAGCCAATCTCCGGAAGTAGTCTACGTAGCCACACTAACTCACTTGTAGCATTGCTTACAAACCTGTACTCTGGCTCTATGGAGGATAATGCAACTGTCGGTTGTTTCTTACTGCTTCATGAAATTGCTCGTGAGCCAAAAGAAAAGGTGTACCGTGTAGTCGACCGTTGTTGTTACAAGCTTGGTCACTCCAAGCGAGAAATCAATAGCAACACACGAACAGACACTACGAAATTACTGAACTTTAAGAGAGAGAGAGAGAGAGAGAGAGAGAGAGAGAGAGAGAGAGAGAGAGAGAGTTGTTATTTGTACACAAATAACAAGAGCTTCCAAAAACATCAATTAGGTCTCCCCAATCTCATAAAATTAAAAATTCTTTCAAAACATATTAAGTGCATAAATGAAGGACGAGTTTAGGAAATGAAAAGACAAATGAAGGTGGAAAGTCAAAAGCCAAATGAAGATGGAAAGTCAAAAGACCTTTTGTGTCCATATAAATAGGTGTTTTTCTACTCTTTCACTTTTCCTTTAGCGTTTTCTTCTAAGTTCTCTTTAGCGTCTGTTGGAAACCCTAATTTTCAGAGTTATCGGAATCAAAATCAGTTTGGGTCAATGCGTAGAGCTCGTCGAGAGGATCAACTTTGACTTCTGTTGCATATCCAAATTCTCAACCATTGAAGAGTTATTTAGACGCCTTTGCAACACAGAAAAACATCAAAAAGAATGTTTTTAGAGCTTTTTAGGGCAAAAACGAACTCCTTTTTTAGTTTCTTCTTCATTCAACTCCATAGCTTCCATCTGTAGGTTCATGTAGGGTCGGTTTTTCTCTTGAAAAAGGAAATAATTTTTTTTTGTAGAATCTCTGAATGTTGTTAGGATCGTGCTTCGATTTGAAGAGGGCAAGGAAGCAAGCTGTGGTCTATATCACTGTAATCACGTTCGACTAGGGATCGAACAAAAACGTAGAGATACTTGCATCTGGGCCAAAGCATGTTTTGGTGGTCCAAAAAGTGGTGTCTTGGACACTACTTTGATAGCAACTTACGGATCCCAATTTCATGTGTCCCGTATGAACATACCAACCATATTGTATATCATTGGAAAGCTTTTGACAAGGAGAATCCAAAATTGCAATGTCCGCAAAATTTTGATAAGATTTGCAAAAATTTAACTGTGTCCTACTTTTTGCTAATCCAACCACCAAAAAGTGAAATAGTGGTATCACCAATGCATGCTTTTACCCATCTATATACTTGACAACGCCTTTGTACTTCAAAACACTTACATAACTGTGAAAAAGAGAGAGCAAGTAGTTGACACGGCACGACGGAGTTCCAAGCCAAGACGCACTGGCCCCAAAGACTAGCACCCCTCTGGGTATTTCTCTGTTATTACACTTTGCAAAGTACAACTCGTGAGGGTACAACTCTCTCCGAGACTCTGCGTCCAGATGCTCTTGAGGAGTGGCCCCTCGGACACTTATAAGTAGTTCAAGGGATGCCCAAAAGTAGAGCCCCCAAAAGTTTCAGTCCTAAAAGCATTCTCATCCAAAAGCATCTGCTCTCCAAAAGCCACGCAAAAATTGCGAGAAACCAGCGAGTGTGAATGACAGAAATCTGTACAGTGCCACGTGGCAATCAACGCAAATTGTTAGCGGCCGTACATTTGCCCATGTCTCAGTCCTTTACGGAATACTTGAGTGTATGTGACAATGTGTGTGTGGCTCCTCAACAAAACTTTAAGTTAGGTGGGGGTTAGGATTTAAATCCTAACCACTCGGCAAGTCTTCACAACTTGGGGATTCCTTCTGCTGTTGCTTCTTCTCCTAAGTCTTAGCCAGTACGTGCAAAATTCTTAGGTTAGTCCAAGACCCGAAGGTCACTCAGATGTCCTAGGGCCACGTAGATGATCACAAATGCAAATACAGTGCATGGAAGAGAATTAATCACAGCATAGAGGATTCTGCCTTGACCGAGAGATTGGTATGGACCACCTTTCTAAGGAGAGTGAGTCTGTGACTAGCCAAAAGAACGCATGGATCAATTGTGTTTCTGATCTCGACGCAAAAACCCTAACCCTAAAACTCATCACTTGTGTCTTAAGAGAATGGCCTCTCCTCCAGATCCTCGGGAAGTATTCTGGCGTGCACACTTCTGGTGAGTGGACTTTCACTCGAATCCATGGATCCTCGATAGGCCCCTCTCTAGGCTCTTGTGCGTTTTTGTGAGCAAGCAATGTCTCAATTGCTTATCACCTCCTCTAGTTTCTCTGGATGTGTCTATCACAGATTGCTGACGTGGCAGATTGCTGACATGGCAAGCAGAGTACGGACGCTGACGTGGCACACTGTACGAGATCCCCATGAATCGCGCTGATAGGTTGACGTGGCACAACGTATGGATTTTTGCTTTTTGCGCTGACATGCTGACGTGGCCTATTGTACGGAATTTCGAAATCTGCAGATTTTAGAGCCTGTTGCTTTTGAAACCCATTGCTTTTGGGCTCTGCTTTTAGCATCCCTATGTAAGAACAAAAGGGACCCAAGGGCCTCACTTCTCAGAGCATCTGGATGCAGAGTCGGAGAGCTGAGGATTGGTGGGAGTTGTCAAAGATTAATACAAAAAGAAATACCGAAAGGGGCGTTAGTCTTTGGGGTCAATCTCTCTTAGCATGGAACTACACCGTCCCGTGTCGAATCAATTGAATTGTGAAGTGTGTTAAGTGAATCTCTCTTGTGTCGCGACAAAATTTTAGACTTGGGGTGCCCAAGTTTGTTACAATGGTATCAGAGCACGGCCGATTTCTCTTCTACCGGGAAATCTGGTCCTTCTTGCGGCACCTATGGATTTCGAAAAGAATCAGATGACTCTATCTACCACCCCTGAAGCGGGAGGCAGTACGGGAAATTCAAGCGGATTAGCAGAGAATGAGTACGGGCCACCTCGGCCCTCGCAGCATGAACTCATGGCGATGCAACGTCAACAGCAGTCGACAAGTGTGCAAAGCAAATGCTTCAGTTTGCCAAGGATCAACCAAGAAACTTCCTACTCCGAGGATGTTCATTGAAGAAGAACTCCATGATGTTGTCGAGACCCGAATCAATTAGCGTCTAGACACGAAGAAGCCATCAAAGAAGCAATTGAAGAAGCGCAACAAGGGGACTGACCACCCCGGTTTCTTGTTTGCAACTGCACGAAAACGGAAGAAGCATGTGCGTTTTGAAGGACTACCGAGTTCTTCTTCCTCTTCCATCTCGAGCGAGAAGGACAGAAAGGGCAAGACGAAGCAAGAAACAAAGTTTTGGAAAAAGGCAAAGAAGATCAGATTTTGACCAGTTTCTGACATTCTGTGGAGGAGTCATCCTCTGACAGTTCGGACTCCGACGATCACATGTTTTATGCAAAGAAGAAACAATTTCACAGAGTCAACCAACATGATTTCCTCAAAGACAAAAACAAAAAGAATAAAGGAATTTAAAGAGGGTGGACAGTCAGTGAAATTTGAATCCTTTTCCAGATTCCGAGATGCTCCGAAGGCTTTGGCTTTCATTCAGCAGTTTGATATAGCCTTCTCCGCAGGACACTACTTAGAGCACTCCAAGATCAGGAGGGCAAGACATTTTTGAAGGAAAATGCACGAAAATGGTGGTCCACTCTTCTTCTGAGGAAAGAAGCCCCGATCAAGTGGTTGAAGTTCAAACCACTCTTTATTTCTTCTTGGTTGACCCAAGAGTACGAACAAGATGTGAAAACCGCTTGGAACCATCTCTGGATGACCAAGGGTGACACTTTGGACGCATATTGTGAAAGGTTCTGGGATTCTTTTTTACCGACCTCTTCGTTTAAGAAGGTCACTTTTAAAGGACAGATTGAGCGGTTTTGCTGCGGACTCCCTAAATAGATCCGAGACTACTGCCTTGAGCAAAAGTCTGAGTCCATACAACAACTGATGGGACATGCTAAGCGGGGATTATCGATACATTCGGGTAACTTGACCTACCCCACTACGAAGTTTTGACACAAAGGACCGGATAGAACTCGACAAACGACAATAGAAAGAAGAAGAACTCCCAGAAAGCACGACCCTGATTGACTGCGGAACAGAGAGTTGACTATCTCAAAGAGGGGAAGTGTTTTGGTTGCAGGGAACAAGGGCACATCGTTGCAAAGTGCCCCAAAAAGGCACAAAAGAGGACAAATTGAAGAAAGGCCTGAGAGTTCTTAGGATGAAAGCAGGACTGGTACTGGATTGCATGGGAACTGACCCAAGTCAGATAGATGAAAGTACGAAACTTTGCCATGCATGGGGCAAAGTAAAAGATCAGTATGTCCTCATTTTCTTTGATGGAGGAGCCAAGGCCAACTTCATTTCACTTGAATTGGTGGCTCGACTCGAGATTTACGCCCGACAGGATGGGGCCACCAGCGGAGGCAGTTCTAGCGGCGCCCAGACGTGATGTAGCCATTACACTTGTCATTGGCAAACTTCATTTGCATTGTCATGGGTATTCAGGGCATGAGGACTTTTACATCATGCCTTTGGAAGGGTGTGACGTCCTCCTAGGAATCTTTGGGTACCACAAGAACAACGCCGTGGTCGACTATCGGGCCAAGAAAGCGACTTTAACCAATGAGAAGGGCATGAAATTTGTACTTGAAATGTAAAATTGAAGGGCAAGTCCGTCCCTATTGTATCGGCTTTGGCCATATTTGAAAGAATTGAATGATGAACAACGAACGAACATGTCTGAATTGGACAAAGAACGATAAGAATTTCTACACACACATGCTGAGTGTTTCTCAGAAGGCCTACCAGGCGAGTTATCTCCATCTCGTCTTGAGGACCACACTATTGATTTGATCCCTGGAACCACACCACCGAACCGGCCATCTTACCGTGTTAGCCGAGCCCAGAATGAAGAAATCATGAACCAAGTGAAAGACCTTCTTGAAAAGGGTCTCATCCAACCTAGTACTTCACCTTACTGTTCTCCAGTTTTACTAGTACCAAAGAAAGACGGATCTTGGAGAATGTGCATTGACTATAGAGCTCTCAATAAAATCACCATCAAGAACAGACTCCCGATTCCAAGGATCGATGATATTCTTGACAGACTTTAGGGATCCTCTTGTTTCAGTAGGATTGATTTGAAAAGCGGATATCGTCATATCATAATCACATCGGGAGGTGTCTACAAGACAGCCTTTCGGACAAGCTTTGGTTTATACGAATTTTAAGTGATGCCCTTTGGGTTTACAAATGCACTAGCAACTTTTAATCGAATGATGGATAGGATTTTCCGAGAGCATCGATCTTTTGTGGGTACTTTCTTTGATGACATTATAGTTCTCTCTGAGAATGAACAGAGCACCGACACCATCTGCTATAGGTCTTTTAGGCATTCCGCGATCCTAGATTGGTTATTAATGCCGAAAAGAGCGAGTTTTTCTTGCCGGCGATGTATTTCTTGGGACACATCGTCTCAATAGCATGAGTACAGATGGACCCGGCCAAAATTGAGACTCCGCGATTGGCCTGACTTGAAGAATGTTCATGAAGTTTGAAGCTTTTTGGGCTTGTGCTCTTACTACCGGTGGTTCGTTCGGAAGTTTGCAAAGATAGCTTCGTCTTTGCACTTATTGACTTAAAAAGGAGTCCCTTTCTCGTGGGGACCGACATAGGTGACTGCTTGTTAGACACTTAAGGAAAAATTGACTACTGGACCACTGTTGGCTTTGCGAGATTTGTAAAATCTATTTAAAGTTTATTGCGATGCTTGTGGTCGTAGTCTAGGAGTGGTCTTGATGCAAGAAGACCATGTGATCGCTTATGAAAGCAGAATGTTTTCATGGCCAGAATTGGTAGCCCAGATTTATGAGAAAGAGCTATTGGTAGTGATCCATGCTCTTACACAGTGGCAACATTATCTATTCGGAGCCGATTTTACAGTTTTTACAGATCATCAGAGTCTGCGCTACTTCTTATCACAGAAGCAGCTTTCGGAAAAGCAGATACAGTGGGCTAACATCTTGTCACAGTTTCACTTCCAGATTGTCCATGTTTAGGGACAGAAAAATTTAGTGGCAGATGCATTGTCTCGGAAGCCCCTTGTCTTGGCTATTTCCGCAATCCATCATAGAAGCTTCGAGGGTATGGTTGACTAGTACGCCACAGATCCGGACTTTACTGATGTTCTTACTCGGATACAAAATGGGGAGACAGTTCCAAGATATTCCATACAAGATGGCTACTTGATGAAGAAAACGATGTTGTGTGTCACACAACCTTTGAGCGAAAAGGTCTTGACAAAGTGCAACTGTCCATCGTTTACGGGTCACCACGACTTCGATACCACCTTGAAGGGGGTGGAGCATTATTTCTATTGGCCGAGACTCAAGAAGGATGTCGACGACTTTGTTCGCAGTTGTTTAGTATGCCAAAAGGTGAAGTTTGATAGGCATAAGGCACACGGATTACTACAGCCTTTCACCCATTCTCACCCGCCCCTTTCAAAGTATTGCAATGGATTTCATCTTTGATTTCCCGAAGACAGAGTGGGCACGATGGCATTTGGACTGTCATTGGCAAGCAAGCTCACTTCATTATAGTAAAGAAAATAGTCAAGCTAGACCATTTAGCGAGACTGTGCATTGCACAAATATTTTGATTACATGGTATGCCTGAGACAATAGTCTCCGACAGAAATTTCCGATTCACAAGTGTTTGGACGGCTATTTGGGAGAACATTGGCACAAGGTTGCAGTTCTCGTCATCTTTCTACCGGCAGACAGATGGGCAATCTGAGATGGCAAATTTAGTTGTTTTGGATTTGTTGAAGTGTTACATCTCTGATCAAAAGACTCAATGGGAAAAAAATTTGCCTTTGGTGGAATTTGCCTACAGTAACACGGTTCACTCTTCGACGGGGAAGCGCCATTGAAGGTGCTCAGAGGGTTCTTCCCTTTCTTAGCACTAAGGACAAGATTTTGAAGCCAACTAGTACACGAGGGACATGACTGCTTTTGCCAAGGTCCGCGAGGCTCTAGAGAAGTCTCAAGAATGACACAAGAAGGCAGAAGATCGACATCGACGCGACTTGAAATTAAAGGAAGACGATTGGGTGCTCTTATGTTTTGAAAAGGCACGCCTAAGGAAGCGAAATTGAAAGGAGTGGCTTTTTCGCAAGCTTAGCATGAGGTGTTATGGCCCTTTCTAGATTAAAGAAAACATAAATGATGTCTCCTTTTGACTCAAGCTGCCAGATACTTGGAAAATTCACAATGCATTCCATGTGAGTCTCTTAAACATTTTAAAGGTGACGTGCCAGTTGTGGGGAGCCTGATGAGCAACCCGAAGTGAAAGAGAGCGAGGAGATACTCGTTCCCAAACAGATTTTGGCACACAAGGAAAGAAAAGTGAAAGGTAAAGTGATTCAGCGGTTCTTAGTTAAATTCAAGAACTATCCGCATTGGATGCGAAGTGGATGGAGGAGGAGGACCTAGCAGATACTCCTCAGATTTTGGAACTTTACCTTGAGACATTCCATTTAGCTGTACTCTATCGAGAGATGCCGCAGATCAGCAGGGTTGAATCTGGTGCAGAGGGATTGCACAAGAGGGGAGTCACTCCGCTTCTTTGTCACAGATTACGTGGATTGAATAGAGTCACTGATATCCCTTTGGGTTTCAAGGATACTGCTGTGCGGACAGGATTTTGCTATATGACTTTATGAAATGGAATTTCCTAAATTGAACTTGAATGTTTTGTACTCTCTCATGTGACTTGTTTGAGTGCAGGAACTAAAAGAAGAAATGACTGCAGCATTTCGGTCTTGAAAATCTCTATAGACATGATCGCAATAAGGATTAGTTAATCCGACATCAGTGAGGTTCGGGATGGATCTAGATGCGGTTACTAAATACATTGTTGGAGGTCATGGTCTCAGATTTGGAATGAATTTTCTGTGATTGAATTGTGATGTGATGTCATGTGAGGTGATATGACTGTCGTCTTTGTACACGTGCTAGATGTGTCATCTCTAGTGCGTCGATACCTAAGAGTCAGTGTCTGCTAAACTGGTTTATGGCCTCTGTTTGTTTTGCAGGCGTAATCGAGGGCGATTACAATTCTTTCAAGAGGGGGGTATGTCACAAAACGGTGACGTGGCAAACTGCTGACGTGGCAGGCAGAGTACGCGCTATGCGGATCCCCGTAAATCGCATTGACTAGCTGATGTGGCATAGCGTACGGATTTCCGCTTTTTGCGTTGACATGCTGACGTGGCCTGCTGTACGGAAAAATCTGTGCTAGTTGCTTTTGGCAGATTTTAGAGCCACTTGCTTTTGGAACCCATTGCTTTTGAGTTTTTGCTTTGGGGGGCTATGCTTTTAGCATCCCTATGTAAGAATAAAAGGGACCCAAGGGCCTCACTTCTCAGAGCATTTGGACACAAAGTCTGAGAGCTGAGGACCCGCGGGAGCTGTACTTTGCTCAAAGATTAATATAAAAGAAACACCGAAGAACTCATTGCTACTCACGCTCACGCTCCTCCCTCGCCATCGCTAAAAGCAGCTCGCGCTGCCCCCTGCTCTTTGCCTCATTCTCCCCTACCCTCGCGCGCGCTCCGCCTTCTATCCCGCCCGCCCGCCCGCTCGCTCCCCCATAGCCTGCCCGCTTGCGCTCGCGCTGCCCCCTGCAGGCTGCCCACCTGCGCTTGTGCTACCCCCTGCCCACCTACGCTCGCGTTGTCCCCTGCCGCCCTGCATTCCTCCCATTTTCCCCTTCTCCCCCCCTTTTTTTCCTGTTTCTCTTTGGTTTACTCATCCTGAGCCTGGCTTGGGTATTGTTTCCCAGCGGCAGCGGCCCAACCAATTTGCCCCTTTTAGCCACTTCTTCGATGCTCTCGTTTGCCTTCGCCCTCGCCCTCACCCGTCTTCACAACAGTAGACACTGATGGAGGATTCCCTCCGCCACAGAGGGACTCCACTGAAGCTCCCTCGCTCGACCCCACAAAACCCACCATCCGACTTGCTCTTTCGCCGACAGAGCAAGCGAGTTTAGAGGCAGAGGTGGCGCGCCTCCAGGCCACCTCTGTTATTTGCAAGATTCTCGGCACCAGACCCAGCAGAGGGGAAGTGCGCGACCTCCTTCATGCCCGCCTTCTCACAGAGGTGGGCAAGATACTCGATGTTTAGCTTCTCGGACGTGGCTACTATCAGATAGAGTTTGAGACTCCCGAGATGGCGTCCAAGGTCATTGCAATGAGCCGCCTGGTGATCCGTGCAGTTCGAGCACATTTTCGACAGTGGCGCCACGGTTTCGACCCTGCTATCGACGTTCTTGTCGAGGAGGCAGACGTGCCCATCTTAGTCTGCTTCGCCAGCCTGAGAAGGGAGTACCTTCCGCTCCTTTCCAGGATAGGCTCAACGATTGAGACCATCCCGGAGACACCTCACAGGGCAGGCTCCGTAGCTGCCAAGGCGGTCGACATCCCCACAGTACGTGTTCTGATTCGGGACACACCACACTCTCCCGAAAGTCATCCTACTACCTCGGGTGAGCGGTGGTTGGTTACGATAGAGCGTGGAGTATTCGGGCCTCCCAAACCAGTGTTTCATTTGTCGACAGATGGGCCATCTTGCGAAGGCCTGTCCACAGAGGAGACCCCGACCTACACCACAGTCCCGGCCCCAACCTTCAAGGGTTGGCCAGCAGCAGCGGACAGAGTCGTAGAGTACGCAGGCAGAACCACCCTCTGAGCCTGGAGCTCCAGCGGAGGAGGGTTGGCAGCAGGTTTGTGGTCGATGTCGACCACGGCCACCGTGCCAGCCCGGCACTCAGAGTGGTCCCCAGGCTCCTGCCCAACAGCAGTGGTTTCCATAGGGAACTGATTTGATCCTCTTCAGCAGGACGAGGTCCCTGCTTCAGCCTCCACCTCAGCCTCACCTCCGACAGCCCCTCCTCCCCCCGAGTTCCTCTCTACCGCCCCTCCAACTCTACCTCCTCCCTTTTCCTCTCCATCTCGCCCTCCTTCCCTGCTGCTGCTCCCCACGCCCCCCCCCTCTCCCCCTGCTCCCACATCTCCTCCCGCTCCATCCCTGCACCCGTCTCGGGGGGCAAGACCTCCCTCGACTGCTAGGAGATCTCTTGGCAACGCTTTTGCCACGAGTTGCTTGGCGAGAGAGGGATAGCCTTTCTTGCGACCCCCTCTTCTGGTGCAGACGTCCCCCTTTGCAGTAGTTCCTCGTGACGAGTTATGACATTCAACTTCGTTGGGATTTCTTTATACGACTTTACACGGTTTCTCGGCGACCCCTCACCAGACCTTGAGGCAGCTTGCTTCAGAGTTCATATATTGTTCCTTGCAGCTAGGGGGATAGAGGCCTTGGACTCAGCGGTTGGCTTCTCTTTTCCCCTATGCGGCAGGGACTAGTCTGAGTGGACTCTAGACTCAGTGTTGGAGTGGCTACAGACACAAGCCCTAGAGTTCTCTCATCACATGGGAGACCTAGGGTTACAGACTTGGTTCAGACTCTATGGCCGTTGGCCAAGTTTTCAGTGACACCTCCAGACTCGGCAGGATGTAGACACATTGTGGTTCACTTCTTTGCTGACACACAATGTTATGTACACATACATGAAGACTCCTGGACAGAGGAGGTTGCTTTGCGCACGGCTCGTTCTACTTGGGCTTGGGCTAGACACTCTTTGCAGTCACGCCTATTTCGAGGACGCTCAGATGCGGATTACTCCACATCCAAGCTTGCCTCGAAGAAAGCACAGTTAGCTGCTGTTGCAGCATCGGTTGCCTCTCGCTTTCCATGAGGATCGTCTCATGGAACGTGCAGGGATTAGGTGGGCCCCGGTTTCAGCGTCAGAGGGGCCGACTACGTCAGGAGCTTCAGCGATGCCTTGTGGGAGGAGAGATTGACCTTCTTATGCTATAGGAGCATAATTTGTGTGAGAGCCGCATTAGACTTTGTGGTCAGCTTTTGCTTGGACGATATGAGACTTTTTGGTCAGCTACATTTGGACCTGGTGGAGGGGTATGTATGACTATTGCGGACTCTTGGCAGCAGGCCATTATGGACAAAGGTATTATTGTGCCTGGCAGGGTTCAGTGGATTACTATGCAGGTTCAGGGGTGCCTCTTGATTTTCGTGGACATCTATGCGCCCAATGTGGCGAGTGCACGTGCAGAGTTTTGGTCTCACATTGTAGAGTCTCTGCCGCATGGCAGAGAGCAATGGTGCATTGGGGGTGACTTCAACATGTTGGAGGACCCCTCTGACAGGATTGGAGGTAGCCACACTACAGTGCATGGAGTTGAGTGGGCAGCTTGGGAGAGGTTATGTATGACTCTACGGGTTTCAGATGTGTGGCAGCATTCTAGCTTTGTGAGGCCCCCAAACAGCCTGGCCTTCTCTCGGCTCGACCGCAGAGTGGGAGGAGTGAATCTATCTCGGATAGATCGCTTCTACCTAGCGCCCATTTTTGTGATTTGGGTGGGACAGTTTGCATTCTGGCCGGAACTTCTTTTTCGGACCATGCACCATTGATTCTCACAGTGACAGACAGACAGAGGAGGAGGAGCACGATGCTACGCATCCCAGAGAGGGTCTTGCTGGACTCTGTTTGAGAGAGCGAGTGGTGGCTCTTTGGACAGAGGGCTTAGACATGCAAGACTCTCCTGCTGATAGAGTGGCCTTTGGACTTGCTCAACTTAACCGGCTACTTCTCCAGGAGTCTATGGCCCGCCTGGCTGCAACGAGAGAGGAGGAGCAACGTTTCCGACGAGGCGTTGCTTCCTTGCAGAGGATGGAGGAGCAGCATCTAGACAATCCCTGGTTGGAGGAGCAGTTACAGCAGGCTCGCCAGGAGTTTGCCAGCACAAAGGAGAGGCGCCATGAGTTTGCTTTCATCGACAGGCATCGTAGTGGACCCAGGTAGGTGACAGAGTGACGGGGCTTTCTTTGAGACAGTGGGGCCCCGACATGCGCATGCTAGGGTCAGTCAGTTGAAGAGGTCTGGCGGGTCAGTTGCTTCAAAGTCGGAGGACATGCGTGCAGTTGCTACCGACTTTTACCTGACCTACTGTCTGCAGAGCCTCAGTCAGAGCGTCAGGATGCCTCATGCAGAGAGCAAGTGTGGGCACAGATGCCTTGTCTTGTGACTGAGGAGATGTGCCAGAGGCTTGAGCTGCCTCTTTAGCTAGATGAGCTGCACGCGGCCCTTAGAGCACTTCCCCGTGGTAGTTGTCCAGGTGAGGATGGTTTGACTCCCCGCTTTTTCTTGGAGTACTGGGACTTGCTTGGCTCAGATCTCTACAACGCTTTTCAGTACATCCTGCACACAGGACAGCATGAGTGAGGGCCTGATTTACCTCATTCCCAAGGAGGGTGGCTCCTTGGATGAGATTTGACAGTGGCGGCCCATCACCATCCTCAACTCATCCTACAAAATTCTTGCCAAGGCTCTGAGTTTGAGGATACAACCACTTTTGGAGAGCATTATACATGGGACACAGACAAGTTTTGTCAAGGAGCGTAGTATCCTTGACAACATCTTTACTTTTTGGGAGGCTTCTGCCCTCGCGCGTCTCCGTGGTGAGGATGGGTGATACTCCTTCTCGATTTTGAGAAGGCCTACGATAGAGTTGACTGGGACTTTTTGGAGGGTACTCTTCGCAGGATGGGCTTCTCAGATGCTTGGATCAGAGGTGTGTCAGCTCTTTACAAACGGGCACACAGTCAGGTACTTTTTTCAGGAGGTAGAGGTGATCGTTTCATGCTCACACGTTCGGTCAGACAAGGCTGCCCTCTTGCCCCCTTCCTCTTTCTGTTTTATGTTGAGGCGATGAGCAGGTTTTTGGTTTCACAATAGGTTGGTCTACGTGGCTTAGTGCTCCTATTCGGGGAGATGAGCTACTGGATGCTGAGTTTGCAGACGACTCAGCCTTGTACTTGGATGGCAGGAGGCCAACCTTCACAAGTGTGAGCAGGCTCTTGAGACCTTTTGTTATACATCAGGCGCACTGATCAACTGGAGAAAGACAATGGCTTTCTCGGTTGGTAGTGCTCCTACGCCTGATTGGCTGCCAAGTGAGGGTTTCAGATGGATTCCCCCAGGGACTGCAGTTCGATACTTGGACTGTCAGGTTGGCTTGGACTTGTCTTCTGAGCAGCAGATTGCTCCTCTCCTCCTGTCCATCAGGAGGAAGTTGTTACATTGGAGCTCCGCACGACTTTCTTTGGCAGGCAGAGTTGTAGTGGCAAACCAGGTGTTGTTGGCTACTATGTGGTACATCACTTCTTGTTGGTTCTTTTCGAGTTCCTGTATCAGCTAGGTAGAGAGGCTGATCAGGAACTTCCTTTGGTCAAGGCGTGACACTCAGATAGCCCGGGCAAAAGTGGCATGGCAGGTCATCATTCTTCCTTGTTCTCAGGGAGGGTTGGGGATCATAGACCCAGCACAGCAGAGCAGAGCCCTTCTAGGGAAGTTTGTTGTCAGAGGACTTCTTCCAGGGGAGGAGCCCTAGAAGGAGTTTTTACTTCAACGGCTTAGTGCTAGAGTGCCTCAGGCTGGATTTTCGACCAGATGGATTTTCACAGAGATGCACAGAGTTGGCCTGAGCAGGAGACTGGAGGATGCTTCGCTGTGAGTCTGCTCCGCTCCTGGGAGCAGCTACGGAGAGGCCTGGAGCAGCGTCAACCTACTTGCACGGAGCAACGCCTGAGACAGCCCCTTGTTTGGAACCCCATGGTTAGCACTCAAAGAGGCCACTTGGTTGGTAGTAGGCCTCATGTTTCCTGGGGTCCCATGTCAGAGGGTCCATCACGCACTTTAGGTGATTGGCTACAGTTCTCAGGCTTGTCAGAGGAGCTTCAGGGCATCTAGCTACAGGGCTTGAGAGGGGTGCAGAGCATATGTCAGGACATCGTAGAGGCGGTACCAGCTGGGTGGCTCATGTCGCTTGAGTCAGCAGCACCCAGATGGATGGGGGCCTTCACTCGACTGGAGGTTCTCATCGCAGTTCGAGCTTGTTGAGAGACTGTACCCTCCCTGTTTTTCGAGCTACAGGGTGAGGGACGCTTACACTGAGTTTTAGTAGAGGCCCCACGGGTGGCAGAGTGCTGTTATCAAGGATCCGAGTTGTGGGTATCTGCTGGAGGACTTGTGTCATAGATCTTGACCCAGCAGCTCTTGAGATTGGCCACTGGAGGCTGTGGGTTTGGGAGAGTTGTTCACCAGCACGAGTGCAGTGGAATCCTGGAGAGTGGTTTTGGAGGGACCCTTTCTCCTCATCGGACCATCCAGGTGTCCCTTTCTTTCGGTACACTGTTTGACTGGGACGTCACATACTGGCAGCACGGAGAGAGGCTCATCCTGCTGCAACACTCCATTGGCAGGAGGAGGGTCTCACAGATGAGTTCTTGAAGCATTTTTGGGAAGGGTTGTGGGACTCCAGACAACCGAGGCGAGTCACTTTGGTCCATTGGCGTGGTTGCACATCGAGCTACAGCAGTTGGGAGCTGGCTAGTACATAGTGGTCCCTCGGCAGCATGTGCAGCTTGTGACCATCTTGTGGAGAGTCAACACCACTGTCTTTGGAACTGTCCTTTGGCACAGCAGGTTTGGCTTCGTCTTCTTTGGTTGATGCCAGCTCTCTAGTACACTTGGCGGGCAGCTGCTTGGTCCACTCTCACGGGCCCGGCACTTCAGTTTGAGCTATCCTCCACCAGCAAGATGAGAGTGATGCAGGGGGGTCGACCTACACTCCAGCCTGCTACAGAGCTTACCCCACAGGAGTGGTGCAGTGAGAGAGAGGAGTGTTGGGAGCTCATTTGCGGCCTGTCACTCTGGTTCATCTGGTGGGCCCGTTGCTTCCGCATCTTTGAGGCTCGCCTTGTACCACCGCGAAGACAGTTCGGGATCTTTGGCTAGAGCTGATCCATACTCTCAGAGGACAGTTCAAGAGACTCCAGGGCAGCTCCGACCGCATGCGGGAGCGTAGAGAGGCTTTCCTTCGACTCTGGCGCCCTGGGCCGTTCTTCACCATGGTCCAGGGTGTGCTCAGATGGCACTATCGTCCACCTGTGTGGCTTTTCCCTCCTCCATCTCTTGATTTAGCCTCATTGTACATATGTTGTTCTTTCATTGGGAGAGTCTCCCCCTCACGATTGTTGTAGCCCTCTCTTGTAGAGGTGGTTGTAGAGGCAGTTTCATTAACTAATAGAAGGATCTTTTTCTCGGAAAAAAAAAAAGAAATACCAAAAGGGGTGCCAGTCTTTGGGGCCAATCTCTCTTGGCACAGAGCTACGCCTCGGGCCGTGTCGAATCAATTAAATTGTGAAGTGTGTTAAGTGAATCTCTCGTGTCGCGATAGAATTTAGACTTGGGTGTCCAAGTTTGTTGCAGTGTCCATAGATCATCATTGCAATTCCAAACCACAATGTGAATCTCCTCATCCTCCTCGGTAGGCCCCTCTTTGGGCTCTTGTGTGTCTCTGTGAGTAGGACAATCTCTCAATTGCCTCCTCTAGTCGCTCTGGACATGCTGTGTCCCATAGGCTGCAAGTCCCTATGCAACGACCTTGCCACTAATGATGACGCAACCATTGCGGTATGATTCCTTCTTCCCTTGTTCTCGTGCTTTGAGCATCTAGGTAGGCATGTCTGTCTATGTTCTACTTGTATTGGTGTGAGGTTGTCATCTAGGTAGATTTGGGGGGAGGGGTTGGGGCTATGAGTTCTCGTAGAGTCACCCTCTTTCTAATGAAAGAGAACCTTACCTCTTCGGAGAAGAGTTGGAGGATGAGGGCCCTCCAAATCTTGTTGAAGGGAGGTCCCTCTTCTTCTTTGTACCCAAGCTTGGTACATAGTTCTCTACCATCCGTGTTGGTTGTGGAGTCTTTCTTCTCCACTATGCCGGTGACTCTTATGTTGAGTCGGCCGGCTTGTCACATCTCCTCCTCCTCAAGGGTAGTGTGTACGAGAAGGGATTTCTTCTTCTTGGCGTCCACTTAAGCCTCTTCCTTCTCCGCCGCCTTCTTGACCTCTTTCTTGATGTTTCGCTTCACTACCTTCACCCATCCTTCTATGATGGCCTCCCATCTTTCCCTCAATGCTCTTAGTGATTGCTTGATCTCTTCCTTCTTTGTTCGCCTCGACAATTTCCCCTTCTTCACATGATGGGCAGTCTCGGAGGGAGGCAATTTTTGCCTTGAGTATTTCCATCTCTTCCTTCATTGTGTCTCTCTCCTTATTCCATTCCTCTCCATATTTCAGCCACTCTTTCAGCAAGGTCGCTTTCTCCCTCCATTCCTCTATCTCCTTCCTCCATTCTTTCATCTTGGTCTCGAATGTGGAGGCGCTTATTGGTGGCCGCAAATGTGGAAGTTTGCTTGCCATGGGAGAAGCCACTTTGCTTGTCACACAGAGAGAGAGAGAATGATATATTAACGTCTTCAAAAGGCCAAAATGACCTATGAGACCATCAGATACAAAGTGGTGAATCTAATACAATGTCTGAAGTACAAGTACAAAAAGTACTGAAAGTAAAAATGAAAACTGAAAATGAAGTGTGAAATGTGAAATGTGAAATGTGAAAATGTAGAATAGGCCCTCAATGACAATCTGGGTGTCGTGCTAGAATGCCTCTGATCTTCTGCTGGAGTCTCCGTCGATGTAATGTGCTCCTGTGTCTCGGTCGTGGTCGGAGAGAGAGAAATGTTATATTAACGTCTTCAAAAGGCCAGAATGACCTATGAGACCAAACTGATACAAAGTGGTGAATCTGTTACAATGTCTGGGTACCTTAGTACTAAAGTACTAGGTGTGAAAAGTGTGAAAGTGAATGTGAAAAACTAAATACAAAGTATTAAATAAACTTCTTAGGAGCATTCTGGGTGTCTGGCTAGAATGCTTTTAATCCTTTGTTGTAGTCTCCTCCGGTGAAGTGTGCTTCTGCCTCTTGGTCTTGGTCGTCTCGATTTCCTAAGCTCAATCTCTCTGTCAATTAGGGTGCGTTTGGTATGAATGTGGGTACTCCTTTGTGTTGGCTGCTGGCCTCCTGCTTCCCCTTCCTTCCACTCCTGCTTCACTCGATCCGAAGAAATCTGTGATCTGCCTCTGAGGCTGTAGTGCTCTTTGTCTTCTCATTAGATTATCCGTGTGCCGATGTAGTTCCAGTAGGTACAAGCCTAAGCATCTTTGATCTTGGTATTGCATGACTCTATCTAGAGGTCCAAAGCCTTCTTTAAATAGGCAATGGAAACGCCCACGTATCTCATAGTATACGGTGCAATGGCATATGTAGTGTAATTCTGTCTCCGGCTCCATTCCGCATAACTTGCAAATTCTGCTCTCAGGTGGGATTCCCCTAAATCTGCCAAATTCAATTTCCAGCTGGTGTGAGGATGTACGAATCTGACCAATAGCACATCTCAAACCATGAGACAGGTGGGTATCCATGTAGCTCGGACGAGTCACAAATCCATCTTCAGATAGCTGTAGGAAGTTTTCTTTGTAGTCGGCCATCTTCGTGCCCAATTCTTGTGTAGGGTCTACCCATGTCCTCTTAGTATCCAACTGTATAAGATCCTGACGGATGATTTATTAATCTCCGTTCGTGTAATTGCCAGTGATGGAGCCTCAAGAGAGTATTGGTAGGGGGGTAATCTTTCCATACTGAACCCGTGTCTCTGAAATCACGAAGACAATTGCGCATACCAGCATGATGTATACCCTTTCATTGCTAACTGTCGAGAGGATTCGAGGGCCAATCTAGTATAGCGGCAATTATTTGTATCCCACAAACCATGTATAAAGGACACTGATCTGGTAAGAGCTTCAATTTCTATCGGAGGGGCAGCTAGTTCCTCTCGGATAATCGCGTGTGGTACGGAGGCCTTGGCTCTAATCATTCGGGAAATCATAGATACCAAAGGTCTCTCCATTGGCTTCCAATTATCCTGATCCACAGATGGTCCCCAAATCTTGACCCCATATAGCATAGCCGAAGCCACCACAGTATCAAAGAGCCAAAGTTTTGTTCGTGGTTCCTGAAATTGCACTTGTGAACACATCCTCTCCAACCCTCCCAAGGCCGCAGAGGCTCTGGACAATCTAGCCTCTGCTGCTTTCTTAAGAGTAAACTTCGGTCCTACAAATACCACACCAAGGTATGTGTATGCATCTGTGTACTCTACTGTATCCTGGCCATATGCAAATGTAGGTGCCGATCTCCTAACCCACTGCGGTGTGGTGTTAAACACCATAGCTTTGGTTTTACCCAAATTCACTGACAGTCCGCTATCCTCCGCGAATTTATGTAATGCATCTAACTGCCTCTGCATTCCATCTGGTGATTCTGCTATCAATACAATATCATCTGCATACAACAACAAAGGGATCCATGACCCTGCAAGTTGAGCACCTCTGTCACCCTCTCTCTCAATGTAATCTGATACCTCATCTATATACATACCAAATAAAGTAGGGGACAATGGGCATCCCTGCTTTACTCCAACGGTGGAATGAACAATGTCGGAATCCCCTTCTGGAGTATGTACATAACCAGTTACTGACCCATATAAGGCCATGATCCCCCAGATAATCTCTTTGGGGACCCTAACTCTTGCATCCTGCGCATCAATCTGGCCCTTGGTACTGTATCAAAACCTTTCCGAAAATCCACAAAGCAACAATACATCCTTCTCCCGCTTGCTCTTCCTTCCTCAATAATGGCTCTGAGCGTAAGAATATGATCTAGAGTGGAATAACCCCTCTGAATCCAGCTTGTGTTGTTGCCCTTATGCCCTCATTCTCTGCCCATCTACTCAGTTTTTGTTCCAGAATGGATGCGTACAGTCGGGTCAATGTGTGACCCACCATAATGGTACGGTAGTTCCCGGGTATCATAGGATCCCCTGACTTGAAAATAGGTATGATAGTAGATAATTTCCAAGATTCAGGTAATCTTTCACACATGACCCGATTAAACAGACGAGCAAGGACTTCTGAAAGTAGATCCCTTGCATGGATCAAATGTTCTGCTACTAGACCCTCATGATCATATGCTCTTCTTGTCTTTATCTTATCAATGGCTTTTTCCACCATTTCCGTAGTAGTAGAGAGAGAGAGAGAGAGAGAGAGAGAGAGAGAGAGAGAGAGAGAGAGAGAGAGATTTATTTGCTAAAGTTTTTTCGTTTGGGTAGGCTCCACGTTCATTTGATTCACAAATTACTGCCATGTTGAAGAGACTAACAGGCTAGCAAGAGAATTTTCAATCAGGAATTGGCCCATGCTAGTACTTCTAGACACTCATGATGCTAGCAAGCCAGAAAATCCATATCCACCTCACTGCATCGTAGGGTCTGGTGAAGAGAACTTGGTGCCTGGTATGTTGTCATTCAATCGGACACTTATTTTGTCTCTCTTTCTGTCTTTCTCTGCTACATGTTCGTCCTGAATGCAGCTCTACAGTGGCTAGAACACGATAAAAACGCCTTTTAATGCACAAAGATTGCATCAATGGCTTTATTGAGGGGCTTGCAAGCAGATGGGAGCAATCTGATTGTAGACTGGGTGCAGAAAAACAAAGTACAAGTGGTATTTGAGTTGTTTTAAGTGTGTTTTTTGCAGTTCGTTGTTAAACTGGGTCTTTCATTGTTCTAAAAGGATCTCCTTTACTCAAGAGGACTCTGATGTTTACTAACAAGATCTGGTCTATGCTATGTTTTGTATTGTTGAAACATTAGTCTTTTCTTACTGCTGCAATTAGTGTAATTTATGTGCTATTGTGGTATCCACACATTACTCGGCTTTTTCTTAACAAGAATGGTTAGCACATGATGGCTAGAGTTTGTTAGGCAAAAGAAAAGCAGAATTAATCATAATCTGTACCTACCTATACCCTTGCACAAGTGTATGCACTTATAATGGTACGCTCACACATGCTTGTGTGTGCATGCGTGCACACATACAGAGAAGCAAGTTTGGTCTAGTTATTTTTACACCACTAAAGACTCTCTTTTAAGCATTTGCATGCTCCAAATGCCAACTTAGTAGGTTCTCTCGAATCGTGCGATAAAAGTGTTCCTTTTTGTGACTTACCAGCATTATTTTGTAGCATCAATAGCGTTCCTTTGTGATGTGTGCTTGCTGGGCTTCATTAACCCCAGCTAGGGGAACGTACTGCAGGCTGGAAACTACCCTGATGTGCAGCCTTCAATTTGGCCCTATATTGTCTTCATGAGAGCCACCCGATCAACCACTTAACTTGTTTGTTTGGAGGTAGTGGACAGCAGAGGGGATTGATGCATTAGATCTTGTCATATTAGCCCAGAATTGCTCCATTTTTTGAGAGTTACCATGGAAAGTATCTCCTTTGAGTATCATATAAGCCCAGAGTTGTTCAGTTTTCGGAGAATTACAGTAGATCCCTCATTGGAGAGTCACTTGGAGGTTTGATCAACTGATCATTGAGGTAACTCGTCCATCTATGGAACATACAAACAAATACCACTATAGTTATGGGTCGGGGGCCCTTCAGAGAGTTATTGGGAGCCCATGACTGTGTGATCGTCTCTTTTCATCAGTGTTGAATAGGAACTTGCAGCCTGTGAGATATCAAATCCAGAAATACATATGGCATTTTGGAACTGCAATGGGTCATTATGGACACACCCAGGGAGATTAGAGAAGGCAATGGAGGGCAAAGACATAAATCATGATGCTATTTACAAGATGCATTAGAGCCTAGAGCAGGGCTTGCGGAGAGTACATGGCTACAGGTGGGAGTGACTACGTAAGAAGTGTTTGCGCCACAACACTTCCAGAGGCTCAAGGGGTGTAGCAGCACTTTACAGACGAGAGCTACATGGGTGGGTACAGATCGTGGCAAGAGATCCAAGGTGTGGGTGAGGCTACAACTATCTGAGGAGCACTTCATATACATCCTATGTTAGTTCAATCTGTCAGCATCGAAGGTTGCGTGGCGACAAGGGTAGACCCAGGGAGGGGGCCGAGAGATGGGGAAGGAGAGGAGGAGAGAGATGCACACTCACCATACACATGCATAATAGAGGAGATATGAAGTATGCTAGTCTAGGAGCGGTCATCTTGATGGGAGACTTTTAAGGTTGGACACAGAGCAGGCTATGGTTTTGAGAAGGCAGAGATGCTACACCCCTTGATAAGTCGGCAGCTTAGAGGACTTATGAGGACACAGGGACTCCCACGGCCTATGGTTGCCATCTTTTCTGGCTAGGGTCAAACAAAGTCTCGTTATAACGAGATGGCCAGTGACCCAGCTTAGGAAGATTGACATGCATCTTTCCGACTGTTTGAGAGGGGGTAGTACAATGGACTACATACTCTGGATTTAGAGAGGTGGTACATCTCATCTCCTCTGTTGCCATCTTCCGATTACCTATTGTTGCCAATCATACATATCTCTCACTCTCCCTTACTTATGTAGCATCTACTTACATACCACCTACATACACACCTCATACTGCTATATACTTCATATATGATCTTCCCATGATCTTGCCGACGCCTATACCCACCAAGTATATGAGGGCATCTATCAATTGAACCCTTTGACACCGTTTGGGACACTCACTAATCAGCTATCCTCCATACTGTATACTTCAACTACTGTCATTAGCTTTCCCCACCCCAGAACAAGTGGAAATGCACCGTGTGGGACTATACCCCAGAACAGATTGGTAGAATGATGGGTGCAGAGAGGTGTACAATTGTCTCCTTGCACATCATGCATTGGAAGAGATCTCAAACACCCAGAACTGCAACCAGATGAGGATTCTCACCTGCAATGAAAAAATGGCGATTCAAGGAGTCTCAATAGTTGAGACTTTTATGGTCACCTATGCATGGTTAGACATGTTGCCATGGCATGGCGCCAGCTCAGAGAGCTCTTCCACTCATTCCCATCAGAGATGGCATGGCTATGGAGAGGGACTATACCTTGCACCTCGGCTGCTAGTGATACCAGAGCCCCCATAGCCATTCTCACCTCATCTACTTTCTTCTTTACAGAGATGTGGAGCAGGCCATATGCTGCCTACAACATGGTGTTCAGCTGATTGCACAGGCATGTAGAGTGAGACCACATGAAATGCCAAGTGACAACATTTTTTATTATGAGCTAGCCAAGTGAAACTATTTGACAAGTCCCAGTGGCACCCCTCGTCAACGCCCACCAGCACCAAATGACTTGTGCCAGTCGACCATAGCCGCACTGGTAGACAAGAACAAGAAACTTTTGCTAGCAAGCTTGTTAGCACACTCAGCGGGATAGGCCAAAACAATGGCCTATTAACCCATCAATAGTCACTAGAAGCTGATCTGTAAAGCAATGCCACACCAGATATCCATTGCTCTGGGAAACCCATCTGCTGTATAGTATCCATTAAAAAACCCCAATCAACATGATTGTATGTCTTCCTAAATCAAGAAAGATGATGGTGAATAGATTGTCCAAGATGCATCTGACATGAACATAGCCATTTTTGATGTAGGAATGAGTTCCGACAAGAAGGCACATCCTCTCTCTCTCTCTCTCTCTCTCTCTCTCTCTCTCTCTCTCTCTCTCATAACAGGTCTTGAGTTCAACTCTCCTTGTCAGATAGATCTTTAAGGTCTCTTGGGATAGTTTCCTATGATGTTAAAATTCTCTTCTTCTTCGTCTCTCTCTCTCTCTCTCTCTCTCTCTCTCTCTCTCTCTCTCTCTCATCATCATCATTCTAGGGAATTTCAATGCTAGGACTGCACATCATCAGACAGTATTTTATGATACTTCAGAGGAGATGCTGAGAGAGTTGGATGTTGCAGAGACGGGCCTATCTAGACTATCACAGGATGGAGAACACATTGAGTATGGACAACACTTGATAGACATGGGATTGCACATGGATTGGCCATCTTGAATGGCCTACAAAGATTTCCCGCTGCGGGGGTTTTACATGCTTTCCACATAGACATGGACTAGCACAGTGGATTATGTCATGGCACAGCCGAGCCTCATCTCTAATATCCAGGATCTCACGGTTGGACCCAGACCTGTTGGTGTGGCAGTGGATCATGCTCTTGTGTCGTTGACCATCTCTTTTCAGTTTAGTGTAGCACACAGGCTATGGGCAGCAGCCCCTACTCTCTACACCTTCACGCGGGAGACGGACTCTGTATACATAGATGGGATCTATAGACGCCTGTGCACAGAGGAGCCAGGGCGACCTCTGGAGGAGCTTACTACTATACTGACTTAGACACTACATGATGCAGCAGCAGAGGCATACCCACATACCCAGCCTGAGTAGAGACGCCGTTCGGGGAGCATGCCCCAAATAGTTGGTATGATGAGGAATGCCGGGACACTAGAGCTAGACTTCAGAGGGAGGTGCTTTTGGGGACATCACTCACAGACAGTCACAGATTGACTTCCGACGCCTAGTGCGGCGGAAGAAGAGGGCATTTTTGGCTCGCTTAGAGCAGGATCTATACCAGCTATTCTTGAGTCAGGACTCACGTGAGGCATGGCGGCTCTTTCATGAGCACCCCCCCCCTCCCATCACTTCTATCACTTCTACAGAGGCCTGGGGCCAGTATGCATCATCTCTGTACACAGTTCTGAACAGCCCCCCTTCTCGACCCCCCCAATCCATGCCCACACACATGTGCTTTTTTCATCGTTGAGATGGTGAGGAAAAGCCATTGACAGGATGAGGACTGGGAGAGCATATGATCATGATGGCTTAGTGGCTGAGCATTCGTCCATGCATGCCAGAGATTTACTAGCAGAGCTTCTAGCAGTTATGTTTAACCGTGCCATGTGTGAGGGCTTGCCTGACACTTGGAGCCTATCTACTATTGTACCTATCTTCAAGTCGGGAGACCCTATGGAGCTTGAGATTTATCGCACTATCATGATTGGACACACATTGGCACGGTTGTACGCATCTATTCTTGAGCAGCAACTGAGTAGATAGGCCCAAATACATGGACACCCACTTGTCTCATGGGATACGATGTGCTATTGGCCAGATACGCACATCCACACCAGCTGCGGATCGAGAGTGGGAGATACAGCGGAGTACCAGCAGAGGCCAGGACATCCCCCTGTGTGACATCGAGCCTGAGACAGAGTTGCACTACACATGCCACTGCCCCGTCTACTACGAGATACGAGGCTGCTTCCATTGCTTGTTCAGAGAGGGCTTTAGACCATTCTCTAGAGTCATGCGGTACGAGGATCAGAGATGCCTGGGTTTGTTTTGCTCGAGCTGTGCAGACATAGAGAGAGCGTGATGAGAGGAGAGGCTAGCCAGGCTCAGAGACAGATCACAGACTTCGTTAGAGCTGCCACTGAACACGCGGAGGAGTTACTGCCACAGCAGAGCTCGTCGCCTCACACCAGAGGCACACTGATCAATCGAGCGACTGAGCTGGGGAGATCCAGACGCCCACGACTGCGGAGGACTACATAGCATCGACGGAGGCTGCATCAAAGGATTCGGATCACTTTGGCTCGACATGCATGACGCGCCCGGTTAGACTACTGACCATGGAGGAGATTGATGAGACCCGCCAACGACCGATGTTGGATCTCTTGTGATCTAGCTATCCCAGCCAGCTGTTTAGCTGCTTAGTTCACACCTAGCAGTTCAGGATTCCATAGTATTTTATTTTGTCATTTTGTCATCTTGTTACTCTGACTTTGTATTAGATCCACCACATTGTAACTTTCTGGTCTCATAGGTCACTTTGGCCTTTTAAAGACGTTAATATAACATTTCATTTCATTTCATCTCTCTCTCCCCCCCCCCCCCCCTTTTCTTTCTTGGCTAGAAAAGGGGCTGTATTCTGTGTACAGAAGAGACCTCTGGAGATGCTCAATGGCCGCAGAGGGCCAACTGGAAGAGTGGACTATGTACACCGTTGTTCCTATCCACAAGTCCGGGGCACTTTTGACCCCCAAAAACCCCCCAAAACCACATCATGATTGACCATTCATTGGCCAAGCTCTATGCGCAGTACTTGAGGTAGAGCTTAGTACACATGCAGAGCAGGATGGCCTAGAAGCACCTTGACATCTACCTGAGCCGCTGAGCGTCACCTTTACTTGCTCTGCATGTCGGGTATGTAGCTCTGGTGATGCTAAAGCACCAACTTTTAAGAGCCTTGCACAAAGGGTGGGTATTTGACATTTAGTCACACCTGCTATGATGTATGCAGCAGAAGTTTTTGACTCGTAGACTCACAGCCTCATGATGTACACGGGGTCACAGATTATGATGTTATGACTATCATCCACAGCCCCACATTATAGTTTTAGACCAGAGCTAGCCCATGCTAATTGAGGTAGTCTGTGACAATGTAGCAGAGATTCGGCCGGACCTAGATCCCTCCTGGCCAGTCTCTACGAGTCCTCTGAGCTCTCTCCCAACTACTGACCATCCTGATCACTGACATGCGTTTCAAATTGTGGGCTGTTTCTCTATCTCTTCCACACACTGGGGCTGTTGATGGATCAAACCGCTCTAGGATCAATAACACCCCCATTGCATTCTCCCTCAGCATAGAAGAGAAGTTTTAGCTTACGAGGAACAATGTTACGAGACCTCAAAGGTCTATAAGATGAGCCTTGATAATGATAGTACACCATGCAACTCGAGGACGGGTGTCTCTAGTGCCATCAGAACGAGCCGATAGAAAGTTGCACACTAGGCATTGCAGCTGAGATAACCCTTGGATGCAACATCCAACAAGAGGTGGTATACCTGGTACACAACCATAGCTCTCCCGAGTGGTAAGTGCATGCAAGACCAATGGCAGAGCTCCCTTGAAGTGGACTTCAAAACTGGCTCAAACTTTACTGTGCTGAAACATCAAAGCCCACATGAAATGCCAAGTGACGACATATTTGATTATGAGCTAGCCAAGTGAAACCATTTGACAAGTCTCAGTGGTACCCCTCGTCAACGCTCACCAGCACCAAATGATTTGTGCTAGTAGACAAGAAAAAGAAACTGTTGCTAGCAAGCTCATTAGCACACTCAGCGGGATAGGCCAAAACAGCGGCCTATTAACCCATCTATAGTCACTAGAAGCTGATTTGTAAAGCAATGCCACACCAGATATCTATTGCTCTGGGAAACCCATCTTCTGTATAGTACCTACTAAAACACCCCAATCAACATGATTGTATGCCTTCCCAATTTAAGAAAGATGATGAAAATTGGCTGGGCTGACTGTCATCCCCACTCAATAGCCTCAAAAGGGTGAATAGATTGTCCAAGATGCATCTGACCTGAACATAACCATTTTGGATGTAAGAATGAGTTCCGACAAGCAGGCACATCCTCTCTCTCTCTCTCTCTCTCTCTCTCTCTCTCTCTCTCTCTCTCTCTCAACCTGCAGCCCGCCCCTTGGCAGCGTAGCCTGCAGCCCCTCCCCCTCGCGTAACCTGCAAGCAGTGCGCCACCCCCTCAAGCCAATCCCCCCCCTCCTCCCCTCCCCCCCCAAGGTGCAATGCTCTCAGAAAACAGAGTTTCAAAACAGTTTTTTCAGCCCTGCAGGAAAACAGAATTTGCAGAAAATAGAGAGCGCAAAATTAAAAAATATACAGAAAATTCGGAAATCGCAGAACTTGCAGAAATTGCAGTTGCAGAAAGCAGGACTTTGTTCTGATTTGCAGAAATTGTAGGAAATGCAAATGTATGCCATGTATGCTTAATGTGGGAGAACATGTATGCATAATGTGGTGCGTGTAGTGTGGTCTCCTACTACCAGTGCAAATTTCCTCTCGTTTTTTGGCGGCGATCAAGCATGAGGAAACAAAATGATAAGCCCGACCACTTAGAGGATGCAGTTCAAAAGTGCAAGGAAGAAATGACCGAAACCATTAACAAGATTAACTGCAACCTATTGGGCACAATAAAAATGCTCGAAGAACGTGTGTTGGCCCAAGAAACCAAGATAACTACACTGGGGGATCGTGTGACGGCCCAAGATGAAGAGATTGCGTCACTCAAGAGGGAGCTCGTTGAGGCACGAAATACACTTGAAGAAGGAGAATAGCAACCTTCAGTAATAGAAGAGCTCAACACGATCAAAGAGCAAGTGCAAGCCATCAAGGAGGGGGAAGAGCAGCACAAAGAAATGACGACCTCTTGGGTGGACGTTATTACAAAGACTCAACGGAAGGTAGATGATGCCGAGAAATGGATTGAGGTTGCCAAGAAAGGAAAAAGCAAGGAAACAACGTCCACACCCACCATTATTAACCTGACACTAGAAGGGGAGCGAAGAAGGCGTGTGCGCTCTCTATATGTGAGAATTTGCGGCCTTAAAGACAAAGATAATGTGGACGAAGAGGTAAAAGAACTCATGGCTTTGATGGGGGTTCATGACCCGATGCACTCAAGAGCTTGGAGAGTGGGCAACAAGAAAAATGGGAGCAAGGGCGAAATCTCGAAAGAAAGGGCACTCATCCTTCGTTTTTTCTCCATGGAAGCGAAAAAGGACTTTTTGAAGAAGAGACTAACTCTAAAGAAAACGGGCATCTTTCTCGGAGATGACCTTACCCTCTCAGATTGCTCATATGCAGGAGGTAATGCCAGAGATTAGAGCGGCAAGGGAAAAAGGTAAGATTGCCTTTTACCGAGATGGGAGAGTGGTAATATTAGAGCGACGCTCCACATAATGGTGTGAGGCCTATGGGACCACACTCAAAGTTGCGACCTGGAATTGTAATGATATATGCGCCTTGATGTGGGTGCTTTTGAGGATACTTATACGGGAAGGGACATCGTCTTCTACTCTGAGACACATCAGGCCCCTGGGCAATCTATGCCTCACATGAGTGGATACAGATGGGAGACAGGCTGTAAATAGGAGACACGATCAGAGCGTAGAGGGCGGGGCTCAGGAGGAGTAGCAGTGTTATTCAAGGAGGAGTTGCAGCCATTGATACATATAGCTCGCAGGGATGAGCAAGCTAGGTACATGTGGGTGAGATTGAGAGCAGAGACATGCAGATATCTTTACATTGCTATTTCCTACTTTCCCCGAGTACGTTAGTGTATGCACCACCCAGCGGATAGTCCCCCTTTTCTATTTTGGATGATGACATATGGGAGTTCTCTAGAGATGGGGACATCATCATTCTAGGGGACTTCAATGCTAGGACTGCCCATCATCAGACAATTTTTTATGATACCTTAGAGGAGATGCTAAGAGAGCTGGATGTTGCAGAGATGGGACTATCCAGACTATCACAAGATGGGGAACATACTAAGTATGGACGACACTAGATAGACATAGGGACTGCACATGGATTGGTCATCTTGCACATGGATTGGTCATCTTGAATGGCCTATAGAGATTTCCCGCTATGGGGTGTTTTACATGCTTTCCACACATACATGGAACCAGCACACTGGATTATCTCATGGCACAGCCGAGTCTCATCTCTAGTATCCAGGACCTCACAGTTGGACCCAGACCGGTTGGTGTGGTAGTGGATCATGCTCTTGTGTCGTTGACCATCTCTTTCTAGTTTAGTGTAGCACACAGGCCACAGGCAGCAGCCCCTACTCGTTACACCTTCACGCAGGAGAGGGACTTTGTATACATAGATGGGATCTACAGAAGCCTGTGTACAGAGGAGCCAGGGCGACCTCTGGAGGAGCTTACTACTATACTGACACAGACATTACATGATGTAGCAGCAGAGGCATACCCACATACCCAGCCTGAGCAGAGATGCCGTTCTGGGAGCATGCCCCAGAACAGCTAGTATGATGAGGAATGCCACGAGACTAGAGCTAGACTTCAGAGGGAGGTGCTTTTGGGGGACATCACTCAGAGACAGTCACAGATTGACTTCCGACGCCTAGTGTGGCGGAAGAAGAGGGCATTTTTGGCTTGCCTAGAGCAGGGTCTATACCAGCTATTCTTGAGTCAAGACTCACGTGAGGCATGGCAGCGCTTTCATGAGCACTCACCCCCCCCCCCCCCCCCCCCTTTCCTCCGCCATTACCTCTACAAAGGCGTGGGGCCAGTACGAGTCATCTCTGTTCACAGTTCCTGGACAACCGCCCCTTCCCGAACCCCCGATCCATGCCCCCACACATGTGCTTTTTTCACCGTTGAGATGGTGAGGAAGGCCATTGACAAGATGAGGACTGGGAGAGCATATCATCATGATGGCTTGGTGGCTGAGCACTGCATGCATGCCAGAGATCTACTAGCAGAGCTTCTAGCAGTTATGTTTAACCGTGCCATGTGTGAGGGCTTGCCTTATACTTGGAGCCTATCTACTATTGTACCTATCTTCAAGTCAGGAGACCCTATGGAGCCTCGGAATTATTGCACTATCATGATTGGACACACATTGGCACGGTTGTACGCATCCATTCTTGAGCAGCAACTGAGTAGATGGGCAGAGAGGGAGGGGATACGCGCAACCGGGCAGGCAGGGTTCAAGAGAGGTTTTTCTACTCTTGACCATATCTTGACGCTCAGAGCCATCATTGAGGAGGGCAGATCACTTGGGAGACGGATCTATTGTAGCTTTGTGGACTTCTGCAAAGCATTTGACACAATACCCAGAGCTAGATTGATGCGCAAATTACAGGAGATGGGAGTACCCACAGAGCTCATTTGGGGGATCATGGCATTATACAGGTCAGTAGTGGGGCATGTACGCACCTTAGAGGGTCTATCTACACCGGTTCACTCCACTATTGGGGTGAAGCAGGGTTGCCCGCCCTCTCCTACTCTATTTGGTATGTATGTGGATGAGGTTTCTGACTACATTGAGAGAGCTGGTGATAGAGGTGCACAGCTGGCAGGGACATGGATTCCACTATTGTTATATGCTGATGATATTGTGTTGATCCCCGACTCTCCGGAGGGGATGCAATGTCACCTGAATGCTTCGCATAGGTTTGCCCATGAAAGTGGTTTGTCTGTCAACCTTGGTAAAACCAAGATCATGGTATTTAATACCACCCCACAGTGGATCAAGAGGTCAGCGCTCGCATTCACATACGGCCAGGAGATAGTGGAGTATATAGATGCTTACACTTACCTTGGAGTGGTTTTTAGTGGACTAGCATTTTCGTTGAGGACAGTAGTAGAGACTAGATTGACCAGAGCCCATGCAACATTGGGTAGATTAGAGAGGATGTGTTCACAGGTTCAGTTTCACGAGCCTCGGACGAAGCTCTAGCTCTTTGACACTTTGGTGGCTTTTGCATTGCTCTATGGAGCTGAGATTTGGAGACCTTCATTGGATCATCACGGGAGGACTGGTCGCACTGATGGATGGGGGGACATGGAGAAGCCACTAGTCTCTATGATCTCGTAGCTCATTAGAGCCAAGGCTTCAGTACCGTGTGCCATTATCCGAGCAAAGCTAGCTGCCCCCCCACTAGTGGTTGAGGCGCTCACCAGATGTGTCTCCTTCATACACCGCATGTGGGAACTTCCCAGAGACAGATATGTCCACCTTGCACTTGAGTCCTCTTGACAGTTAGCCATGCAGGAAGATACAACATGCTGGTATGGGGAGATGACATCATGATTTCAGGCGCATGGCTTCAGCATAGATAGATTGCCCCCCTTCCAATACTCATTGCATGCTCCCTCTTTGACCTTACACAATCGGAGATCACCAGGCTCATCCACCAAGACCTGACTCAGCTGGACACCAAGAGGACATGGATACAGCCAGCACAGGAGTTGGGCACGAAGATGGCTTTCTACAGAGAGCATCTTCTTCAGATTACAAAGGACGGTTTTGTGACGAGGCCCAGATACATGGACACCCACTTGTCTTATGGGATACGATGTGCTATTGGCCAGATACGCATATCGTCACACCAACTGGGATCGAGACTGGGAGATACAGCGGAGTACCAGCAAAGGCTAGGACATGCCTCCAATGTGACATGGAGCCTGAGACAGAGTTGCACTACACATTCCAGTGCCCCGTCTACTACTAGATACGAGGCCGCTTCCACTGCTTGTTCAGAGAGGTCTTTGGACCACTCTCCAGAGTCATGCGGTACGAGGATCAGAGATGCTTGGGTCAGCTGCGCAGACACAGAGAGAGCCTGATGAAGGGAGAGGCTAGCCGGTCTTGGAGACGGATCACAGACTTCTTTAGAGCAGACACTGGACATCCAGAGGAGCTACTACCACAGGAGAGCTCGTCGCCTCACACCAGAGGCACACTGATCAACCGAGCGACCGAGCTTGGGAGATCCAGACGCCCACGACTGCAGAGGACCACACAGCATCGACGGAGGCTGCATCAGAGGATTCGGATCACTTTGGCCCGACATGCACGACGCTTGGTCAAACTATTGTTCATGGAGGAGATTGATGAGGTACGCCAGCGACCGATGCTGGATCTCTTGTGATTTAGCTATCCCAACTAGTTGCTTAGTTCACACCTAGCAGTTTAGGATTCCATAGTATTTATTTTGTCATTTGTCATTTTTGTTACTCTGACTTTGTATCAGATCCACCACATTGTAACTTGCTGGTCTCATAGGTCACTTTGGCCTTTTGAAGACGTTAATATAACATTTCATTTCATTTAATTTCTCTCTCTCTCTCTCTCTCTCTCTCTCTCTCTCTCTCTCTCTCCCCCTTTCTTTTTTGGCTAGAAAAGGGGCTGTATTTGTGTACATAAGAGACCTCTGGAGATGCTCAATGGCCTATCACCCAGAGGAAGTACAAAAGCGAGGTAACAATGCGTAGGCTATGTAAACATCAAGGTGGTCTGTACGATGAGAGTAAAATGAATCACTGGGAGGTGCATAATGCCATGTGATGTGGGCATGATCCCGCCTGAAAAGAACTGACAATCTTGCCCATGTGTGAAGAAAGGCACATCTATGCTGCTCCGCTGCCCTGGAGGAGCTGGCTGAAGAATCTCATTGATGGTTGGGTGGTGAGCTTCTGTCGTCCACCTCCTCTTGCTGTGTGAAGCACGAAGAAGGCTGTTCCAGCCTGTGCACATGTTTACAGTTGGAGGTAGTTCAAGAGCCCTGTGGCCATTTGATGGGATGCAGTGTTGCTTGCGTCTCAAGGATAAGCTTTACTGGGGCTCCTTGATGGTGGTGCCTTGAACCGTTTTTACAGCCAGCACGTGCTGTGCAGGCATGCACAATGGTGTTATAAACAACGGGGATGGGTGGGGTTCAGTAGCAGAGCGGAAGACAACTTGTGGGTTCTTTTTTACCGGCAAAGCGCGTGTCCACATAGTAGTACAAGCACACATGACACTACTTGTTTGTTCAAAGTACGGCTACATGTTCATATCATGAAAATTTTGTCATGGTTATCTAATAGTATGAAATGTTTAACGTGTTGTCATGAACAATCACTTACACCAATTGTATGTTTTGATCTTTGACAGATGGTCGTCGTTGGCATATGCACAGATGTTTGTGTGCTAGACTTTGTGGTCACTGTGCTTTCAGCAAGAAATCATGGCATTTTGTCTCCTCTAGAGGAGGTTGTTGTGTACAGCAAAGCATGTGCAACTTATGATCTACCTGTGGAGGTTGCGAAAGGGATTGATGGGGCTTTAGCTCATCCACAGGCAAATTTCTCTTTATCCCTTGTTCAATCTTTGCATTTATGCACATACACGTGCTTACCTCACATAAAATCTTTGGACGTATTATACTACCAACAGAAGCTGAGAAAACATGTACATTTGTCAAAAACCAGCAGGCTCGAACATAAATCTAAAACTAGCACATGTGCACAGCACACTGCACGTGCCCATATCTTGAACAGGCATAAGCACAATTGCTCATGGTTTTCTCAACTACTTGATTATGCACATCTCAAATGTTTTTTCCTTATTTTTTCCAGGATGCAGCCCACTATCTTGGTTTATATATGGCAAAGTCAAGAGGAGCTGTTGTTGCTGATAGCATAACTTTTCCTGAAGCCAATTCTCACCTTTGAACAGCAAACAACCATTAGCTTTTGGCTAGGGATGCTTCCCAGTGGTGGCATTTGTATAGTGGTGTTCTGCAGTCCAAGATAGATAAAGGGTGGAAAATCACCATGAGCTCAACTAAAAGAAAAATTAGGTATAAGTAAACCTTGAGAATGTACAATTATGTTGTAAGATTTATTGCAAAAGAGGCCATAAAAGATTTCAAGGGTGTGAAGGCACCTAACTAATTTTTTCATGGTTTATATTGTTTATGTGAAATGTGAGCTTGAATTTGTTGTGTATGGGTCCAGTATAACTATCATGTATCCTCTATCCTGACCTGTGTCTGAGTCTGAATGCTACATGTTAATATTCTTAGCTACCATTGTCAGCATCGTACCTGCTTGTAGCATGCACGGACAAGTGCATGAAGCACACCGTGGATGCAAAGTTCAGGGGTGAAGTCCAAATGGATGTGAGGAGGCCTAGATGGCCATAGGGATGTTCAGCGTGGCATACCATAGACTTGGGCACAATCGGCCAATGTCGCAGTCAAGTATGGATGACCAGGTCTGCATAAAGGGGACTCCTATGGTTGAGTGGTGAGCTTCTGACTGTGCTTCTATGTCAGAGAACTCTTGGAGGAGGCTTATGTCTCGGGGCGTTCCCCCCTCGGTAATCCAACACGTCCACCTCCTCTTGCAGTGTGAAGCACGGAGAAGGCTGTTCCAGCCTGTGCACACGCTCCACAAACCAATCAGCTCTAGACTATTCCATCAACCTTGCACACTGCCTCCGCTTGTTGTGAAGCGGCTGCGTGCACCTCAAAGCAAAAGCGGATTGTACCAACACCTCCGTCAGAACGCTTGGTGGGAGGGGGGGCAACATGTGCCAGCTGATCTGTCACCGAAAACTGTACTCGCCTGCTCCTGCTCCTGCCAGCTGATCTGTCATGAAAGCGAAGGCTGGCACGATTATTACGACAGCTGTTATGTCAGAAGCTTACATGATTCCGTGTGCTGACGAGAGGTCATTGGCTGCATGTCTTGGCATCCCGGCTGCAGAATTGTCGTGCATTCAACAACTGCAGTTGATATTCTGGTGTAGAATCGCCAGTAAGTGGATGGCAACGATCAGCTGCCCCTCGACCACCAACCTTGACGGTGGGGAAAACCATATCAATCTAAATATCTTCTGTACTGCATCAGGGCTTCATAGTAAAACACACCTTAAGAGATGAAGGCTATGTTTTGGGAACATACACACACACACACACACACACCTGCACATGCTCACACGGGCATAGATCGCTGCCACCAATAATAAAAAAGAGCAGCAAAGGTGTGTGCATGCATGCAAGCGTGCGTGCACACTCACCTCTCAGCTGCAAGCTCACATTCTCTCTGAGGATCGCTAAATAGCAGGTTCTACTCTACTTATGCACCTCTCCTCTCATTTGGCTGAGTGCACCTTCTTCTTCGAGAAAATGCAGCAGCATATGGAAGCTGAGAGAGTGAGAGAGAGAGCCCAGTCGCTCTGGGACGGAGCTTCCGTAGCTTATTACAGCAAACTTAAACTAAGGATTTTGTCGTGTCCGTTAATACTTCTTTTGGAGATTCATATAAAACACTAGTAAGGCCGAAGGGGGCCTCTATCTCTCTCTCTCCCCCTCTCTCCCTCTTTATCGCGTGCAAAGGGTTTTTTTTTCGTTTTGGATTTTAGCTTTCAGGTTGCAGATTGCGACACGTGTAAAGGGATCTCCCTTCCGTCGTATTATGTTAGTAGACTAGTACGGCCGAAGGCAGCCTCTCTCTCTCTCTCCCTCTCTCCCTCTTTATTGCGTGTAAAGGGATTTTTTTTCGTTTTGGATTTTAGCCTTCAAGTTGCAGATTGCGACACGTGTAAAAGGCTCTCCATTCCGTCGTATTATGTTAGTAGATTTCTTAATTGAATTTTTTTTCACACTTTAATATTACAATGGGATTCAGACGTTAATTTTTTGGATAGAGAGGCACACCTTGCCAAATGCAAGGGACGAGTCTTGCAATGAGAAGAATCCAAAAGTAGACACATTGTTGGCACATCGTTTGACACCTAAGGTTATGTTTAGTTTTGTCAAATATTAAAGCGTGGTCACGCTTAAATGATTTTTTAGGCATCAAAATATAATCTGACACACAAATGTAGTTCCAGTTAATATGCGTCTAAACAGTGGGCCGTTTTTCCACTCAGGGAGCCTCATGACAAATGCCATCTGCCACCCTCCATACTATCTCGCACGGGCGGCTTCAAATGGGATCTACGATTGAGGTGATTCGCACCGTGAGATGCACATTTGTAAATTCGGAACATTTGGTAAATTCAAGGAGAAAAGTAAATTCGTGGCAGTCTGCACCCCATGTCTTGAACCTGTGACCTCCCCATTGCGAGCCATGTGCACTAACCACTACGTCCGCATGCAGTCGTTGAAATATAGGGGATTCGAGTATGTCATATTGTAAATTTGGGCCGATTAGTAAATTCCGGACAAATTTGTAAATTCAGGCAGAGTAGTAAATTCAGGACGATTGCTGAATCTGACGGTCCACGATTGGCGCACCCCGTGCTTTCCTCTTCCACCATTGATCCCATTTGAACATGTCCGTGTGATATAGTGATGAGAGTCTGCCACTAGAATATTTTCTAGGGATTTTGACACGCTTTTTAAAGATCAAAATTTGAACACACATACTCGTATATATTCCTAATGGCTTCAAAAAAAAAATCACTGCCTACATAGTGCAAGAACACTCTAAAGAGAAAAAAACGTTGAAAGAAAATAAAGCAATAGAAAAACACAAATGTATCAATGTGCACTCGACCACCTCTCTATAAAGACCACCTCTCTATAAAGACGTGAAAAGTCTTTTGACTACTACTTTCATATGTCTTTTCATTTCCTAAACTCACCCTTCACTTATGCATTGAAAGGACTTTTACTTTTTTGAGATTGGGAGACCTAGGGTAAAGGGGCCATGTTAAGGCTACCTAAGCTTTGGAGCAAATTGCGAGCTCGCTGTTGCACAGATCTTTTGTTGGAGGGGCGCTATCAAAAGGCCAGTGCAAGGCGCAGCTATGACAAAAAATTTGTCGTGATCGAAAATGCACAGGCGACGCGAGACGGCCCGTATTATTTTCTGTGTAACAAAAATGGCCTTGAAAAGGCAGCCAATAGTGGGGGTATAATGAGACATAGCGGCCAGCAAGGATCGAACTCACATCCAATGGCCCTCATCACTTTTCAAACTGATGTGACCACTTCAGCACGGGGCTCTCATGAAGGGTCGAAACTCTACTTAACATTGGGGGGCCACAGGTCCCTATAAAGGGACCCGGCCTTTTATTGGCCCCTTTACCCTACTTGAGATATGAAGTTAGCAAAAATTGCAATGTCGCAAGCTTTGGAATGCCACAAGCTTCGTAAAACATTCAAAAGCCACCAAGAAATTTTCTAGGGGTTCAAGCATGCTTTTTTAGGGTCAATACAATCTCAAAATGCCATGAGGCGGGCGGAAGAAGAGGAACAAAGCTAAGAGCACCAAAAAGCCATACTGGCATGCTTATGTAATTTTCTTCCATCTCACTTTCTATTCTTCTTTTGGCAACTTCAAGCCCCTATGAGTGGGTTTTCAATATATCTTAAAAAATGATGACTGATTTGTGGGATTGGAAAGTTCTAAATTCTTTGCAAATTGATAGACATCCTAGAAGCGTTGCACATGAAAAAAATTCATGTGTTTTTGGAATAAATGATATTACTTTTTTTGCGAGGGAGGGGTACCTTCGACATGGCATTAATCTCTCAACTTTTGTTTCCTGATGTCAATTGCTATATGATTCAAATCCTGTGACATAGAGCATATAGTTCTTCTTTTTGAAGAAAAGTACATTTACTCAAGATACACCATGAAAGTGAATGTGTATCCAAAGAAATTCTCTTGATTCTCGGGAATAGGAGAGATGTCAAAGTTGAGGATGCGGACTTGTAGAGCAACAAGAAGAATAAGAGAGAGAGAGAGAGAGAGAGAGAGAGAGAGAGAGAGAGTCCTGAAGCAACCAATATTGGCAATGAATTGATGATTATACAATGGGGGCAAGGTGTACTTATTTAGTCACCTTAGCAAATTGCCCTACCCAGACTTTGACAAATAAGTCAAATAAATACCTAAAGCCAAAATAAATATTGGGATCACATTGGGCAGTTCACTTGAGATGCCTAAACTTTAACACCCTCTCTACAGCTCATAGTGGTCATAAATCGTGAGACCAAGTTGATGAAGAAGCTACCATGGACACCCCAGAAGGGGCTGACTATTGGATACACCTCGATTATGCAACCTCCAACCTTTTTCCTTAGAAGAATGCCATCTTGAGCACCAAATGCTTCATAGAAAATTAAATTGTAGACCACACTACGTCCAAGAATCCCCATTCGTGTTCTCTGAGCACATCACATCCAAACTTTTCCAGACAATGAACTTTGAAACACATCCTGTCCATTATCTGACCAACAACAATGGATTGGTGCACTCTTCCATAGTGTTTGAGATACGTGTGATTGATACCTTGCTATATGCATGTGCCTTGAACTTCGACCCACGGGTTCAAACATTGATAACTTTAACTCCAACACATGGGTCCAAATTTTTTGTAGGGAGCTCTCTCCCTAGTTGAAGCTAGTGGCGGGGCGTCATGGCCGCCACCACGTGTGCCATGCCAATCTTCTTTGTCAATTATTTATCACCGTTATCTCTGTCTAGGTTGCCTTTGCCTTTGTCTTTATGTGAGTTCCTGATTTTGCCTTTGTCTTTGCATTTTCAAGCCAAGCAAAGCATCTTGTCACATTTATAACAATAGTTGTCAAACCTCATGGGTACTGAGGCAACTAACTGAGTACCGGTATTGTCGTCCTTGTGAAGCTTGCCTTTGCCTCTGTCCTGTAGCGAACTCATGTTTTTGCTTTTGGCTTCACAATATCGAGCCAAAAAATTTGGCGGTTTCCTTCAGAACCTTGGTTTTGCATAGGCTACTAGCTGGGTGTTGGTAGATCCGCTTTTCATAACCTTTAGTTGGCGTTGGTCATTCAAGGCTACCATCAATGGAGGCCACTTTGCTATAGAAGCTTCACGAGAACACTTACTGCCATTTCCTTAGCTGCCCAAAACATCGTTCTTAGGACCTCTCGTCTCGAAGATTTTCAAAACACTAAGAATTCAAGACTACCCATAGCTGTGTTTCAATAGGTGTTGTAAAAGAGCATGACACAATAGCTCCCAATAGTCTCCTTGTAAGCTGTGTTTTAAAACCTTGTCAACAGAAAAAATAGTGGATTGACCTCCTTGGTGGGCAACGTCTCAAGATGCTACAGCTTGAAGCCCTTCTACAATTGCAGCGTTTCAAAGCGCTCTTGAAGATATTGACTCTTCCCCTAGGCATTGTTGCATTGACGTCTGCTTTTTACAGCGTTTTGAAATGCTCTCCGACACAGCTCCAACTCTACCATCGATGTGGTCAAGAAAAACGCTAGCGTTTTGGAAGGCAACTCAGACTCCAAGAGCTATCATCAGTGGTTTCCCCCCCTTGCGATCACCGAGCACAAAGCTCTGATAACATGTCAAAGTCTACGATGCGAAAGCGTAGGGCAATCGAGAGAATATGAGAGAGAGAGAGAGAGAGAGAGAGAGAGAGAGAGAGAGAGCTAGCTGAACCAACCTTGGCAATGAATTGATGATTATGCAATGAGGACAAGGTGTACTTACATAATCACCTTAGCAAATTGACCTACCCATAGTTTGACAAATAAGTAAAATAAATACCTAGAGCCAAACTAAATATTGGGATCACATTGGGAGTGTTCACCTAAGATGCCCAAACTTTAACACAGAGCTCGCCTAGTCAAGAGGCACAATTTGGTAGAAGGGTTTGGTCTCGCAAGCCGCAAGAGCCTCTTCTCTCAAGAGTGCCTAGAGTCTCCACAAAGGGGAAGAAGGATTTTTTCTCATTACACAAAAATGTTCTCCCCAAAGGAGAAAGACACCTTGAGAATATGAGACACCGTGAGAACATCATGTTGGTTCATTGAAAGGGAGAAAAATACCTCTACCGGAGGTTATGAGCATCAAAATTGTGACCATGCAAGGGAATGTTGAAGCGGTGCCAAGCTATAAGGTAAGTCAAATTGGATACACCAAAGGTCTTCAATCAGTTGAACAATTTGGAGGTAGATGGCCATCTTCTGCTTAAGCACGTATGTGTGCTGATATTATCGGCGTGGATCATCTCTAGGGCAATTAATGGTATTCGAGGTATGTTGGTGGTGTGTCTTGTGCTTTAAGAGAGAAGTGGTTGGAATTTGCAAGTTCCAAGGAATGAATAACCAAGAAAGTGGCTATTAGTGAGATACTCTCCAATAAAACCCAAAACTCAAAATTTAACAAAATAGTTTTAACATGGAAAGACAATTTATGGATAATTTAGATATGAAAGTGTGATTCATAAAGTTAGTCATTAGAGGCTGTTAGAATAGAGAAACGTTCTTTTGTAAGAATAATAGCATTTCATCTCTATATGCAATACCTTACAAACAATCCTATACTATATCAACAATGTACTCCCCTTTGTCTCTTCATCACACCATCACTACTCCCCACTCTATAAGCAACTTTGTGGAGTGCTGAGTTTGCAGCCTTTTAAATATTTGAAAGGATACATAATAGGGTGGATGATTCCTTGCATTGTTGTCTATCTCTACTCCATTGACAATCATAACATTTGATAGTGCTTCATTTTGTGTTAAGTAGAAGTTTTGGATGTCCCAGATTGTTGACATACTACTTAGGTCCATTTTGATATTCTATTAGCAGGAATCCGAAAGAAATCTTTTTGGATTCCATTCATCCTCCCTCTGCATGCCGATTTACCCCTCCCCCGAACCCCCTTTTTGCCGTCGTCTTTGCCTACATCGCCGCTATGCACTCTTGTGACAACCCCTAGTTATCAATTTCATCGTGAACCTCAAGCCATAGCGACTTCGAGATAGAGAGTGCCCGGGCCATCCCTACCACAACTCTCTGTCCATACTACTGACTCGGGCAAAGGATATTCTTCTTCACTACTTGTCAGTGGATTTGAGTGAGAGAGAGAGAGAGAGATGTCTTCACTCTTTAACCCCTACCCCAAGATATCTTCCAAGATTCGTGTTAAAAAAATGACTTGGACGATTCAAAGCACTTTCGAAAATCTTTCGCCATTTGCGAAACTGCCTTTTGAACTAGTATAGATCTTAGCTCGTAGCATCAACAATAAAAAGTGGATTTAAACATTATGAAAATGCTTTTTCCAATCCCAAACTAACTAGGTTTTACCTACTTATTCTCCAGCATGTGCCTTATGGTGCGGAATGGATTTGGGTCTAAGCCATAGAATTTGATTACTTGTTCACGAGCCTTGATGCACCCCTCTAACTTTGCTTCTTGCAAATTGGGTAAGGAGTCCGTGAACAATTCAACTTTTGTATACAAGGTTTTCGATTTAGCTAGCAACTTATTTTTTGCAACCAAAGAATCTTTGTTTTATAGATTTCCCTCCCTCCTAGCATTCTCCTCTTTCTCCTTTGCTTGTTGGGGCATGGAAAGCACCTATGATGCTGGTTCTGAAAGATTTGACGAGATTGGCCTTGGTTTCACAACTCTAAAAGACCTACAAACTCTCCATCCCCATCTCCCTCCTGTCTATTGGGGTTCGGCCAACTGATCGGGCGTCCATTACTAACCCATCGTTACTAACTCACTTATTCTTTATTTTAATAAAGAATAAGGAGCGAGAGAGGATAACTCACTCTCTGTGCTTCACCCACTCCATGCTCTCTATCCTCACACACCACTGCACTCAAGTATATGCACATGCTTAGTTTTCAAGTGGTATCAGAGTCGAAGGTTGTGGTGCTACTCCTCTCCTAGTGTTTCTCTCTTTGTGGAGAGCTTCACATTGGCAACTGATCAAAGCTCGGAGCTTCCATGGCTATGGAGGCATTGTGAGCTCGACACATAAAGCTCACATATCAAGGTGGCAAGGGGGTGAGCTCAACACGCCACAAGGAGAAAAATATTGATCTTTGTATGAGATGAGAGAGAGAGAGAGAGAGAGAGAGAGAGAGAGAGAGAGAGAGAAGTAGGTCGCTCAATTCAAGACACATTGATAGAAAGTCATTGTTTTGCTTGTAACTTGAGCTAGAAAACTCTGATTCAATTTCATTTTAATCAAAACAAAGCTCTTTTCAAGCTCTACGACATTGTAGAAGATTTTGTGAGCTAATTTGGAGTGCAAGTATGTTTGAAATAAAAAACACAAGGTTGTCTTGTCAAGATAGATTGTGTATTCGAGTTTTGAGAGAGAGAGAGAGAGAGAGAGAGAGAGAGAGAGAGAGAGAGAGAGAGAGAGAGAGAATCAAACTCTTTGCGGATTGGACTCTCGAACACTTTCGATATCGGCAACTTTGACATAGTGAGAGTGTAGCTCTCTGATTACAACTACACATACAGAGAGAAAGCATAGCTCTCTGGCCTTAGTAAAGGTGAGAGATAGATACAAGGACAAAGGTATACATGCATACAAGTTGTGCTTTAGTGAAGCATGATTATCTCTTGGCTTGAGAGAGATTTTTCCACATCCATACTTACTATGTTTTATGTATGCTTATTTGTGATTACCAAGAGTTGATTATCCCTGATTCATACTGTGTCGACTTGTTGATTATCCTTGATTCATACTCATAGCCTTGTTGACTTATAGACATGTGGAGTGTTATTTATAGTCAGTAGCAATGCTTATGCACTCATAGGTGCTTTGAGCACTCTATGTATCTTGAGAGTGATTTGGTTATGACATATGCGTTTTGGCCATGATGTATACACTTGTGGTTTACTTTTGATATTGCGATCTCCATATCTCCAGATTGTAGTTCTCTTACACTCACGGAGTCCACAATAGATTCACACAGGTCTTTGCGTCATCTCAGCTCCATTGGAGGTTATGTGAGTTTATGCATAGTTTTTTGACATTTTGACAGTGTTGTACTCCTTTGTGAGCGGACCCCACCTGCTTGCATATTTGTTGGTGCTTGTTTATGCACGTGTTCTACATCTTGATGTGACCTTTATGACTCATGTACATTGTGTTGCAGATACTACCTTTGTACGCCATTGTGGAGATTATTTTGGCTTGAGTTGGCAATCCCGATCATTTTTGAGACTTGGCCCAAAAGATAGTCATTTTTGAGACTTGACTATAGTTGTGTCATTTCTAAGTCGTTTGTGAGGGTTGTGTGTGAGGTTTCTTGAAGCCAAACAATGGAGGCAGGGTAACCCAGTGGAAGGTGGATTAGGTTGCTAGAGACCCCCACTATCATGGCCCCACCATAGGACATGTATAGTGGTGTGTAGGTGCTTATGATGCCTAGTTGGCACTCTTTTGGCAGTGATTTTTTGAGCTATATATACAATTTGATGCCCTCTTAGTATTCTTTTATGGTTTATGAATTGATTTTCTTATTTTGGGTTTGAGATTTTGATCTCTATACAAAGGAGAATCTGTCTACAAAAATTTCACCATATATGCATCCCCATGTCCACTAGTGTCAAGAGACTGACGTTTAATCTCTTTTGTGAGCAAATCACTAGTAACATAACTAAAAGCAACCTTATCCCTAGGTACAGATTTACTAATGGAAATATAAACTAAGAGATAAGGTTGCAACATAAGCGCTTAGCATATCCTTTAGCACAAGATTAGTACTTGTAAGATGCATATCCTCTTTCTTGGTGCTAACATACACGCTTAGCATATCCTTTATCACAATGTTAGTACTTGTAAGATTCTTATCCTCTTTGGATAATTGACAATAATGAGGAGTTTTTCCTCACTGTTCACAGATAGTCCTCCAAAATGATCGATAAAAAGGGATCACAATTCCTTGCACTATTGTTGATTAATCAATGATTTTAGAAAAAACCATCTTGATTAACTGTAGTGAGATGATCTACAAGCACCCAAATTGAGCCATGAACTCTATTGGTGAGTGATAGATCTATAAGTAATATGATAGAAATATTGCATATAGAGTGTGAAATGCTTTAGGAGATACTAATGTCATGAATGTGCATGCCGCTCCAAATCAGCCTTTGCTAAACACTAGGGCCTATAACACCTAATGTGCATGCATTTAGCTAAAAACAGATCTGAACGTGCATATCCATGATCATAATTGCCAATACTTATGGCTAATGTCATCCTCACGGGTCATTAAAAAAAAACTAACACTTCCCATGGAAAAACAATGCTAACATATTTGGACCATAATAGAATATCAAAATTCATCACATCTAGGTACCAAATAACTAGTTCATTAACATAACATATCTTTGCGGCATATGTAAACAACCATCTCTTAAAGTTGTCTAATTTGAACTTATACCTTAGCAAGTGTTAGAAGGTATCCGACAATTTATGGCCATTGAAATTGTTTTTGATACGATGTGCACAAAATGGTCTAACAAACGGATGTGACCAACACCTAAGGACTTTGTCGCAACACATAATTGTAATAGGAGGTGTCCTAGAGACTCATATTATCCACATGTGGAATATGTCTCATATAAGGATGTCCAAAAAAATGACATCCATCAAGTACAAGAGGTACTTATGTGTGGAGTTAACTGTAAACACTCAGTGACATGAGTGAGAGGACCCTCATAAACCTTGCTCCACACTTGGCTAAACCTAACTCCATGAGTCCCTAGGCCATGTTGCTCCTCTTATGACAACATGTGCCAACAAAACCCGGCAAGAAGGTCCACAACTGCATAATGTAGATATGTATTTCGGATACTATGGACCAAAATACTTTGCTCCTACATGACATTGTCATGTCTCTGAATAGAAAAATGGATGAAAGCATTTAAGCTAACACATCCTAAATAGAAAATTCAAGAAAATTATATTAAAAAATGGAATGAAACCAAATCACATGTGTACATGAAGGTTGAACATAGTGTTCACTTACCCATAGTCAAATGCACCCAACCAAATCTCCCACCTCGAAAGGCCTAGGAACACTAATTGAAAGATTAGTGAAAACCAATTTGTACAAACTAGTAACCTTGGGTGTTGCTTGTGCAATCCAAACCCCTTGGTTAAAATATAGGATGTGAAAACCCTTGGTTGAACTCTATATGGAAACTATTCAAATAACAGTCAACAATAACCAACACAGTCTATCGTGCCTAAGAGTGCTTGGAATCAACTTGGGAGGTTGAACTTTCTCACTACCCCTTGGTAGATTATGAACTTATTTGCTTGAAAGTACAACTGTGATGAGATCATATTGTGACCCTCAACACCTATGGAGTGAATATAGTATCTAGGTCATACCCTTGAAATTACCACTTCTAGAACCACACTCAGTGCTACAACTAGGCATAGATAATCTCAAAGTTGGAATCTTATTTACAACTTGATCGTGAAGAAATCATTCTCTCCATCAAAAGAACTGATCAAAAGAAGAGAAAAAATTTCAACACCCCAAATAAGGTAGTCCTACTAAAGTGCCTTGGGTGTTCAAACAAGAGATCACCTACGTTGAGGCTCTCTAAGTCTATTCATGTCATCCTACAAATTACTTGCTTGACATGCCTACTTTCTATCCACAAAAAAGCATCATTTGTAATGCTAGCACCGTGTATACAAAAATTGCCCGCCGTTTTAGTTATACAATGATCACAAGCAACCATACTAGCCTCTCTCAACTCCTTTTGATGTTATAGAAGAAGAGTAAACCATGCTTTAGTGGAATGAGTCCACAATATTGACATGCCATGCATGTATATAAGAAAAATAGTGTGATAAGCCCTTTGCTTCAACGATGGTCTCCACACTTTGAGTAGATGCCCTACGTGCCTTGCACAATGTGTATTGGCATGGATACATCATAGTTGGTCATTGAAAACCATAACTATGAGCTTATATCCTCTTATTTCCAAACATGTGTGCCAGTATCGTTGATCCTAAATCAATGGATAATATTGTGGCACAAAATAGAAGCCTTGCTTTGTAATAAGTATGGAAAAGCACTTTTCTTTGCACAACAGAGAAATATTTTTCAAATGAAATGTTAAAGAAAGAAAAAAATTAGAACTTGAAATTAGCTAACCTTATCACCCCTCGGAGAGTGGTTACTTGCACTTGAATGTGGCTCGTAGCGAAGAAAGTTAGTACTATTGGATGTACTTAGTATGCCCTTGTGGCTTGGTTCATACTAACATCCAATAAAAACTGAGACATGTTGCTAAATTTTCCCAAGTTCGTATGCTAATAGCATATTCCAAACTTTGGAAGCATTTAGGCAATATGTCCTAAAGTGAAGCCTTGCTTCGCATAAGGTCATCTAGGAGATTAGAAGAACAGAACCTGATTACTCTTAGTTAACGGGTTCTTTGAGTGACATACAAATGTCAAAGCAAAAGAGAATCGACATTGTCGATCTTTCATAGAGGAATGGCCTTGCCTAATCATGCAACTTATTGAGAATCATGAGATTTCCTGATATTAAAAGAGATAGCTCCTGAAGCTTAGCTATCAAAGGTCATCAAACTGCCAAACTCTACCTGACCAAAGCAACATTTGCTTGTCAGTTTGGCATTGTAGAAAATTTTGCAAGATTTAAAAAGTGCACAAATAAATTTAACTTGGCTACCACCTTGCGTGAATCATCGTTATGCCTTTCGTATGGATAAGGGTTTCACTAGTGTGGTCCCAAGTAATTGAAGCAGAGTTTTTGGCAACTTGCCCTGTGAAACTCTATTTCAAATAATTTGTAATTTCCTAGAATTCCTTGTAGAAAGTTATTCTACTCACACTTCCTCACTATATGTGGTGAAAAGTGAACAATACTGTCCTTGACATTATTTTAGAACACTAGGCCCAACTCTTCCTCCATTGGTGAATATGCTTCATAAGAAATGCACAACCCTGCTGTTACAAATTCTGCAAGATGGCTAGCCTTAAATGCTTTACAAACTTCGAAATAATGATGCATCATGGAATGTAGAAAATAAAGTTTGTAAATTTCAAGAATATCGCAGATAGCTAACTGATATGCATGTGCAATAAAAAATTTAACAATCATACATGCTCACAAATTCATGCAGATCAATGGAGGTTGCTAAGTCAAATAACAACCTTGCTATGATGACCATCAAACCATGCCCAACAAGCTTAGACATACCCCTTGGGTGCTAAACAATACTAAAGTTGCCATTCAAATTCAAAAATAAGGTGAATTCACGAAGAAAAACAAAAAGCAAATGAATCCATAACCAAAGTGAAATTGAAATTATAACTTGTGTACCGTTTTTTCTTGAATTTCCACCCTTGGTATTGGAATTTGGAGCACCCCTTGGGTGGTTTGCTTGTGTTGAATGTTGCCAAGAGCTGAATTGCACAATAATTACTTACATGCATCTGTTGTCAATCACCCTTGAAAAATGGTCAGATCCGACTCGCTGACACTGGGTTGTCAAGTTCAATTTTTTTTTCCAATTGTTCCTAATGATATTTTGCTTGAACCTTGAAATCTTCTAGGATACATCCTTTGTTCTCTTCTCAAATATGTTGTTGGCATAATGCCGGCTGCCTGGTTTTCTTTGCAAGATTGTCCGCCATGCCAAAGCCCTTGCAATCCTCCTCCTATTGCACCTTGCACACCTTTGCACGTTGTACACCTTGCATGGCCCATGCATTGTGTGTTTTCTCCCCCATTTTCTCTTCGGCTTTGTGGCCAACGTTGGGTCGAAGTTCGGGGAGTTTCCGTGGGCACGTTTCCTAAAACATTTTTGTACAATTACCCTAAGGCCGGGCAAGATGAGAAACCAACCACCATTGATGGTGGTGGTCTGCATAGGAAAAGCAGGACTCATCTTTCATGTTGTGTTTCTCGCCCAACCTTGTGCCAGTGATGAGATTTAGTTAGCATGCCAGCAGTGATCCAACAACAAGCTTCTTAGCTCATGTAGATTCCTTGGATTAGGCCATGCTTTTATTACCTCCAACTTTCATGGATCCATATAGATACCATCTTGACAGATAGTATGACCTAAGTATTGAATCTCTTGAAGGAAAAATTCACTCTTCTGTTGATTGAGAGAAAAAGCTTGTTCTCGCTCAAAGCTTGAAAAATCACCTGGAAATATTGCTTGTGCTCCTCCAAGGACTTGAAGTAGATGATGATATCATCAAAGAGCACTCTATTGAACTTGCGATAGGGTCTAAATATTTTCTCCATCAAGCGATTGAATGTGGCAGGGGCATGACTAGATATTCATAAAGACCAAACGTTGTACGGAACGCAGTCTTTAGGATATATTCTTTCACTATCCTTATTTGATGATAGCCACTTTTAAGGTCAATCCTATTGAAGTAGGTTGAACCTTGTAGCTTATCAAACAGACCTTCTACCCGTTGTACGGAAAATCTATTTTTGATAGTGATATGGTTTAGCTCTCGATAGTCCACACATGCGGTATGTACCATCTTTTTTTTGCACTAAAAGGACTGGAGAAAAAAAGGGAGAGGAGCTAGGCCTCACCATCACTTTGTGTACCAATTCTTGTACTTGCCTCATGATCTCCTCTTGTTGAGCTTGGGAAACTTGATAAGGAGGCTTGTTAGGCGATGAGCTTCTTGGTAGGAGCTCAATTCGATGGTCAGCATCCCCGGTTTTGGAGGTAAGTCCATAGGGATATCATCGATAAACACATCTTGGAATCTATTTCGAAAATTAGACAAGTCTAATTCTTTTTTATTCCTAACACTTTGCTTTGTTAAAACATTAGCATCATTTAGAGACTCTTTGATAAAAATCATGTACGCGGAAACTGAGCTTTTCATTGACTTATCAAAAGCAGGTGACTTTACAAGTGGTATAGTATTATGACTGGACTTATTAGCATCTATGTACATGCTCTTTTGCCTATAGGTGAAGTAGACTCTCCTTTCAAGGAACTTCATGTTGGCAGCCATGCAGTTGAACCATGGTGCCCCTAGGATAACATCCTCATGTTGGAGAGTGGAGATGAAAACGTCTTCTTTGTCAACGTAGATTTGGACATGAAGCCTCAACTTTCCAATCAAGGGAGTAACGGAGGCTTGCTGTCCCTTGAAAGCTCAATCGGCAGTTACAATATCTCCCATCTCAAAATCTTGAATGCCCAACTTAGTGGCCAACTCCGTTGATATGAAGTTTTGAGTAGATCTAGGTCAAACAAGATGAAGGCATCATGCTCCCTTACCTTTCCCCAAGCATAGGAGAGAGGTGATCCTTTGTGATGAGAATCCTCTTTTGGACCTTCGACCATGGAAGCTCTAGGAGTCTCATTGCAGGCATTTCTTTTGGGGCAAGAACGATAGCCATGTCCTTGCTCCCCACACTTAAAACATTTTTGGTTCTTACAAAAAGCTTCTAGCTCTTCAGGAGAGAGTTTATTTTTACCTCTGTAAACTCCCTTCTCCTTGGACTAATTGTTGTTGTTGGAATTGCCTTGGAAAGAGTTTTGGGCATTTTTTTCCCCTTTGCATTATTTTTGTCTTTGCTTTCGATGGGCTTGGCATTCCTTTTAGCCCCTTGTTGGAAATTAATGTCACGAAGCAACCGTAGTGTGGTGGATTACTTCGGTGATAGAACCAGGATTTTGAGAGTTGACATACTCGGCTATTTCTTTAGGAAATCCCACACAAAATTGTTTCTTTTGCTTGGCAAAGGCTATCTTTTGAAATACATTAGCCTTAAGATTTAAATCCCAAAACTTGTCCACATATTTGTGGATAGACTCGTTGGAGAACAAATTCAAACTCCTCCATTTGGTAAGCACTTTGTCCTTTGCATCGCTTGCAAGGAATTGCTTCATGATGGAAACTCATAGAGTTTTCCATGTCTTTGGGGATTCGCCATTACCACGAAGGCTAGCCCACCATTGACGAGCAGATTTTTGGAAGTGCATAGCTACATGACATAGCTTCAAGAACTCTGTGAAGAACTTGTCTCCAAAGACCGCATCAAATTGCTGAGATGAAGGCCAATACTTTGTCGGTAGCACCAAAGGTGCCATCATAGGTGAGAAAAGAGATACTCTTTCCTCCCTCTTTGAATCTATTGAGCTTTTGTGACCTTCTCCATGCAAGGTAGTATTTGCGATGTCCTCTCCTCTTCTATTCTCTAGGAGAATATCTACTGCTTTCATCGGAAGGAGGAAGGTGAAGAAAAAGGAGAGGAGGGTAACCTCTTTCTTGCCTTTTTCTTCCTTTGTTTCCTCTCTTCCCTTTTGGAGTGAGGAGGAGAAGGACTATGGGTTGACCATTTCCTCTTGGGAGGAGTTGGTGATCGTCTAGACCACCGTCTTCGTGGAGCCACATCTTCAAAGGAACTTAGGGATTTGCTTCTTTCTCGTTCTTTGGATTCCTCCTCTCTTATGAGAGAGTCTCTTATTTGGGAGTCTCATCAGAGGCCTCCTAAGCTCTCTCTCCTCTTGGAGAGGAAGGGAAATCCCTTAAGCACAAAGTTGTTGAGTAACTTCGGCTTGCAAAGCAGGGTTGCCCATAGCTTGTTGCAACCTAGTAACAAGGTAATTAACAAACATGGGGGCATCATCATTAGCACCTTCATGTGCAAAATCAAAGTTATCAACTTTTATTCTACTCTCTTGGTTATTGTCAGCCATGCTAATTAAACTTATGTATAGATTACTTTGTGCTTTGATACCTTCAAAAACCTTACCTGCTATCCTTGAAAATTAGTTCTCAAGCAGCCACACCCATGTTTAGAGTCTGTTGATTGCAAAGACTAGTGGAGAGGGTCTAACATTGCTCGGTTGATTATGGTTCATGTTGACCTTGCTCGTAGCTCAATAATGGTTAAGCCAAAGGCAAGCCCCGAGAGACTCCATTATTAAGACTATAGATCCCAATGGTGTACCTCGAACTAAGTCCTTCTCAACCAAAATAATAGATCCCTATCCCACTTACCCTATTGCAATGAGAACTTCCAACCTTGCATGGACAACTTAAGGACCTCTCTTCTTAAGCAAGAAAAGACAAACCAATAGATCAGATACTATTGTAATGAAAATGGCCTATGAACTTTGAGAATAGCGAAATTAAGAGAATTAGAGTGAACATTTTCATGAGACTAGCATAATAGCATAATAATGATGATGGAAAGCTTAAGCATTGAAGTATGGCTCTTGGTTGGATTTTCATTCCATAGCCAAGAGTGTTGGTGTAGAGCTCTCAACTTCTCAACAAGCTTGGAGAAGGAGATGGAGCTCTTGCACTTTGCACCTCACACAATGAGAGAGAGAGAGAGAGAGAGAGAGAGAGAGAGAGAGAGAGAGAGAGAGAGAGAGAGAGAGAGAGATGTTGGGGTATAGGCGCCTGTGCCTTGCCCGGCCGCCCAGAGTCTGGGCGCCCACTGACTTGTATACCTTATACATAGCATAAGTGTATAGGGGGCTCCTCACTCTTTGAGTCTCCCCACCCACATCGTGTCTGTCTCCTTCTCTCTCTCTCTCACTCTCCGTTTGTGGTGCTCCCCAATCCCCTTCAATTGGTATCAGAGCGTAGGTGTGGAGGGAGCGCGTGTGTGCACAGTCACGACGACAGCGGACAGCCAGTTTCATTCCTGAAATCGCGTCCGCGCGCGCACTTTCAAGAGTGCAAATAGGGTTTCGACTTCGGCATCAGAAAATTCAACTGTCCGAGAGCGTTTCCAGCAGGTGTCTTGACGTTTTACCCCCCTTTCAAAGCCATTCGAGCCATCAGAAACCTCATTCGAGCTACGGTTGAGGAGCTGCATTTTTCAGCCCTCTTTTGGCAATTTATGCTGCGTTTTTGGGTCGAAACGGAGGTTTTTTGGCATAGCTTTCACACCCGATCGGATACATGTGATCCAAGAGTCACCTTGGGGTTTTGGCACGCTCCGGACGCGCTCGTCATATCAAAATTTTAAAATTCTGAACGCTGAATTTTCTGCAGCAGCAGTTGTTTATTGTTGTCGAGGATTCCACACATAGTTTGCTCTCAGATGTGAGAGTGATATTTGCTGCAAGTTTCCTCACAGGTGGGGGGATACGATGTATGCCTTATGTGGTTTGATGCTCAGGGAGACTAATGTGATTGCATTTGAGGCGTCGGCAATGTATGTCTCGAGCATGTTTTTTTTGGCAGTCACAGGTAGAGCAGATATTTGTGCACTAGATTTGCAGGTGTTTGCAATGATGTATGCAAAGTGTGGAGATTGGTGCATGCATTTGGAGTGCGGTTTGATGCGCTTTGGTTGCTCATGGTTTTTGAGCGTGCAGTCAGTTTGTTACTGGTTTTGTGACCGTTTTACTGACGAAACTCTGGCGAAATTTTCCAAGGAGTTTTATGCGCATCATTTATGCGATCTAGGTAGAGATTGCGGGTTGCCTCACATTTGCGTGCGGTGTTCTCTGCAGGTGGGAGATTTGTGCGTGTGTATGCATCCATACCGCACAGTCTGGGTTTGGTGATTAGCTCACAGATGTATGCTCTATGACGGCGTGTGTGCAGGTGATCTTCAGACCGAACAAGTCATAACTCTTGGAGAATTTTTGGACTGATTCTTTATGCGCTACGGTTGTAGTGTGGGGTTGATTTGCAGCCATATTTGCATACTTTTGTTGATGCGATTCGAGCCAGTTTAGGGCTGATTTGGTTGGCATTTGCTACTCATTGTTGGTTGCTCTTTTGCGAGCATTATGCTGATTTTTTCATTTGATTCCTGCGTTATGGTCTGACACAGTTTGATGGTGTAGATTTTGTTGCTTGGAAGGAACATATGCTTGTTGCATTGGCGGATTTGGGGCAGGATAAACCCTTGCATGGTTTATCGGCGAAGCCCAAGTCTATGCGTGATGATGATTGGCAGGATCTTGATGAGTTAGCAATGTGTACGATTTGTTTGCATCTGGTTGAGTCTGTTTACTGGCAGGTCTCGAGGGAGACTACAACTCATGCTTTATGGAGAGTTTACATGCTATGTACGCGACATCCATGCTACAGGGAAGTCTAGTCCACTTCTATTCCATGGGAGAGATTGATCCCACACGCAAGTCTCGACGGCATAGAGACTTGACATGTTGGCATTGTGGACATAGAGGGCACATTAGGCGTCGATGTTTCAGGCGTTTGTGAAAACGGAGGCGACAGATGCGTGATGCAGATTTGGGCATGACAGATGCTAGTGAGATCAGTACGGTGGTTACTGAGTATGCTTGTGACGGTGATGTCACATTTACATCTAGCTTGTCTTCAGACGATCTTATGTCTACGGATTGCATATCGGGATTGCACATTGTCTTCACATTGGTTACTAGATTCAGATGCTACTTTCCATGTCACATCGCATCGTGAGTGGTTTAGGCACGTTTTCTAGTGGGAGACTGGTTGTGTGCACATGGCTGATGGTGTTGTGTATGACATTGATGTGCAGGAGAACGTATGTTTGTCCTTGCCTAGTGGTATGAGATTTACCCTGCGTCATGTGCGTTATTGCCAGATCTGAGACGGGATTTGATCTCAGTCAGACAGTTACGGGATAGTGGATGTCAGATTTCGCTACGAGAGCGAGATTTTGTGATGCATTTGGGTTCGCTAGTGATTGCGAGAGGTGCCAGGAGTGGTAAGGTTACCCATGCATGTGGATCACGGGAGAGACGGTGTTGTCTCTGTGATCACGCAGCCAGGTAGAGAGCAAGAGAGCAGGCAAGTCTCTTTTGCTTGTGGGTTGCAGGATGCTTTGCATGGAGTGCAGAGTAGTGAGCTCGTTGTGCACACAGTTGGGGCACAACTTGAGCAGTCACACAGAGAGGTGACAGAGTCAGACATGCATGCTTTGCTAGTGAGTGAGCAAAGCAGAGAGTCAGTTGTGTGAGATACTCCTTGTGCAGGATAGACAGGTAGAGCGGTCTTGCTCTAGTGAGTCACAACAGGAGGACGTTGTGCAAGAGTCTATGCATACGGAGTTAGAGCATGAGAGCTCTAGTGAGTCACAGCAGATTGAGTGGTCATGTTTGCAGTGGATGATTGCAGAGGAGGCTGAGATGTCAGCGATTATATCAGTCATTCCTTTCTATGCTTGACAGTGAGCATGGGGTATAGTTGTGCAGGATATGTGTTTTCCAGCAGACACCTAGAGAAGCTGGTTTGCTCTGAGGTTGCACGATAGGTTGATGCGTCTTTTATGGACAGTCAAGGAGATGCATGTGGCTGACACGCCTTGTCAGTCAGAGATGCCTATTGCCAGGGATATATATGTTGATGTATGCTCTATAGAGCTAGCAGGGCCCCGTAGCATTGCATCGACATTCGGTGGTCTCATGTATAGAATGCTGATCTTGAGACCAGATATCGCAGCTGCTGTGGGAGCATTTGCAGTTGGGTTGTCAGTCGCTTGTTGATGATGATGGCATAGTGCACGAGGGAGATATGCAGGTATTGCGTACATACTTGCAGTACGTGTGCGGTACGTCTGGTGGTGTATGGACTTACACGGGAGCAGGACAGCCGGATGTACACGATCACACACAGCCACCAGTGGGCATCGGTTGAGAGCGATTTTATCTCGCCTTTTGTAGTCTTTTAGACTAGGTTCTCTTGCTTAAAGGCACAGTCGCCTTTAAGTGGGAGGTTGTTGGGGTATAGGCGCCTGTGCCTTACCCCGGCCGCCCAGAGTCTGGGCGCCCACTGACTTGTATACCTTTACATTAGCATAATGTATAGGGGGCTGCTCACTCTTTGAGTCTCCCCAACCACATCGTGTGTGTCTCCTTCTGCTCTCTCTCTCTCTCACTCTCTGTCTGTGGTGCTCCCCGATCCCCTGAGAGAGAGAGAGAGAGAGAGAGAGAGAGAGAGAGAGAGAGAGAGAGAGAGAGAGAGAGAGAGAGAGAGAGAGAGTCACGAGAGTATACGCCCCAAGCTAGCCCTACCTTCCTTGTTCAACCCCCCCCCCCCCCCCCCCCCCCCCTTGTAGCTCATGTTGAAGTTGATTGGACCCCTTCAAGCAAGCTAGCCAATCACATGTAGAGTGCATATCAAGCAACCATGCTAGCCTTGGGAAAAGTGTCCCCCTTTCCCCTTTGAGACAGAGGACTTGATAAATGCATAAACAATTAATTGAAGTAACTAAATTACCGTTGGACCCCTTGAGAGGCCAACCAATAGGCTTTAGGAACCTTATGATGGTAACATGGAGAGGAAATTGACATGTGTCCATGTTGCTTCTTTAGGCAAGCCTGACTTGTGTGAGGGTGTGTGTGTTCTCTCTCATGCTCCTACAATGAGGGCTCGCCCCCCCATGAGTAGGGATACTTGTTGAATTTGAAACACCTTGAGCCCCTCAAGCACCTTAGTCATGGAGCACCTTAGCACCTTAGTCATTAAGCACCTCAAGCACCTTAGTCAGTAAGCACGACAAGCACCTCAAGCTTGGGCCGGGTTCCCACCTCAAGCACAACCCTAGCTTGCATAAGGTCAAAGGAATTTTAACACTAACCTTTAGAGATCTTTAATGAAGCTAACCCTAAGGTATTTAAGCTCCATTAGCTAGCCTTGGTCTTTGACATACCATCTCTCATTTGGACCCCTTAACCTTGGCCCCGTGTTGATATGGATCCCTAAGCACATGTCTCTATTCTAACCCTTGTTCTCGTTTATATTCCCACATTAAATAATTAGTTTAATATGAGAAAACGATTTGGGTTGGTTAGATATTAGATTTTATGACACACTATCTTTCAATAGAACTTTGACTAGCGGGGGGGAGGCATTTTGAATGTAGACCTAGTGATCAAAGAAAAAAGAGCATTGATTTATCGACTATCGTGTTATAAGTTGCGTTTGATTTCTCCTTTTTGACACAATTTTTTATTTTATGCCATGAGGGATGAGAAAATTCAAGAATAAGGGGCAAATGCCAAAGATGAGCCCTTATGTGTGTGTAAATATGGATATAATTTGCATGAAGATGATGTGATTGTTCACAAGGATGATGGTTCACTTGATGCTTTCTCTAGTAAAGCTAACCTCATTGCAGATTCGATCGATCACGAAGAACCGATCTTGGCTCTTGAATCGAGGTCCAAAGAACCCCCACAGGAAGTATTATGTGTTAGAATGATTAATTAGCAGGCATTGTTTGAGTGTTTCATTCATGATCGTTTCTTGTATTTTAGTCAGCGTCTTTATGTGATCTCTTTTCATAGGCATGCCATATTGTACGTTGAGCACGATTCACTCATGAATGAGCACGAATGTATGCAGATTTCTCATGAAAAGCTGAAAAGTATGCATTCAAGGAAGTCACCATCTATGTCTCTTCGTTGGCACGACACAGTCGTAGAAAGAGCACAAGAAGGATTGAGCATCAAGCATCGAGTTAGAAATCTCCTCTCGAGGTCTCTGGCTTTGTTCCTGTTATGGACTCTCTCATCACGCAGGAGTGTCTTGGTGTGTTGTTTACAATTCAACAAGTTGCCTTCACTGGAAGATTTTTTGTCTCTCCTCTCTCAGGATGTGATATGATTTTGGGCATTCAATGGTTTCATGATCTTAACCCTCTCATTGATTGGGAGGCTAACACTTTCACTCTCTATGCCAAAAGTGATTCCCCCATTGTCATTCATAGAGAGGACATTGTTCATTCTCCCTCTCTCATTGCTCATATGCAGGACAAGATTGAAAGGATTCACGAGAAGGAGACTCTCTCAGTCTCTTCTTCTCCAATGCATGACACACATGATTTGCATGATTATGAGAAGAATGATTATTTGGATGACAATGATAAGCATGATGATTTGGATGATAATGATGAGCATGATCCAGATGTGATTTCTCACAAGCACAATGATTTGAATGATCAAGATGTGATTTTTGTTGGAATTAGGGTTGCAGGGAAACACACACAGCTTGGAGAAGACGAAGGAAGCTCAAGGCACACAATAGAGAGTGTGTTACTTAATGTGCAATGGAAAGATAGATAGCCCTAGAGTGATGGGCGTATATACAATGCACGACCTCCTAAAGAGGGAAAAAATGCCCCGGCGGTCCTAGTGTGTTCACACACATCACTACCACATGTATATGGTAACAAATCCCCCCTGGAGTGATGCGGTGAACGAGAGCTGGCACATGAGTAAAGGGAAGTGCCATGCCTTGAGGACATGATTAGTCCACAAAGGGGAGTAAGCCCAAAGCTTTGCGGAAAGCTTCAAGCTTCTCATGAGACAATGCCTTTGTGAAAAGATCTGCAAGGTTGTCCTGTGTTGGCACATAAGACAAGCTGATCTCTCCTGCTGAGAGCCTCTCCTTCTGCATAGTGGTCATGATCACATGTGGTAATGCACCTCAATGTGCTTTGTGCCAGCATGAAAAACTGGGTTCCTCGCAACTGCCAATGCGCTCTGACTGTCAGTGTAGATAGTGTTGGCAGTGTCCTGTCCAACACCCAAATCAGCCATAAGGCGTCTGAGCCATACACACTCAACCGTAGCTGTGAAGACTGCCCTGTACTCAGCCTCACAGCTCGAAGTGGCCACAATAGGTTGCTTCTTGCTCAACCATGATATACATGAACTGCCAAGCATGAAACAAAAACCACTTATGGACACTCTCGTGTCAAAACAACCAGCCCAATCTGAGTCCGAAAAAGCATGTAAGTCTGGTGGCAATGATCCCCCCTTGGGATAAAACAAGCCAAGGTGTAAAGTGCCACTAAGGTAGTGGAAAATCCTCTTGGCAAGCCTGCCAATGCTTAGACCCTGGGCTATGCATAAATTTGATGACCTGTGAGACTGCAAACTGAATATCCGGCCTCGTGTTGCATATAAATGAGGCAGCCAACAACAGTTTTTGAAGTAAAGAGTGACATCAACAGGATCACCAGCATCATGTAGACTCACTTCACTTCAAACCTGTTTCCATGGGAGTGGCAATAGGTATACCCAAATAATGATGCAACAGCCCCAAATCTTTCATCTTGAAAGTAGCATTCAAATCAGCCTTAAATTCAGAAATATGTCTCTCATTTGGTCCAGTGATCAGCAAATCATCAACATAAAGAACCACAATGAGAAGTACATCACCCTCACGCTTTACATACAATGTGCTTTCTGTTGGACTATTACGAAAGCCTTGTTTGACCAAATGAGTGTCAGCTTTCTCATACTAAGCACGAGGAGATTGCTTCAACCCATACAAAGCCTTGTTACATTTGCACACTTTGTCCTCTTGTCCTTTTATGACAAAACCGCGAGGCTGCGTTACATAAACTTCCTCAAATATGTCACCATTTAAGAAAGCAGTAACAATGTCTGATTGATGTACATCCCAACCAAAATGAGCTGCCAATGCACATAGAAAACGCACAATAGTCATACGACAACTGGGAGCAAAAGTCTCTTCATAATCTGTGCCTTTTTGCTGTGCATAACCCTTTGCAACAAGTCGAGCCTTATGGCGATCGATCTCACCATTCGGCTTGCGTTTTAACTTGTAAACCCACTTCGTACCAATGGCCTTTTTGCCAGGAGGCAAATCACATAAAGTCCATGTGTCATTTTCTATAAGTGCATCATATTCTGATTGCATGGCAGCCATCCAATTTTCTGAATTATGTGCTTCATCAAAAGATAGAGGCTCCTCAACATCATGTAAACTAGACACAGCCAAAGCATAACAATCTGATGCATAAGATGCATGGCGAGAGCCTGAACGAGTACGACTAGACAAAGGTGCATCCAATTTCCTGTCACGCAAAGTGTGCACCAGCCATTTTGGCATACCTCTAGCCTGCTCATTTTTAGCCCTTTCCTCATCAAGTACATCATGTACATCTGCATCAGTAATAGGCTGATCTAGAACATTTTCAGAATTCCCCATAGGCTGTACATTTGCCTCATTGGAACTTACATTCGTATTTCCACCACTAAAAAGAGGCAACAAAGTGTCATAAATGTCCTGTGAGCTTACATTACTGTCTCTAGTACATGACAGCAAGGGTTGAACATAATCTTCCACAAACACTACATCCCGAGAAACCAGAATACGTTTTGTTTGCGGATGATACAACTTGTAACCTTTGCTTCAACACTATAACCAACAAAAATACATTTGACAGCCTTATCATCCAATTTTCTGCGCTGCGCTTGTGGCACCAAAGCATATGCCAAACAGCCAAAAACACGCATGTGCTCAATAGAAGGTTTTCTATCATACCATGCTTCATATGGAGTAATAGACTGCAAAGCTTTCGTAGGACACCTGTTAAGTACATAAGTGGCACACATAATGGCCTCAAGCCAAAAAGAATGCGGAAAAGCTTGACTTTTGATTATACATCGTGCCATTTCCGTCAGTGACCTGTTTTTTCTCTCAGCAACACCATTTTGCTGAGGTGTATAAGGCACTGTACATTGGTGTTTTATCCCACGACTAGCCAGAAATGCATTAAATTCATGAGACATATACTCCCCCCCTCGATCGGAACGGAGGGTGCCCATAGTACATTTCGAGACATTTTCAGCCATAGCCAGAAATTGTTTGAAGCACAGAAAAACTTCGGACTTCGCTTTAAGCAGAAATACCCATGCATGCCTGGAGTAATCATCAATGAAAGTCACGAAGTACAGGTAATTGCCCAAGGACGGAGTTTGCATGGGCCCAAAAACATCACTATGCACAAGCTGCAACCTGCATGTGGCCCGAACTGAACCATCCTTTGGAAACTTAGAACGCTGCATCTTACCCAAAATACAGCCTTCACAAACATGTTTGACAGGTGCTTCAAGAGGTGGCAAAGAAGCAACCATGTCAGATTTTTGCAAACGCAGCAAACTGGCAAAATTCAGATGACCAAAATGTGCATGCCAAAGTTTTGCATCTGAAATAGCCCTTGAATCTTCAACAACATTTGCAAAATTTTGTCCACACTTGTCATACAAAGTGAGCTTATACATCCCACGGCACAAAAGGCTAGATGCAACAATTTCATCACCAAAACTGAGATCATGAACTGTATGTCTGTCATCCACAAATTTGACTACAAGTCCAAGTATAGCAAGTGCGGATACAGACAAGAGATTCTTCTTGATCCCAGGTACATAACGTGCATCAACAAGTGTGAAAGAACTGCCATTAGCAGCAATAATCACAATCTTTCCAACTCCCTGAACTGGATAAGAGGCATTGTTGGCACAAGTGGCTGAATTCCCATGAGGGACAGACTCGAGAGAGATAAACAATTCACGATGTGAGGTAATGTGCTTTGTAGCACCACTGTCGAAATACCACACATGTGAATCTGCAGCAACTGACAAGCATGCATCATGGACAGCAGGATTGTAAGTGCACTCTGCGCTAAAAGCCCATTCTGCATCAACATCAGCAACACAATCTCCTTTCACAGAAGACTCAACAATGGCTGCATTTGTAATGGAACCAACATTTGCAGTGGAACCACCCTCTTTCTTCTTAGCCTCTTTGGCCTTCAACTTAGGACACGACTTGATCAAGTGATCATTGGCTTTACAATAATGGCAACGCATCTTCTTTTTGCCCTTATCACCAGAATTACCAGACGAAGTACTGCCAGCAGAAGCATTAGGAACATAATTTTTGCCACTCGCAGCAGAACCATAAGACGTGGCTGCATTACTGTTACCACCCTTTCTTTGAGAAGCAATAAAAGCCTATTCAACTGCACATTGCCTAGTCCTATTTTTTCTAGAAAGTGACTCTTGCAACAGTAATGTGCATAATGCATCAAACTTGACAACTTTAGGATTTCCTTGGGTCATCAGTCTCCAAGTACTAGCAAAGGTCTGGTAGGAATCTGGTAAGGCATCAAGAACAGTCTGCACAAGGGAACTGTCTGAAATGACTTCACCTACAGAAATAAGTTGCTCATTGATATCCTTGACACTAGCAAGGAAAGTGTCCATATCATCTTCCTCATGCATAATCTTCGACTCTAGCTCTTTACGCAGCAAAGAAATTTTAGCCTCATTGCGGCTTGCATAAAGACCTTCTAAAATATCCCAAGCCTGTTTTGCAGATTTTGCTGAACGGATGTGAGGAACAATGGTGCGCTTCACAGACAATGCAATCAATGCATGAGCCTGCGCATCCTTAACAACCCAACGAGCTTGTTCTGCCGTAGGCAAAACAACTCTAACAGCTGCAATCCTTGCAACAAGACCTGCAACATCCTCAACATCGCGTACATCCTCAGAACCAGGACGTAGATCAATGCCCTGCACAATGTTCCAGACACCCTTTGACACAAGAAAATGTTTCATCATATAAGCCCACATAGGGTAGTTGTCCCCATCCAACCTATCCTCAGCAGCAAACATCTTGAACACATATGTGTTGTTGTTTTCAGCCATGGTAAATGCTGCACCTGATGTGAAAACTGCCCGAAAATAGGAGAAACGGAGCGGGAACAACCTGTGCTATATAGCACAAACCGTAGGAGACTCTAAGGCACCTGTTATGCAGAAAACGGCACTGAAAGAAATTTTGCACAAAATGACAAAATAGCATGTGCAATACTGCCTGTAGCCTGTAGCTCAAGGCACACAATAGAGAGTGTGTTACTTTATATGCAATGGAAAGATAGATAGCCCTAAAGTGATGGGCGTATATACAATGCACGGGGGAAAAAACCTCCTAAAGAGGAAAAAAATGCCCCGGCGGTCCTAGTGTGTTCACACACATCACTAACACATGTATATGGTAACAATTTCTCACAAGCATGATTATTTGTATGAAGAAGATGTGATAGTTCACAAGGATGATGTGTTAGTTGAGGCTTTTTCTAGCGAAGCTAACCTCGTTGTAGATCCGATCAATCACAAAGGATCGATCTTGGCTCTCGAGCCTAGGTCCAAAGTACCCCTTCAGGAAGAACCGATCTTGGCTCTCAAGCCTCGGTCCAAAGAACCCTCACAGGAAGTATTATGTGTTTGCATGATTGATAGGCACGCATTGTTCAAGTGTTTCATTCGTGATTGTTTCTTGTATTTTAGTCAGCGTCTTTATGTGATCCCTTTTCCTAGGCATGACATATTGTACGTTGAGCATGTTTCACTCATGAATGAGCACGAATGTATGTGGATTGATCATGAAAAGCTGAAAAGTATGCATTCAAGGAAGTCACATTCCATGTCTCTTCCTTGGCATGACACATTTGTAGCAAGAGCACAAGACAGTATGAGCACCAAGCATGGGCATTTCCGTTGTGAATTGCCACAAAGGATTGCTTTAGATCAGAAAAGAAAGATTCAATATCATTGTTTGTGTGTGTGTGGTGAACGGGTTAGCACTCCGTCTATTTGTTCATCTACATTGCATGCACAATATTTGAGGAAGACAAGATTTTTTCCACTCATTTTACATGGAATAGGTATGTTCATGGTTTTGTGTTGGAACTGGTTTCAGGAACTTTCAGCCATGGAGCTTCTTGAAGAAGAAAGAAGCATGACTCTTGACAAAGTTGAAGCATTGAAGGAGCCACAGAAGACTTTGTGTCACTTTCGGCGTGGCCCAAAGAAGCAAGCGTTGTAGACCTTTATGAAGTTCAAGTACCGCACGACCCAACATTAGAGTTGGCCGGCGAAGAGTCCCTTCTAGGATTCCGGATGCTATTGGCGATTGGAATTGGAGCTGATCTCTTTAGGTAGCTGATTCCGGTGTTTGAGTTTACAACTACTGGTGATTCATTAGTTCAATCAGTAGAACTGGAGGAAAAATAGAAACTGAGCTAGAATAGTTATATGAACTGGAATACATCTACTGAGAACTAGACAAGCTGAATGACTGGATTTAGATTTAAATTTAGATTCAGAGGAAATGGATACAAAGCATATCTGCTGAAGTGTACTTGACTACTGTATTAAAAATTACAGAGTAAGAGTACAAGTGGAATAATGTAGCCTAGAAACAGCTTCAGGACTACAATCACACACTAAGAGTAGGAAGTTAAAGGATTAAAAAAACCAAAAGTACAGCCAACAATTCCCAACCGATTACAATGTAATGGATCCTATTTATAGCTCTTTGGAGTTACTGTGGTAACCGTCATGGTAATTACTGAATGGTCGCTGCTCAGATTTCCAAGGGCTGGTTCCCACCTAGTGAAACTGCCTCCGCCATCTACATCCTTCCCTCCTTTCTTGAATTTTGGTAAGACTCCAAATTTCTGAAAAAATCCCCATGTGATCCTTCTGAAACACGTCTTTATGCGTATTTCATGCTTTGTTGAGTGCTTGACACCCCCTATAGTTGTAATTCCATGGGTGTCAACCAAGAGATGTCCACACCTAGCTGAGAAAAATCCGTCGTCTGATTCTCAAAATGTTTGGAAAAATCCACCATCTGATTCTGAGATGGCTGGAAAACCTGCATCAAATACCAAGATGGAACTACCCAGTATCCTTCCACTGAACCCCGCTTCCTTTTGCCCTTAGGTTTGGATGGTGTCTCCGAAGTCCAGTGGCAGCATTGTCCTTCTGAATGAGTCTTTAAATGGTCTCTTACTCAAGCTAATCCCGCCTCTCTGTGGTCATTTCTTCTACTCATAAGGCGTGAGAGGATGATAAGATTTGGTGTCGGGATCATAAAGCGTGTTTTTGCCTTTTGTGAGACGAGTTCTGGCCAGTTTGTGACAATGCGAGGCTGTATGGATCCATCCTTCTGGAAGAGTTGAGTAGCAAGGGTAATTGACGTGACATGAGGCAGAAGCAGATTGAAAGCTACCATTTTCACAAGAAAGGACACATAAAGAAAGATTGTCATTTATTGCAAAGAGGAGAGGGTAAAGCCATTGTTCTAAGTCCTGCACCTCCTCAAACTAGTGTGAAGGTAGAGGAGATCAATGTCATTGACTCTCATGTTGATGTTGTTCCTGACGTGCCACATCCATTAGATGTAGTAGGCTTCACTTCTAATTATCCTTGATGTATGTGCTATGCACATAATTGGATTATTGACTCGGGTCCCAACTTTCACGTTACTCCTCAAAAGGAGTGGTTCTCTTGTTATGCCTCTACACATGGTTTAGTTAAGCTAGGTGATTCTCATTAGCTTGAAATATGTGGCATTGGAGATGTGAAGTTGTGTATGCGTAATGGTACCGAGTTCATGCTTCAAGGTGTTAGACATGTGCCGAAGCTAACTAAGAGCTTGGTTTCAACATGACAAGTTGATGATCTTGGATATACTACTGTGTTTGGAATGGTTCTTGGATAATAAAAAAAGGTAACTTGGTCATGCTCAATGACCAAAAGTCTGGCTCATTATATTCCTTGTATGTCTCTTGTGTGAAAAAGAGTTTCATCTTTGTAGCAAACTGCCTTCTATTGAGTTGTGGCATAGCCGGCTTGGTCATATGAGTTAAAAGGGAATGAAGCAATTACAACATTTTGGTTATATCCTTGTGTTAAACTATTCTGATTCTAGTTTATGTGAGCATTGCGTATACAAGAAACAAACTAGGCTTACCACTTTTCCATTAGTTAGGGAATCCTCTAGATTTAGATAATAGTGATCTATGCGGGCCTATGCTACATAAGTCTCTTAGAGGGGCATTATATTTATTGACTTTCATATATGACTCTACTTGAAAGGTATGGGTCTAACTCTTGAGAGGAAAGACAAAGTCTTTAGTGTCTTTCAAAAGTTCCTACCTATGGTCGAGAACCAGTCAGGCAAGAAGTTGAAGGCTATGCACGTTGAAAATGGAGGGAAGGAATCCTCCATTGAGTTCAATAATTTTTGTAGAAAAAGAGGAATGCATTTTCATTGGTTATGGTGCAGACAAAGAGATGGGTTATCGTCTCTGACACTCAAAATCTTGTAGAGTAATATGCAGCTCACAAGTAATCTTTTAGTGAATCAAATATGCACAAACAACTTATGAAAGAGGTTGAATATCACAAAGTAGGATTTGAGGATCGTAGCCTCAAGTCCCCAGTTACTGCTAGTAGTGCTCTAGAGAGAGCTAATGATTCCCTTGAGAGAACAGAGTCCAACAGTCAAACAATGAGGATATCTACACGTATATCTCGTGGACCTGAGTATTTTCAACCAAGGTTAGACTATCTATTGTTCACTAACTGTGGAGAGCCTACCTGCCACCAAGAGGCTATTAAGATGGAAGATAGCGTGAAGTGGGAGCATGCAATGCAATCTGAGTATAGCTTGATTATGGCACAAGTTATGGCTAATGCGACTCAAGAAGTAATAGAGTTTCCAGAGGGAAAACAAGCCTTGCCTTACAAATGGGTGTATAAGGAAAAGTACATCGCAGAAGATCCTGATCTTGAGTATAAGGCTTGATCACTTAGCATCTTCATACTTTAGGATATGCTCATTGCTAGGAAGTCCAAAGATGAGATTTTCATCTTGAAGAAGTCACTTACCACGTTGTTATCTATGAAGGATTTGGAGGTGCAAGTCACTTTCTTGGTATGCATATCAAGAGGGATAGAAAACATGGAATACTATAGTTATCTCAGGAAGAAACGTTTATCCACGTCAAGGTCTTGCAACATTTTATATGTAGGGGGGGAAGGCGACATTGAGTACCCCAATGCAAGCATATGAAAAACTTAGCAAGAATGATGCTCCCAAGTCTGATGCTAAGAAAGCAAAAATGACCAAGGTGTCATATTCTTCAATAGTTGAAAATATTATGTATCCCATGGTAAGCCACGAGACTAGAGATCGCCTTTGTAGTGGAGTGGTTAGCAAATTCATGCCAAATCATGGCAGAAAGCACTAGGAAGCAGTGAAGCGTATTTTGAGATATTTGAAAGGTACGACAGACAAGTGCTTATGCTTTGGGAATAGTGATGCATCCATTGTGGGCTATACGGATGTGGATTATGCAGGTTGTGTGGATAGTCGAAGATCCACATATGGCTATGTTTTCCTATTTGTTGGAGTATCCGTGTCATGGAGATCTTGTCTCCAAAATATACATCATCTTCCACCACAGAGGCAGAGTATGTGGCAATTTTTGATGCTATCAAGGAAGCTATATGGTTAGCTCTCCTAGTGGGAGATCTTAGCATTACTCAAACTTCAGTGTTGCATTGTGATAGTTAGAGTGCAATTGCATTAGGAAAGAACTGCGCGTTTCACTCCAAGTCAAAACACATAGAAATCCATTACCATGTGATATGGGACATATTAGCTAGCAAGTGCATTGAGCTAGGCAAAGTTCATATGGATGACAACCATTTAGATGCTCTTACAAAGAGCCTACCCTCTCAGCGTTTTCACATTGCATGGAGATGATGGGTGTAGGATGAGGCCACTTGGATTGCTTCACAATTTTATGGATGTACATACATAGGCCATTTGGGCCACACTGGCCTTCAAGTGGGATATTGTTAGGGTTTAGGCCAACTGACCGTGGATGCCCATCACATTGACCATACTAGCCTTATCTATTCTTTTGATCTTATAGAAGAATAAGGAGTAGTGAGGAATTCCCAATCTTCACGTAGAGCTCCACCAACACTTTGTGTTTGCTCTTCTTCTCCCTCTCACTCCGCACACATTGCACACTCTTTAGACATAGTCTCTCTCTTGCAGCTCATATGCATGCCACATACACACCCATGGTAAATCTTGTCATTGCCAACATGAGCATGACGGTGCACCTCACTCTTTCACATAGATAGGAATGCGTGCATGGGTCGACATTGGTAGTCCTACAAGACCTTATGCCTGAGTGAGTGTGTGTGTGTGTGTGTGTGTGTGTGTGTGTGTGTGTGTGTGTGAGTGAGAGAGAGAGAGAGAGAGAGAGAGAGAGAGAGAATTTAACCATTTTAAATATAACTTTGTTATCAATGACACTATCTATTCTCCAATCTTGCATAGAGAGAATATTCTCTTAACAAGAGAGATTATTCTTGAAGAAGAAGAAACCCTCAACTAAAGTGCACTCACTAGAAAAGAGAGACATGATAGGAAAAACAACTTTGACCCTTTGAAAAAGAAAAAAACAAGTTGATTCTTATTGAGAGAGTCCAAATTGTCTCGCCATAAGTTTATGAGAGGCTTAGAGAGTAAAGTGAGAAAGAGGCAAAACTTTCACAAGAAAGAGAGAGCAATTTATATTTTTTTCCAAGAGAATAAGAGAATACAACTAGCTCTCACAGCGGCATTGCTAGAAAAGGTAACTAATTAAACTTGCTTAGTGTGTATCTAAAACCCATGAATGATGGCACGCATGGCTATTGCTGTGCAATTTTTAAGAACGGAAAACTACTAGCCCTGCAAAGATGGGAAGTCTTTGACCAACATAAATAAGAAAGTATGACACAAGTCTTTCGACATTTGCAAATGTGAGCAAAGGGGTATTTGAACACATATGGTAGGCATGCATAAAAGCATGAAGTGTATTGCATACATAATGCACATGGCACAATGCTAAAAGCATTCTTGCATACAAATAAGTACATCTAGATGGCACATGATTGGCAATCTTTTCAAATTGGCACACTAAGCACCTCTTTCCTGTGCTCTGCTCTGGTGTGTCAAACAAAAAAGGTTGAGAACCCTTTTTTTTAAAGGCATAAGGTTTGTCACCTCTAACATACATCCTTTAATACACACAAAGAAGACATTTAATTTGCCTTCTAAAGTATAAGCATTGAGAGTATGTTAGCATAAAAATATACAAAATTAGCTAAAGTTGACTATTTGGATAATGGAAGCGAGACAAGATCTTTAAACTTAGACCCTTAGATTTGGAACACCCATTGAGATAATTAAAGACACTTTGGTACCAATTTAAAGGTATCTACGGCTACCTTAATATATAATATAATTTTGTCAAAAGGTGGTTTGTCCATGATCACCTGAGTCTTTTCATAGACTCATCCACAATAGACAAGTAGATAGTCATCCATCTGAGTTAGTCTCTCGTTTTTAAATACTCAGATGATGGAAGAATCTTAGATTGTCATCTTAGGATGAGTTTGTCCTTAGTTTGGTACAAATGATAAAAAAAGAACAAAAAGAAAGAAGAAAATACACACAATGTTACCAATTCTTATATAACAATTTAGATACTAGTCTCAATGAATAAGAATCTATGATTCTCAAATGAGTCCGTCAACAATGGGAACTTGAATGAAACCATATCATTATGGGATGCATGGTTTCACTTTGTATATGTTTTTGTGCTCAACTTCTACACAAAGATAGAAAGTAAAGTCCAGGAGGCTGCTACACCCGGACAACGAAGTTTTATTTGAGGATATATAACTTCCTTAAGAGAGGAAGAGGTAGAAGATAAGAGAACAAGGAAAGATCATGAGCTACCCTTGTAGTAGCCTAAGTGTAAACTATTATGGCTAAAGACTAGCAACCAATCAAGAGCTCGATGTAAGTGTCAAGGAAAAGAAGTCACTCTACCCAGTGACACCATTACGTGAGAAACTTATGAAACCTATTAACTTTTGGTATTAAAATAAATTCCCAACTAGAAAGAGCACTCTTTTGTGAGAAAAATGAAGATTATTGGTCTGGAAAGAACCAAGGAAGTGTATGGGTACATACTGATCAAGCTAACTTTTCTGATAAAAAACATATACTTATAGACTTCTCTCATTGAAGAAACATCATCTTCTTCCTTCTTCAACATCTCTTCCTCCTCCCACAGAAGCATCACAAAAATTTACAAAGCTCTTCAAAACATGTGCATGCTTCTCTTTAGATGAGTTTTATTTACAGTAGCATATGCATACAAAATAACTTTTCCATTGTCTTCTCTAGTCTTAGCAAGAATAATTGGTGAGCAAAGATGCTGATGTTGAAAGTATTAGACATTGTTAAAACATGAATGTAATACCCTAGATTCCTAGAGCTCAAAGAGAGATCTTGTTTGAATTGTGGGTTGCACGATTCAGACAACCAAAGCTCAAGGTATGGCCATTTTTGTAAAGGGATGTCGTGCACATGTGACTGCGTACTCCTTTGATCAAGAGATTCATCTCCCCTCACAAATTTCACATCTGATGATAGAATCTTGATCATGAAGTTTTTCTTGAAGGAAAGCATAATAGGTGATGTTATCTCTCCCTTAAAATCATAGTCATCGTTGACTATTGGAGTTCTTGAGTCCCTCGTGAATGCTGCAAAATTTTATGGCTCCACATTTTGGCATGACCATTTTCATTGACTTCATAGAATGAAATATAAATTTTATACCGATATTGCCTCTCTAGATTAATTAGAGAAAATCAAATTTGAATCAATTTCCATCACATAAATATATTCTCAATGGCTTTTGAATGTTTCAAAAACATATAGCCATCTAGAGTCTAGCATGATCATTCTCATTACTTTGTAGGCTAGGGAGAGAAAATGATGTTTTAAACCTCAAATTTATTCTTAATTCCTTTAAAGATGGTAAGATGTTACTTTAAAGTAAGGTGTTAGAAAATGAATTCCAATGGATTTAAAGTTTGTTAAAGCTCTTACCAAAACTGATTACTCTTTCCTTACATCAAGTTGTCCTTGGGGACTATGAGTCATCTTAGGAAAGCAAAGACTTGGTGCTCATGATCCTCATTTGAGCAACAACACCATTCCATAGTAGGTGGTTAGTCTACTTGATGCTTGAGGGCATAATATGTCGTAAGCGATCTTTCCGCAATAGATGGCTAGTGTGTGCAGTGCTTGAGGGATATAGCCCGCTGCAAGTATGTCTTCTTGTATGCAAACCTCTAAAAAAATTAGAACTTTAATAAGAGATAAGAGGAATAAAGATAAATCATTGCTTCATAAAACCCAATTTTAAATCAGTGTCTTACATCTTAACACCTTACCTGGTCCATTTCCTTTAAAAAGGAGGAATCTTTTTAGATCTCCTCTTGCTCGATTTTTCAAGTGTGCATACCTTCGCCTAATTTGAAGGCAAAGGTGTACCAACTCCCCCCCCCCCCCCCCCCCCCCCTCACGATCTCTGCAATTCCCATGCCATCAATGCATCCCCTTCCATGCCTCCTAGCAATGTGCTCCCCTATGTCCATGAGCAATGCAACACAGAGCTATATACACAGACAAAGCCTCATCATGTCCATGCGTTTTCACGTACACACATAACGTCGAGTTTCTAAGGATGACGAGCAAGAGAAGCACAAACTACTTAGGAGAAGTACACATTGCATGGATATGTTGAAATTGTAATGGGAAGGAGAGAGAGAATCTTAGGGATGATGAGATGGTAGCGTAGTAGGGAAAATGAGGGGGAAGTCTGCAATCTGCACTAAAACAAAGCTTCTCTGGCAACAACTTTCCACTGCCATGTAATGCATTTTGAAACACACGATCAGAGTCGACGATTGTGTTCTTAGGTGTAGGGGATCACCTAAAGAGAGGGGCACCTCGTTGAAAATCTCGTTCCTCTCTCTATGGCTCCTCTCGACAGCCCCATGCCGCCTACTCTGGCTCTCTATCCGCACTGGTCTTGACACACAAAGTTCACCAGAATGCGCTTAACACTTTTCCAATGAGTCAAGGAATAAATGTGTCTCTCTGTCTGCATTGCTCGTGATGCTATGCACCCCATATGTCTCTCTTTCTCACGACTTGGCTAACTAGACCACATGCCTACACAATTAAAAATATGCCTTTCTCTCCAAGTTGCTCTCAACACATCTCTCTCTCTCTCTCTCTCTCAAGGAAGTGATGTATGCATTTCTCACCCTTTTAGCCCTTCCTCCTGTTTACGCATTCACAAGCCTTATTGGATGTGCATAACAACCACTAGTGGAATGTACCTTGAAAGATCTTTGATGCAATAGCCAAAGGTTTTGTCCTTAACACGATGTAGTATGGTGTGCTTTTATCTTTAGAATAATATCTAGAAGATCACACAAATACTTCCTTCTCTCTCTCTCTCTCTCTCTCTCTCTCTCTCTCTCTCTCTCTCTCTCGCGGGTGACCACATGTTGCTTTTACAAGTCTTCTATACTAATCGACAAGCAGCTACGTGACCTTTTGCTACATGTGCACAAAATCATAATGAGATTAGCAGAGAGGACTCTTGATGTACTCCTTTATTATTTGAGAGGTAGCCCATAGGTTACACATACTATGGTCCCATAGGTAACTTTCTAGAGTCTACCCCTAGAGGATGTGAACTTAGAAGGGTTTCACATAGAGACACTAGACGACATCCACTTCATTCAACACTTTTCTGTTAAACGAAGCCCTCAAGAGCTAACTTTGCCAATTTTTTGGAGGAATTGGCATAGGCAAAGCCAAGTAATTTTGGAGGAGCTTACACGTAGAAGATAGGGCAGATTTTGCGCTATGAAGGCTCTCTCAACATCAGCACAACAAATGTCGGTTTTTTGCGTGAAAGCGCTCTTATTGTACTTTTCTCTCCCTCATGGCAAATGTGGCAAAGTTGCCAACTTTTTCAAACTCCTAGACTTGTGCCCCTTCTCATCAACACACCTTCAACAACAAGGTGCTCAAGTTCTGCTTTGATGATCGAGTTCTAGAAGGGGTTGAAAAGCACGGGCTTCCTATCTAGGCAGCTTTGAGCCATGGGCGTCAGGTTAAGTTTTGCTTGCTCATCAAGTGTTGAGAGAACAGAGACTAGTTCCAATCTCTATCTTGCCACCCATATCATCACGAAATACTGCAAGCTTATCCTCTCTGATGCCCTCATTTTCTGCATCATGGCCATCAATTAGTTATAATTCCTCCGCTAAACACCTGTAGCTAATCCCACATAACAATTCCACTTTACTCTTGCACTAATTTTGAAGACATCCTAGTGCCATTTTCTGTCTCTCCATGCCTCATTCTATGGCGATCCTGACACATTTCTCTACGTAACTACTTCACCGTGTTCGCAATCTCGGGGGGTTCATTATGTGTAAAACTACCATATCACGTGCGTTCAAGACATGTTTGTAAATCCCCTTATCTGTGAGTTTTTTAAGGAATAAAATATACCCATTTCTTTTAAAATCTGTAAGCTTTTTTCAAATTTGAAAAATAGTATCCCTTCTGTATATATATTTATGTCAGTTTGAAGAACTTTAAATACGTTTTTGTTGAACTCACGTGATAGGTTACATTTTTTTTAGGTGACCTACCCGGGTTCGCAATACCCATTAGTCTGATCGATCCGTACCTCTCTTCCATCAATCAAACTATTCAAGAAGCTTCCCATCTTGCTTAAATTTGCACAAGGAACACTATAAAGTCATGTCATGTGCCCCTGTCATCATCTTCCCCAGACGATCCAAAAAGAACCCATATGCAGATTGCGGCCTCGCTGAGTTCGAGCGCTTGTTTGCAGAGCTTGAAGAAAAAAGAAAGAAGTTGCTTGTTCATTTGGGCACCCCATTGTCCCTTGTCAGGTTTGCAATTGGATCAGATGAAACAAAATGGATCTCCGACAATAGAGATGTCTTGAATGATGGAAAATCCACTCGAACAGGTAATGCTAAAAGTGCTGCCTCTTCCTTTGATCAAATTCACCCCTCAGATATAAAGATCGGTGAAGATGCCCATGCCAACATCATTGTGGATGGGAAGTTTACATGCATGGCGCTGGAATAAGCTGAAACAAGTAGCTAACTATCCTCACCCACACACACACGAAATAGGTCTTGTAGATCTTGTAAACCTTTTTTGTTGGTATCTGAGTTCACATTGTCTTTGTTGTTGCAAGTGCGAGTGCCATTTGCTGAATCAACATCCACCTCAATGTTATGAGCCCTAATAGTTAGTGCCGGCTCCGCTTGAAGGTTGTACACCCTCTCTCCATAAAGTTTCAAGCATGTTTCCTTCAATGAAAATTGGGACACACCTAATGCAAGCATCATGTTCACCTAATGCTTACATATGTTTCCTTGTTCAGAACACGAACATGTGCAACAAGCCTAGCAGGTTCAGGGTGTACATAGTGTGTACTAGGTTAAGATTTGAATGATTGCCACTACGGCATGAACACCCTCATCCCAAGAAACTATCGTGACATGCTCATCGAGAATGTGTGATGCTCTCTCAAAAGAGTTCTCCACTACCTCCTTCTCTATTGCATGATTACGAATGAAACCATTATCTTTCCAGCATCTGTACATACCAATAATACGATAGAGCTTACAAAATTAATTCATGAAGCAGCCAATCAACACGTCGACCAACCATCTTCTTAGATCTCCCTAAAAATTTGGTCTTGCGAACACCATGGTATGCTTCAATGGCCCCATTTGTGTCTTGCCCAGAGTGTTGCATTGTCCTTGCTGCACGAACCCACATATCTACACATATATTAAGTAAGCAATTCTTGGCCAAGAAACATGCATGAGTGCATAGAATTCAATCTCCAATACCTTACCAATTTTAGGTTGCCAATAAGTTTCAAAATACTCCAAGAAGGCCTCTTCCACATGGAAGTCATCTAGAAATGTGTCTATCATGTGTTGAATTCTTTCTCTTGTCTCTGTCTCAGTTGTGCAGGAGGGCCCTCGTGAGTGCATGATCACCCCTAGTTGACGAAACATCATAGCCCTTGGCCAATCTTGCACCTTTCTCACAAGATGCTCTAGCCAACACCACCTCACATGCCACAAGCAAAGGTAGATGGGTACGTTGAAGACCTCCCTATGCAAAACGAGCTTCAATGTGTAAGCAAAGAATACATTAAAGAGAATTGGAATTGCATTCAAAAAATGACCCTATACTTGATTGCGTTTATTTCAGTTTTTGCATCATCTACCATGAAAGCAACAGGCATCATCTCCATTTGCGATAAAGTTGGTTGCTTAGCCTTCCCTGGATCCAAGAATCTCATGAGACCCATTGAAGGCATGTGGATCCCCTTGTTCTACCTCTCCAGCTCAATAACCCTATGGATGACATCACAAACTCTTTGTTGTTGCTCCTCTATGCTAGTTGCTCCCGTTTTGGATTGTAGGACATCTAACCAACCCACATGATAGGGTGACCTGTGTATAGGTCGGTTACAGTTTTGTTTGAAGTTCATACTCCCAATTTCATTTAGAAACGCTTCATCTAGGATTAAGGTGCTAGGGTTGTCCTTTGAACTAGATGCAATGTGGCTCTCTATGGGTTGACCCCTTAGTGGTTGCTAACTTAGGAGCACTCGATTACTCGACTAGCATGGATGTGGAGATAGGGGCCTTCGCCTTTAGCTCCCTCCATTGCTCTGCCTTGCGTAGGCTCTCGATTTTATTTTCCCTAGATACAATGATATATCGCTCAACGTCTTGCACTTTGGCAAGGCTTCTCTTATTAGGTAATATAACCTCAAAGGGGAATAGCTCTGAAGATTCAGGGGGTGCAGTGAATGGAGTATTCACATGCACGCTCTCCAGGAGCATGGGGTCTACGTTGGTCATGAATGGTGAATTTACTTCCCCACCCCCTTCATTTACATCGCTAGCTCCACGTTCGGAGCGAGTGGCTCTACTCAAAGTCTATTTCAAGCGATTAAACCTCGGCCCGAGTCGTGGGCCCATGGCATGCATGTCTTGGCTTAAACTATTGGGATTAGTCCTCGATTCAATTACTTAAAATAGTCTTTTCCTAGTCGGGAAGAAGGCTAAAATTAGTAATTTCAAGGGGTAAGTGTCAAGGAAATGGTGGAGGACTTCAAGGCCTTGGCCCACATGCCCACCCTCACTTGAAGTTCTAGTTTTATATATATATATAGTGTCTATACTATATCATAAGACTGAGGACTAAGACCTAGACTTGGGCTTGGGAATGATCCCGATCCTTTCTTTTAAAATAATAATTTTTTCAAATTTTGTTTTTGTTTTGGTCTCAGATTTTTTGAGCGGGTTTTTAAATTTTATTTAATTTTTTGAAAAAGAACTTGTGTGGATATTGCTGCACGTGGGCGCCAAGTTCACGCGCGCATATAGCTTCTCCTAGCAGCTCTGTCTAACCTACCTATATCTAACAGTACTAATTAACACTAATTAGCACTGCACACAACACTTCTTAACACAAAAAATTGCACACTCACAGACTACTCAACCTGCTCATTGTTTGCTGCTCACGGTCTGCTGCACATTACCGATCTACACTAACTACCATATCTGCTAACCACTGCACATTACAGCCACTTAACAGACCTAACACAACTCAACAAAAACCAAAAAATGATAGAAGTGATTAGCTTCATGAGGTAGCATTGAGTGCTCGCTCAAGCTTAGTGGAAGGTAGTTCCCTACAGCGGGGCCAAAAATGTGCGCTTTGCTGCCCGTGTCCGAGGCTGGAAACTTGTCAAAACACCATGTGTGAGCCACAAATGGCTGCAAGCACACAATTAGACAGTCCCAACAAGCTCAAAGGGGCAATGATGTGTCACTCAATGCTTCCGTCGTGAAGGATCTTGTGCCGTGAAGAAGAAGGAGCCACCACCGTCACCTCGCCGCCGCAATGCTCGATCACTCTCTCTCTCTCTCTCTCTCTCTCTCTCTCTCTCTCTCTCTCTCAAGCATACACACACACACACACACACATACACACCTGTGAGCACATGAAGGAGAAGGAGATAGAGGTAGAGCAAGAGCACTTCTTAGCATGCACCTCAAAGAATGAGGATTTTAGGTCAAAATAGACCTTTTATAATAATCTGACCCATTCACACATGAACGTCCACAATGGTCAATCGTTGCAAAAATACTTTGAAAATAAGATAAATGGTGCGCCTCTCATCAGTGATCACCTAAACACTTATAGGATCGACAAGCCCGGTCCATGACTTAAATAAGTAATAAGACGTCTGTCAAAGGTGATAGGGTGTCCATAAGGGTTAAAAGGTTCCAATCACTTAATAGCAATTTGTATGCATGCATGAAAAAGGGGCTAGTTTGTGATGAAATATTTATGTATATTCAACCAGCCCGTTGTTTACACCTTGAAGTATTCCTATCACTAGTGTTGTTGCAGGAGTGAAGACACAATTTTGGTCATTTGGTAATCCACCTAAACTCATTCTTATGAATCTTATAATTCCCCATTATATAATGGAGAGATAGGAAATTAGGAGTCGAGTTCCCTATTTCATGAGAATAAGAGATGATAAAATGTATGATGTTGTTTTCCTTTGCTAATAGTGGTTTGAATTCACTAGATGTAAGTCTTCTATGTGTTGTCATTATATGAGTTTCGTGCAAATAAAGACATGCATTTGCGTTGATTTATCAAGGCCACATACAAAACAATGTTTGAGAATGAAATTGATCCATCCATGAGTGTGTCTTGCTTCGACCAAGACAATTGATTTCTTCTACGATGTTGTGGGAATTGGTCATGAAATAAATCACTCTATCTTCAATAAACGAGTTTTGGCTATTATTACTTTCAATATTGATGATCTTGTAGAAAGTGTTTTACCATTATGTAATTCTTCAATGACAGCTAAAAGGTTTAAAGGTATTGTACGTATGTGATTCAAATGTTTAGAGACAAATTCTTGGAACAAGGGATGATGCACATAGTCTATCTTAGTTCGGAGAACATGTGATCCAAAAATATCGACATTTTTAAGAAAGTTTGCAAAGCAATTATGTGAATGGCATCCTTAGTCTAACTAATGAGATCAAACGGTTCAACAAAAAGTCTAAGTGGGTTTTAATAGAGTGTAACTAAGGTTTCTTGTATATCTCCAGCCAGAGAAAACTTGTAGACATGATAATCCTGGTATACCGTTCATGGGTCAATGATATCCATAAACTTATTGCAAAATAATAAGCTTACAAATGTACTAGGTGATTTATTTCTTTTACTGCAACTGAAGTAACTTTTTGTTCTTAAAAATAAGTGTGTGTACACATTCTTCAAAAGATGAGACATCTAACACTTTTGGAGTGTCTCCAAGATCGTGTCAATGCATTTTACTCGTTGACCCCATGCTACTTAGGGTGTTGTGACTCTTTTTAGCCTATCTTTCACCTTCAAAGGTTGGAAGTGTTTCAATGGTGATGGAGACCAGGAGGCCATGATATTTTTCTATTAGTGGATATCCAAGTGAGTATCGCAGTACTAGTCCCTTAGCTACCTCAATCATGCGTTCTTTTCTTACAGTAGTTAATAGCTTGTTACATATTTCTTGAATTTTTTTTGCATCTTGGATGACACTCATCCAAGTAGTGCGTGTCATCCCATAGTTGGAGTTTGTGAGCAAGATATTGAATAAGTTAGAGACTGTTCCTTAAGAAACCCAAAAAATTACGAAAAATTCTCATTACTACAAAGGTGCTTACTACTAAATACTCATGTTGGGAATATTGAGTCACTTAATGTATTTGGATATTAAACCATTCAAACTTTTAAGTTTTTTTCCAAATTCTTATTTGTATTTAGGTTGATATTCCAAGAAAAGGCCTAAAAAGCATGTCGTAAAGCGTTATTTATGCATTGTACACCACAAGACAAAGGAAATCTATAGAAATTTTGGTAGCATCTTGTTTGTCGCATATAACTTTTTCAAAAAACCTTTCCTCCCATATACAAGAGCCCCATAAAGGTGATTTGTGTGTATTGTAAAAGCATATTGAAGTAGAAAAGGAGTAAAAAGGCTAATGCGAGCTTTCACAAATGCAACAATATTGAGGAATATGCAGCAATAGTTTGACTGATAGATGATGTAACGTTTAAGACATTGTAGAGCAAGAAAAGCGAAAATCAAATTACATTACATCAATACTAATGGGGATAAACTTACATTATAGAAATAATGGCTTTTGCAAATAATGATGAGAGAGGGATTTTTGTGTTTATACTTGTTAATTGGTTAATAATCCAGGTAACAATCAATTTGGGTGTGGGTAGCTAAAAGTGTACATAGTCAGAGTTTCCCGAGGGTCATCATTGTTAGAATATTAAGGCCTGATGTATCTTGAGGGTGAAAATTTGACCCTAGCACGTTATGGTTATTCACAGTGTTTACAATGTAGGGCATGAAAGAATAAAAATAAACTAAGAGCCAACAGGTCCAATGAGAAGTAAATTATTGTAGGGAATGCCATAATAACAATTTATAACATCAACGTGGAAAGGAATTTTTTAAAGAATTTTTTAAAAAATAACTCTTCCTCAAGGCTTTTAGACATCTAATTGACTGTTAATATTGTAGTAGATTCTAAAGCCTAAAAGTAACAACTTAATAACAATGATCGCTGACTGCAATCCATAGATATCTGTTGATAGACCAAAAAGGTAAGAGATAGAGCGAGAGCCCAAGAATTGGTGTACATATCCATCAAAGCCCCGCAAGCACGATAGCCCATGGTTATCTCACTTGTTGTGTATGTATGTGTATGATTACATCAACAATAGATACCTTACTCTAACTCAACATGATCGCCATCTTCATCCTCTTTAACAGTCAAAGTTGCACCTAGCCCCTTCAAATGTGACAGATACTACATATTTGGGTAACTAAGGCTATGTATATAAGACATATCATAATTTTACGTGTAAAAGAAAATGGAGCAATGACATAAAATTGACCAGCCTATTACCAATGTACAAGGAAGGTGTGCCTCATCTTAGCCTAACGTCTGTTAAAAGAAAGCCTAGTGTTAGCGATTGTATCAAGCCGAGGAAGGATTGGTCATGGTAAGCTTGGGATCTCGGACGAAGTTGGAGATTGTAGCACAAGGATTATAATGGTACTTGGGCAGGCTTAAACAATGATTGTAAAAGAAAACAATTGTTTATGCTTGGCTTCTAGCAAGATCCTAGCTCTTATTGAAGGGTATGCTTGTTGCAAAATTGCCTTAACACGGCACATGAACAAAAACGAATGTGCATATCTTGATGGTTTACCATACGCATTCAGACACTCAGGCTCGCACATAATAGCACCATCAAGGGACTTGATAGCCTGCAGGACAACCCACCTCCTATCCAAGTGGTGAGAATCAGGAGGAAAATTCACCTCCTCCTGCACAATGGCACTCCCACGAAGGATAGCAGTGCGTAGAAGTGGTGAAGAGATGCACACAATACGGTCTCCATTTTCTTCCTCAGTTGCGTCAAAGACCCCTTGGGAAATGAAGTTGCGCAACAGAACGACTGTCTTCCGTTCACATTGAAGTTCCTCTACTTCTAGCAAGTTCACCATTAAAGGATAGATTTCCTTCTTATTTGCATCATGTCTGACAAATGGCATAATTCGGTTGTATGTGGCCATGCCAAATACGTAAAGCCCCAAACAATAAGACTTAGCCCGATGAAGCCATGCCTTCAGCGTCCACAATGCCTCTTGCACAAGGAATGCCAAACACGTGCCAGTTAAGCTCGTGTGGCCCCATGTCCACTGCATGATTGAACTCGCTATCGAATCGACCTCCATGTGGAAACTTGGTCGATCAGCAATTGCCTGTTGTAGTAAAATGACGGAATTTTGTTGAAATGAGCACATGATCGTGAGGGAAAGGAGAAAGCCTGCTTGGAGTAGACCCTACATCATTGTCACGACCACCTCCTAGTGCATCTTGCACACGCTTATGATACTGAGCTTCAATGATATCACGCACACACTCCGTTCCAACTAGGAGAAAACAATAAACATTGTATCTTTTGGGTGTCAAAAGAGCTAGTTGACAATCCTTATTGGCTAATGGGTGTAGTTGGTGGTCAAGAAGGTATGAGTGTATGCAAGGCATGATGCTCTAGAGTTGGTGAAGTTGGTAGGCGATGCCAACCCTGCATGGAGAGTGGCTGGTTAGCAGTCGATCGAGGTGTTGATAGGGACAACTATATATAGAGAGAAAGAGAGCTGTAAGGGTGGCCAACACATCGAAGGTCACTGATGGGTTGTTGGCTTGCCATGTGCGAGCTACATGGAGGTGGTAACTGCCACTCGAGGGGTTGAGTAGAGCTGGCTGTAGCAAACTAGGGGGAGAGAGAGTTTAAGATAGAGAGAAACAAGTAGTTTCTGTGTGGGTGTGGCCGCCAGTTGAGAGAGAGAGAGAGAGAGAGAGAGAGAGAGAGAGAGAGATGGTCTGCATGCTGATAGGTGAACAAGAGGGAGAAAAGAGAAAGAGGGGGTTGGTGAACATGCTACAGGCAATGGCCGATCACAAGGTTGGTGAGTGAGGGATAGAGAGAGAGAGAGTGTGTGTTTGACTAATTCCACCTCATGCAGGCCCGAAGGTCTACATGTTGATCATGCAGATGATTACAGGTTGTGGGGAAGCTGGGTGTCCAAAGGTGTGGTTTAGCATCCTGTTGCACGACAGAGGAGTGCGATTTCTTGGAGGTGGTGGGTTTGGAGATGGGGAGTTGTCTAAGGACAATGCATGTCAGTGTTGTTTGCCGACGTCAAGCACTTGTGTAAACGATGACACATTTCTGCTAGCCTGCACGTTGCTCTTTGATCCCCCCATCGTGGGACAGGGTCCCATGCGGAAGAGAGAGAATTGGAGAAAAAAATAAAACTAAATTAAATAACAGTTAAGAAAATAGAATGAAGTATGCTTCCAGTCTGAGCCAAAATCTATTCTCATGCAATTTTCTCAACTTCCCTATGCCTATATCATTGGAAGTCGTGGCGCACACGAAGTCTTCTTCGTCGGTTCGCTTGTAGAATTTTGTATATATCTAGCTATGAGAACTGATGCGAATGTGCTGTATAATTCAATGGGGTTCAACATGAAACCCCTATGATGCTCCACTACTCCAGTAGGTGATGAAAAATAGGCAATTTTCAATATTACTTACCTTTTATCTTTATCTATACTAGTCTCTTAATTATGTCTTTGAAGAAACAATAAACCATGCTAGAAAAAATGAAATAAATTATCGCATAAGAAGAAATTGACTTAGCTCCTGCACTCAAAGCTCTCCATAGCTTAACGTGTATATGTAGGAACGTCCCCAGAGCTCTGATACCACTGCTAGGATCGGAAGTGCGGAGAGCCTTGCAAAATACGTAAAATACACGCTGCAAGCTATAAATGACAAATTTGCATACCTGACGACTCGCACAAATCCATAGTCGAGCTAAACACGAGCAGAGAGAGATAGAGAATGAGACAGAGCGAGAGAGCGTGTGGCGCACCTCCTAGAGCGGAGTGCTACACTGGCACGGTGAGAGAGAAGAGAGGAGAGGGGGAAGAAGACAAACACTGAGTGCAATCTCCCCCCGTGCAAGAGTCAACATTTCCCTCTTGCAACTATTTCATTTCTAGATTCTTCCATGCTCAAAATGAATACACATTGGCTGGCCAACACAAATGACCATAGCTCGTAATGAGCACTTGAGTAATAAATGTACATATCCCTTATTCATAACAACCTCTTTATTAAAAATGAAGTCACCCTTTACGGAAGTGGAAGTTTTGGTTAAAAACTTCCTTCTTTGAATACTCCTTGTGAGTAGTTTGTAACATTTAATGGTCTAGTAACTTGTGTGTAGCGGAAAATAGTATGAACATAGTGAGCATTTCATTAGAATAGCTTCCTAATGAGAATAACAAGAGTGATTGGGTGGAGAGAGCAACAAAAGGCATAACACCTAGTTAAATAGCATGAACAATACTTCAAAAGAGAGAGAAATTAAGCAATTGAAAATAGTTGAGGACCGGATTTGCATGGAGCCGGTCCCCCCTCCAAAAGGCTTTGTATTATGGTTTCTCCCATCAAGAGAGACATTTTACAATACAATTCTTTGTGTTCCTTCAATACTAGCTAGTGCAATGAAGATGGAAACTTCATGCACTAACCAAAACACTTATCAAACACAACATCAATTCCCTCACGGTCTCAGACCCAAGACCTCACACACCTTCGAAGATGGTGAGAGCTAGCGGGGTATGAGAGTAGATTGAGAGGAAGAAGGAGTATTCTTACAAGAAAGATGTACATCTCCTCACATAATCACTCATATTAGCATAGCTTATCTTAGTAATTAGCATGGTAGAGGAGATGACCATGCATTGAAGCTTGGCTCTTGGTTGGATTTGCATCACAAAGCCAAGAGTTGTTGGTGTAGGCATCCCTTCTCACAAGTTTGCAGTAGGTGGTAAGCTTTCCATTAAAGCTTGAGAAGGAGAGAGAGTCATCTTTGCTTCACACATGAGATTGTGTGAGTGTGTGAGTGAATAATGCCTTGCAAAAATCAGCCCCCTCTCTCTTGGTTGACCTCCCTTGCTAATTACTCATGCTACAGTCCTATTGGACCTCCCCAGGCCTAGCCAATTGAAATTAAGCAGTATAAGTGATAGCCTTCTGACATGTGTCCCCCTTTCCCCTTTTGTGAGAGCTTTAGGTAATTCATAAATGCAACTAAAATATCATTGGACCCCTTTGCCTCCTGGCCAATAGGAATCAGGCAAGCCATTGGGCTGTTGAATGCTCATTGGTCCCCTTGGGAGACTGTCCAATAGTCTTCTAGAGAGCTTAATTCTTATTGGTTCTTTTATTAAGTGTTTTTAAATTAATTAATCTAGATTTACTCTAGCCTAATTCTCATTGGTCCACCTCCATGGCCATCCAATAGGATTTGAGTACACCTTGTGGGCATCTGGCCTAGGGAGCTAACATGTATCCCTCTTTCCCCTTGTGTACAAATGAAGCTTGTGAGTGTGTGTGGGTGTTTCTCTCGCATCCCCTACTTCTTGGGCTCACCCCCTCCTATGTAGGGCTTGACAAAGACTTTTTGGGACACACACAAAGCATCCAATTCCCCTAATGTTTGACCTTTGGACACAACCTTTGAATTTTGGAACCTTAGTATTTTGGAAGTCTTAATGGGCTGGGCTGAACCTTAGGGTCTTTTGAGCCCATTGTTGCACATAGCTCTTTTGCAAATGGTCCCCCCTTTGGATCCCTATTTTCCCTCCTTTGGATTCCTACCGTGGTCGGTCTGCTAGCTTAACCAATATTCTAGCTTTTTTTCCCCTGGCACTTCCCCATATTAAATGATTAGTTTAGCATGAGAAAATCATTTAGGAGAATTAGATATTGATTATTATGACAAGTTTGTTGATTAGAGGGTCGATTTGCACCTTTCTTGTGGTCTTGAGATAAGCCTGTGGGATGGAGACCTTAAGAAAGAAAAGGCTATGTGGCTTGAGGGTGCTTCAAAATTAACTCATGGGATGGAGGGTAGTGGCCTCTTTGGTTTGCAAAAGACATGCCCACAAGTAGTTAGATTAAAGTTCAATGAGTGAGAGATGCAATTAAGTAGAAGAATAATCTACGGATCTTAAGGATGATTAAAAAATATTAATCACTCTAATAGCTCTCATACCAATTGTAGATATTAGGAAGGGTAGATTAAGGAGCCATTCATAATGCTGACATGGTATTGATAATGCTAATTGCAAAAAAAAAGTGGAGTAGAATATAAACACAAACTTGATTTATTGGTACAACTTAAAGTGTGTACGAAAGGCTCATTATATAGAGCTAGTGAAAGCTTTTCATCTGGCATTATTGATGACATCATACAAAGGTTCCAAATCAACACATGAAAGTTGCAAACTCGTGGGTGACTTTTCAAGGCACTTAGGAGTACATTAACTCTTTCTAAGTGAGTCAACACCCTTAGTAATGACCCCCATGGGTACCCATACCTTAGACACCTTTTCCACATGCTATCACATGGTTTTATGTCACTTATGCATTCCAATAGAATAGAGGTGACACACACACACACACACACACACACACACACACACACACATGCAGGCTAAAGCCCAAAACTCTTATGATAGTGAGTAGGTTCATGAGGTGCTCCAATAGTTGGGAGTGGTTATGAGGCGTGCCCGCAAAATGCTACGCTGTCACAATCCTTTGTAAGGAAATGCCCAAAGCCTCTAGCCCATGTTGGAGCTGGATCACCTCTTGCACGACTAATGTCCACCTCATCTATATTACTTGTCTTCTACCACCTCCAACTTACACATCTATGAAATCCTACCTTTGGTGCATTGGAGGGCCTCCTTGGGGATGTACCAAAGATGTTGGAGGAGTAGGATGGCAAAAAGGTACACATTGAGCATGAAATTTGGGGCGTAGCCAATCAACTTGCATATGTAATTTGGGCAAGATAACTTGAAGCTCCATTACAGAAGTGGACCGGTGCATAACTAGATTCATGTTAGCATGAGCAAAATCACTGTCAAAGCAACTATGAGAACATCCATGCATTGGTGTTGAAAATTGCACTTGGCTTCCTCGTCCTTGAAACCATTCCTTAGACGTGGATTGCCTCTGAGAGGCTGGAGGCTATGGGAGTCTCATGTACACCTACAAGAGTTGTGTGAGATAAGGAGCTCAGTGGAACCAAGGGTGGAAAAATTCAATCTAGCATTGACACTCGCTTTTGAGTTTGTGACCTTTGACCATCTATTACCCCAAGCTGGTGTAGAGTAACTGCAAAAGCGGTGGCTGGCTTATAATGCTAGTCTTACATAAATCTCATACATCAAGTCACGATTCAAAACTTTGTCATGCATAATCTATCAAGAATACAAACTTATCACCAAAAAACCATGTAAATGAAATTATATATGCTCTTTCTATGTTTTGGTTACGAAATTATCTATGATTTATTGAAATTGAAAAAAAGTTTCAAAGTTATGCCCATTTTTATAGTTTATATCTCTCATGTGAAAAAATATTTTTTTTTAGTGAGTGCAATTTTGAGGTACAAGGATATCCTACTTATAGATTACATTAGCTATAAATTTTGGTAATTGATTCCCTAAATAGGACACATGTCAATATAAAAGGAAGACTCTTCAAATATACATAACATGATATATTTTAATACAACATTAAAATAACTTTTTATAAAGTACAACATAACAAACACATGGGATTAGTAAAGATAATAATTTTGTCCTTGGACATTTTTTCTAAGTTTAACGTACCTATCTTTTATATTCATTGTATGCAATTTTGTGGAAGTACTCTTAATGGGCTCCATTATATATAAATAATAACCTCAAAAGTATAAAGAGACATTTTTTTAAAATTGTATAATTATTGTTTATAAGATCCTAAAAAGAAATATTTGAAATTATTTTTTAGTTAGATATGGACTTTTATTCAAAACCTTGAAAAAGAGGCCTCTCAAGTGTCTTGTTTTGGTACCAAGTTAGTGTTAAAGTTTAGATTAGAGTAAGTGGGTAATGGAGAGCATATTTCATTGAGCATAATTGATTAGTATATAATTTCTAGTAATACTTCATTGCGCACTCTTCAACTCTACCATCGATTTTAGGGCTAGGGCCGACCTCTTTTAGCACTAAAGACCACGGGGTCTTGAATGAAGCCCAAGTCGTGGGACCGACAACGTGCAACTCGGACACAATTTTAATTGTGACAAGTTTACTTTTGCCTACATCTGTTCACTTTATCAGGCTACAAACTGAAGGGTTGGATAAGCAAACCCACACGGGTGCGTGGTTAGCACATTAGCTTGCCAATGGGGAGGTTGCCGGTTGGATGCCTAGCTGAGGAATGGGACACCATCTGATTTTTGTGAAATCTCCATGTCCCTCAAGATCTGTGGGAATTCGAGCTCGTTGTCGATCCCATCTCTCAAGCTCCGTTAAATATTTCGTGTCACTTAGTGTTGTGGGTCGGCCTTCGGATAGGTAACATTTGAAGTGTTAGCCAGGGATGGTTTTTGCTCAGTATGACAATAACAGTAACGGTACACCCCTCCTTTTTTGTAATTATCCCTGTAGGCCTCCTTGCCTACCTCGTTTGTAATACTTGAGCACCTACTACTGGAAGAAGTGAAAATAAAATCTTCATTTCCTCTAAATATTCTCCCCCTCCCCCCAACACCTTCGACCGCCTGCGTCTCTCTCTCTCTCTCTCTCTCTCTCTCTCTCTCTCTCTCTCTCTCTCTCTCTCTCTCTCTCTCTCTCTCTCTCTCTCTCGTGTGCGCGAAGTAATTATCTGAGACGTAGGCTACTCCATCCTCCCCTCCCCCTCTGTAGCTCTTCTACATGCACGACGCAGGCTGCTCCATCGCCTTGAGTCCTACCAAACACCGAGCAAGATTTTTCGAGCAAACCAAAAATCGAGCGAGATTTGTACGCACATAAGTGAATAGAGAAGATAGTTTGACAAGGAAGGTGGGCAAGCTACAATAGAAGGGGGGTTGAGCTGCACGAATCAATAACATACATAATGGGATCAGATAGATCATAAGTTGTGGGTGATACTAGGCATCAGTGGACTGTGGCACATGTGTAGAAGGCATTAGTAGGCACAACAACAAGTTGAGAATTTTTTGTTTCAATAAAATGAAGTAGTACATGGACTTGATTGGGCACTTGCCATGATAGAATGGTGAGGGATTTTGGTAAATTACTTATTTTTCTCATCATTAGGTCTTCTAGATTTAATCTCAAGAAGCCATTTTTAATTAAGAGCATCGAAGTTTTTTCAAAATATTAGGACACTTTATGCCTATCCAATGACCAACCTAATGTTAAATACCAAGTTAGTATTCTTCAAAATTAGTTGTGCTTTCACAACATGCTCAACAGGGCAAACACAACATGTGCTTCGCTAAGGCCCCTTTCACAAGCAAGAAAATGGGTCGTCCAACCATAAAGGTGGGCTAATTAGTATGAGCCTTGGTGCACATCCTATCATGCACATTGGTGGGCATGCAAGAATGAGGCTTAACTTTGATGATTTAGGCTCTATGGTGTTGCTTGGACGTATGGGCGACCTCTCCATCCATTCCTCCTCTCACCCATAACAACTTTTAAAAATATTATTGCCCCTCATTTGTACATATACTAAAGGCCCTTCCCATTTGTGACCCATGTACATGGATAGGTACACTCTTTCTATGAGGGCTCCCTACCCACACTACCTATGGGCAATTGGCATCATGTTAGTGAGAAATATTTGCTTCTCTAATATTTTCTTACTTGTTTCTAAAGATAAAAGGATACTCTTCTTGCCAAAATTCTTTGGAAAATAAATAAAAATTTGAGGATGTTTCTCTGATATACAATGCACTGCAAACGCAAAGCCTAGGCGTATGAGTGCTTATAGCATAACTAATACCTAATTTCAAACTCCTAGAAGCACGCGTGCACACACACACACACACACACACACACACACACAATCATTGTTCACATATCCTGATTTATAGTGTTAATTTCTCCATTGAGCATAAAATTTTAGAATGCAACTTTCAAAATGGAAGAGTTGGCATCTTTTTAGATTTCATTTGGATATCTTAGATTTGGGCATAAACTATGTTTTTATGATAGTTGTTTTGAGGAGTGGAGAACACTTGCAAAAATAGAAAGAGAATCTCTCTCTAGCTATCCGTGCCGGCGTGGATGGCTAGAGGAGGGAGAGGATGGGCAAAACAGAATGAAGAAAGAGTGAATTTGGATACCTTAGATTTACATTGGTTTAAATTATATCATTATATTGGGTACATATTGGTACAAACTTTATTATATTCAATACTTCATGGGATACCTCCTCGGATCCCATCCTCAAGTTCCAATGCTATGCTAAGATTGATCTCCAGTAAAAGGCGGATGGGAGATTCGAACGCACAACGTTCACGTGATCTCCTAAAGTTCAATTCACCTAGCCAACCCGACATCCAACAGTTGATGTTTTCTCAAGAGATCCATAAAGTTTAAAAAAAAACAGTTTACCTGCTCTGCACCCATAGCCCCCATAGATCGCCCTCACATCTCCCTCCCCCCTCCTCTCTCTCTCTCTCTCTCTCTCTCTCTCTCTCTCTCTCTCTCTCTCTCTCTCTCTCTCTCTCTCTCTCTCTCTCTCTCTCTCTCTCTCTCTCTCTCTCTCTCTGTGTGTGTGTGTGTGCGGACTGCAATCAGCACCTCCAGTCTAGCTTTTTTTCACCCGCATATGCCAAGATTCGTCAATACTGGCTTTTTTTCGCCTGCATCTGCCAAGGTTCGCCAATAGTGGCCTTGTCCTGAATCATGGGCACATACTCAAGTCAATGCAAATAAAATGGGGGAGTAGAGAATACTTGCAAAAGCTGAAGGAGAATCTCTCTATAGCCATCCGCGCCTAGAGGGAGGGAGAGGATTGGTAGACCTAGAAACCGAGGAGTGAAGAACGCTTTCAAAAACAGTAGAAAAATCTCTCTCTACCCATCCACGCTGGGGGGGGGGGGGGGGTGCAAGCGCTGCAGAACACAGCGGGCCAACATCAGTAAATAGGGCACCATTCTCCAAGCGAATGTCAGCATAGAGAGACAGTCACGCATAGAGGTTAATTCATTTGTAAGAGAGAGAAGAAGAGAATTTTAACGTCGTAGGAAACTATCCCAAGAGACCTTAAAGATCTATCCGACGAGGAGAGTTGAACTCAAGAGAGAGAGATGGCCATTGGGTTTGCAATGGAAGTTGTGTATCGGGGCTCCAAGAGGGCACAACACGGTCAAAATTTAGAAATATCTTGGATAAGGGCTTAGAGATTCCACCAAGAAAAAAAAGAGACAACCTTTCTCTCACCCAAACTCGTTTGTTTCGTTGATATCTTTCTTCTCTTCTTCCTTTTCACTCAAGTGCAAGAAACACAGTCCTTGGTACACCACTAATAATGATGATAACTCTCTGAACCTCACACTCTTCCAGTAGTGCACCCTGATAAACCCACCGCCCAAATTTTAACGTTTTTCAATATCACCTATGTCAACACCACCAAATTCTTCCCTGCAATGGTAGGGTAGCCAAAGTGAACATATACCATGTTATGGGGTTTCTAAAAGAACGGCCACACAGTCGGAACCCTAGGACAAATACTATTACATTGATATAGTAACTTCAAATATTAAGTTTGTTTGTGTGTGTGTGTGTGTGTGTGTGTGTGTGAGAGAGAGAGAGAGAGAGAGAGAGAGAGAGAGAGAGAGAGAGAGAGAGAAGTTTAAGCTCCTCTTTCCCTTGTACTCTTGTCCTTTATGACAATAGAGGAAGTGGAAAGGAGAGTGCATTTTGGGTATAGAAGGTCATTTCTGCTAGCCAAAACTTGTGACAAATGAAGAGGTTGTGGATATATGCATGGCATCCGCATTATACAAACTACCCGATTTCAAGTCATACCATTTATAGAGTGGCAAGGAGCCTTATTTTTTTCACATGCGGGTAGGGGTTTGGGAGCCACTTGATTTTTTTAATCCCATTTTTATGGAACAAATTGAATTGTACAATAGATTTTCTAGCCCATAGGAGACACTTTGCACAAGCACATGTTCAAGGAGAGCTCTTTGCACAAAAATCTTGGGGAGGTGCTAGTATTAAAAAGGTGGGAACTTGTTTTATTGCTTGTTTTAAAGCTTGAAATACATATAAGAACCTTGATTGATTTTGGTTTCTTGATAATGAACCTTGTCTTGTCTTGCTTGGTTTAGGGATCGCTCGAAAAATCTCGCTCGAGGTTAGGGATTCCTCCATCGCCTTCCCCCTCCCCCTCTGCAGCTCTTCAGCCCCCTACTCACCCCGCTCTTCACCTTCCCTTCATCCACCAAATAAACCCTGCTCATGGCCTCCAACCTACAGGTAGCACATACCAACCCTTCTTGTAATAACCACCCTCATGGGGCTTGATTTAGAGGCGGTGCAGGCAACTGAGACAGAGAGAGAGAGTTTGCATGGCCTCCACATGCCTTGGCCTCGCTCCCCTCTCAGCCTTCGCCTAAATCTCCAATTCAAAGGGTATCTAAAACTAATGAGACTATTTTCTGATCTAAAATGATTGGGTACCCCCTACTGTTAAAAAAAAAAAAAACATTTGAGGTGTTGTTATAGGTAAGGTGCGTCGCTGTCGTTTAATCTCGATACGCATAGAGAACGTTCAACAAAAACTCCCACATTCCGTAGTGAAGTAGCTGCTCTCTCTCTCTCCTCTCTCTCTCTCTCTCTCTATGTGTGTGTTTGCATGCGTACTACTCGGAAGGAATAAGCCATGGCTGCTACTGCTGGACAAGTAATTACTTTCAAAGGTCTGTTAAGAAAATTTCTTGCGCACGTGCGAGAGAGAGAGAGGAGAGAGAGAGGAGAGAGAGAGAGAGAGAGAGAGAGAGAGAGAGGAGAGAGAGAGAGAGAGAGAGAGAGAGAGAGAGAGAGAGAGAGAGAGAGAGAGAGAGAGAGAGACGTCCCCACACACGAGCACAGCCCAAATACGCTGGTATTTGTTCCTTCTCATGTATGTTTTGTTCAAGGAAGTATCATTGACAGAAACCTCCTTGCATCCCTCAGCTTTATACGATTGCCAAAGAAGGTTGCTCTCTGTGAGCAAGGTTGAGGGAGCAAGAATGCTGATCTCTGATGCGTGGTTAGTTTTTTTGACACTGGAAGGTTGAACTCTTGAACTTTGAATGCAACAAAATAGCGGTTGAGTTTTTTACTTGTGAATCGTTAAGAGTTTCAGAGTGCCCAAACAGAAGGCAGATAAAACCCGGCCTATTAGACAGATCGATGTGAATATACTGTTTTTACCGAACTAAAAACGAAAAGACTATGGCTAACTGATACGCTGTTCTAGGTTTTGATGTTTGTGGAGAAGCTTCAAATTCGTATACTATGGTTGGGAGCATGACAAACCTTATTGATGCTTCTTAGAAAGATGCGAGTCTTTTCAAATATGATCAGAGCCAAGATAATACAATTTACTAACATAATATGGCGGAGTACATAACCCTTTACACGTGTTTCTCTCTGCGAGATGAATGCTAAACGCCAAGTGAGATGAAGGGGAGTGGAAGAGAGAGAGAGAGAGAGAGAGAGAGAGAGAGAGAGAGAGAGAGGCCGCCGTAGGCGGCTGGCAGTACTCGTTCTTGAAAATAGAAATAGCTATGCATTGATTGATGAAGTTTGTATGGAGGATTTTGATGATTTTAATAATACTTGATGATGCTACAATGTTTGATGCTCTTGCTAATGATTTAGAAGAATGTGCATGTGGTGATATGGCTACTGAAGTGGATGATGAATTGGATGGAAGAATTGGAAGGAAGTGCTTGTGGGCATGCCTATGGATATGAAGATAATAGGGCCCAAAATTTTTGTGATCCTTGAGGAGATTATGAAACCTTATGTACATGATGTTTTGGTTGATCACTTTTAGTATGAGTTGACTGACTGAGAGGAAAATTTTGTTTAATCTTTTCCAAAAATCTTTTTTTTCTGCAAGCTTGTGGCTGCCATATTGTTTGGCTTTTTGATGTAGGTGGATGGTTGTTGTAAATGGAGTTCTGGCTGCTGAACATAAATACTCTAGTAGACCAAGACGGTCGGCAAAGTAATTCAAGCATTTCTTTTATAAAAGAAAGTATGAAAATCATTTGAGTAAGAAAATGAATGATTTCTGTTGGAAAGCTTACCATATTGCATTTTGGAAAGCTTACTGTGTTGCATTTGGCCGTCGCATGTGGATGGTGCAATATAAGCAGTGCGCACAGTGTGGTGCATTTCGGTGAAAATCATGTACAATGTGGCTGTGTACTTATCTTGCCTAGAAACTTGAGGTGCTGTCACTAACTCTATGAAAATGGGCGTGTGGGCTCATTTAAAATGCGTCTAGAGGCCATGAGAAATGGAGGTGTTTGTGTTTACATGCATTTGGAGATGAATTGATGATTTTTTCTCACACTGTTTTACTGTTTTCTCCTAAAATTAAGGCCTTTTAGGGTGAAGAATAGCTGTGAAATGACAGACATTACTAGGTCAAAATGAGAAAAAATGTCATCTCAAGGGGAGAGGGGTGGGGGAGGAGTAAGTCGCTTACATGATTCATATTTCAATACTCCTATATGTCACTTGATCTCGGAATCTACATTTCATGTCAGATTTCTCACTTGACCATCTCCATGGCCCCTCATAAATTCAACCCTCTTAGAGAGAGAGAAAGAGAAGAGAATTTGAATGTCGTAGGAAACTATCCCAAGAGACCTTAAAGATCTATCCGACGAGGAGAGTTGAACTCAAGACCTCTTATTCAAGAGGGAAATGGCATAACCAATCTACCACACTTTAGAGAGAGAGAGAGAGAGAGAGAGAGAGAGAGATCGTCTTGTCGTTATCATAATGCCGCTTGCACGTGCTCACACACACACACACACACACAAACACGCACGCGTATGCACACACACACACACACACACACACACACACACACACACACACACACAATAGGAGATAGCACATGAGAGGAGGAGACCAAGAGTAAAACCATACATTTGAGAATGAGAAAAATTTAGGGTTACAGACCACTTATGTAAGTCTTCTCATGCACACATGGGTGCCCACACTTGGCCAACAATGAAACATGTTCTCTCTCTCTCTCTCTCTCTCTCTCTCTCTCTCTCTCTCTCTCTCTCTCTCTCTCTCTACCAAATTTGGTGTGCGCCTATCATTGGCGATCACCGAATGACTACACATGTGGAACCAACAAGCGTGGCCCATAACTCAATACAAATAATAATAATAAGAATGACGCTCAAAGTTAACACCTTGGTCTTATCTTGGCAACCAAAAACCCTTTGTCAGCTTTTCCCATGTTGTAGGTAATGCTACGGTCACACATATCAAAGTGATACAACTTAAACCATTAGGTAGATGTGGACCATCATAGGTATCCTTACTACTAGTAAAGATTGTAAGTAGATCGATAAAGTGAACTTGGAGTGAAGAATCTCTTGTTGAACTCTTATCCATTGCCACTTGATAGCTTAGAACTTCTTTCCTTGAAAGCACAAGTGTGAAGGGGTCAAATAAGTGAGCATCAACACTTAATGAGTGAGTCATTCACAAGCTAGACTACTCTTATAGATTGTACACTTGGTGCTAAAAACTAAACAATAGATCCTTTCAAGTTGGAATCACAATTGGATCATTAATGCAATCACATCATCCCATGTTGGAAAAAGAAACATTTTTGATACCCCAAAGAAACTAGTCGTCTAAGGTTTTTCATAATTATGCACTGCATATATATAAGAGATATGTCTGACAAACATAACTCAATCATGAATGTGTGGTTGCAAGTCCATAGATCTATGATGGAAACAAGAGACTGCCTAGCTTGAGGCTATCTTTGTTATGAAGTGATTAATGATGTTGATTAGTGTTTCACTGTCAAATTGTAGCCCTAGAAATTTTTGTTTTGTGAAATTGATCTATTTCGTTTGTTAATAATGTTGATTAGTGTTTCAGTGTCAAATTGTAGCCTTGGGAATTTGTGTTTTTGAGGAATTGATCTATTTTGTTTGTTATCATGTTTTTGTTGAACACATTTTTTTCAAATAAATAGATTAGTTTTTGTAAATCCAAAAAAGCACATGTGATGGGCAAGGCATTGAATATAATTGGAAGCACCCTGTGAAATACAAACTTTGTATGCCATACTTCTAGGTCTATTGCTAGCAACTTGGATGAATGATACATACAAGGAAGTGTTTCTTTCTTTGACGAGGTATATGTTTGATATTCCCCAATATAGGGGTGAGAAAGTTTGATTATTGTGTTTAGATAAGTGGCTCATTTTTTTTCATAAATTGGTTTTATGCTAATAATGTCAAGAGTGCAATAGTAAAGGAGTCCTCAAGGGACAAGGCTTTATTTTTTTTCAAAACATTTGTTAGCATAAGGGTTGTTAAGTGACATTATATATCTCCATGTTCAAAGAAAAGCTTTGTATTGACATTTCATGTTTTCCCCAGAGAGGATAACCTCTTAAGGCACGCAAGTTCAAACCATGCTAAGTATAAATTACACCATAATGGTGAACATGACTATCTCATTGGGACACCTATGATTTGTTTAAATATAAAAATTTTGAGGTAGGTGAATCAGTTATCAAGGATAAACTCATTAATATTGCAAAATAAATACATGTACATACTACTTCTTTGTAAGTGTAGCTTTTCTTTTGGATTTCTTAAACCCTTTGTATCCCAACAAACATTTTATTTCAACTAAATGTTTATGTATAAAAGGCCATTTTCTCTTTTTGGAGGATGGTTTCATGACATATTTTAATGTCATGTGTTTGTACTTCCAACTATTTTTGAGGGCATGTTAACTAAGAAGTCATATTGAGTACTATGCGCTTTGCCACACGTGTTGGAGGTTGGGAACTTGCCAACACACCATGTGCAAGCCATGAATGGTTGAAAGCACACAACTAGACAAAGCTCAAAGGGACAATGGTGTTGGAGGATGGCTTCATGATATATTTTAATGTCATGTGTTTGTACTTCCAAATATTTCTGAGGGCATGTTAACTAAGAAGTCATATTGACTACTATGCGCTTTGTCGCACGTGTTGGAGGTTGGGAACTTGCCAAACACCATGTGCAAGGCACGAATGGTTGCAAGCACACAACTAAACAGTTTTAGCAAGCTCAAAGGGGCAATGGTGTGTCACTCACCGCTCAATGCTTCCGTTGTGAAGGATCTTGTGCCATAAAGAAAAAGGAGCCGTCGTTGCCGCCACACTCAATGGCCTCGCCGTTGATGCAACCGCAATGCTCAATCACTCTCTCTCTCTCTCTCTCTCTCTCTCTCTCTCTCTCTCACACACACACACACACACACACACACACGTGAGCCCACAAAGGAGAAGCGGATAGAGGTAGAGTAAGAGCACTTCTTAGCATGCACATCGAAGAATGGAGATTTTAGGTCAAAATAGACATTTTATAAGAATCTGACCCATTCACACATGGACGTCGATAGTGGCCGATCGTTGGAAAAATACTGTAAAAATAAGATAAGTGGTGCGCCTCTCATCGTAGATCACCTACACACATATAGGACCGACAAGCCCGGTGCATGACTTAAATAAGTAATAACACGTTTGTCGAAGGTGATAGGGTGTCCGTAAGGGTTAACATGCCCCCCTTCCAGATGTAGATTCCGTCCTCGAAAGCTATTGAGATGAAGCCCGTTTGTCGAGGTGGAAGAGCATCTGCGATTGAATGTTCTTAACCTTCTTCAAACACTGCAAAATCAATCAAAATTGGCAAATTAATTGCATTCTCATATACAATTAAAAAGCATATGTTGTGAGTAAGCACACAAATTGATTGGTAACAAAATATTAAACAATTTGTCAGCAGCAAACATTAAAATGTAATATAATCAAACGCATAAGCAATTGTAAAGGTAAAAAAATAAACAAGTTTAGAGTTGCTAATTTAATGCTCGAGAGGCACAAGAGGTCAACTATTAATACCATAGGCAAGCTTTTTAATTCTCTCTGGTCAAATAAGATGTTTAATCGCGAGAGCAAAGTATTTCATGTCCGAGGGCTGACTAGAGGCTATACCTAGAAGACATTCTAGTTAAGCTATGATAAAAGGAATTGCTTATGAAACCATCGCCTGAATTATTCCCTTTTCTTTGACCCCCCAAAGTTTTTTCACATTGATTCAATTTTTAATGTGTGCGCTTATTTTTATACCTCGGGCTTTTTGCTTTTCAAGGAAAAGCACCCACACTGGGAACCTCTAGAGCTTTAGTACCATAGGCAATACATGTGAGTACAGAACCAAATTAAGATTTTACATTATTGGCATTTTTGTTTGTTGTTTTGTTTTTCATTACCTTTTAATTTTGTAACTTTGGGGGGTCATATTGACACTGTCACCCTTTCTCGGCTCATCACAATAGTAAACTCCCTTTATAATAGTTAAACTAAAGGTTAATAGAGATTAAGTCCTCTAGAAAGCACTAATACATAGCAGACAATGTTGCTTAAATTGGATTAAGAACCTAAAGTAACCATTGACAATTAGAAAGGCATTTTCTATGGTATTAAGGGAAGATCTCTAACACCTATCTTGGTCAAACTAGCTAAGTTAGACTGCTTGACTCTTAAACCTAGACAAAGGATTATGCCAGAAAATTTTATTGAATCTAATATCTTATACTAAGCAAATGTGCCGAATATTATGCTACCAATCACAATTAAAGCATACCAACATGGATGCTAAAAAGAAACAAGAGGCAATGATAATGGACAAGAAACACCTGTTTGTGTTGATGATCGCGCTCGATTCGAAGAGTGAACTAGACAAGGACTATATGAATCTCAAAATCCCAACAAATACAATGCATTATCGCACACACTAGAAAACACAAGGAATACCTCTAGAAGGCACGTCAGTGGGAAGAGGCACCAACCTTTATTGAACACAATCAAAACAACCTAAGGAACCCTAACCTAATTATTTGCACCCCCCTAGAGAGTCAAGGGAACAGGATATTGAATAGATGGGCGGGTAGCCCTAGGTCTAAACCCCTATCCTCGTCATGATAGAGAAAAAAAAAATTCATCATTTGTGAGACCATACATGCCATCCGTGTAATCATGTAAATCTTCCTCATCATTAGAGGCACAAATATTCACTAAGAATATCACTAAACGTCTATAGTCATCTTGGTCAAAGGGGTAGGCGTGTGCAATCGGAGAGATGTTATCTACTAAGTAGGGATCAGTCGTGGTCAAGAGACATATCAACCATTCTAATTTCTCAGAATTCTTCTCACACTCCAGCGTATTTGCTAAATCCCATTCACAGGCAAGCACCGGGTAGACTATGTGAAACACTTGTGAAAAGTAAAGAGGGTACCTCTCACCCAAAGGTAGGAGTGGATGACTCTAGCATACTAGCCATATCTGTACATACAGATAGATGATGGTTAGTATGCAAACATTATAAGGGTCATGTCAAAAGGTTGTGTCCTTGTGCATAATGTGTTTTTATGATTTTGGTTCATGTACTAAAATTTTTAGGTTTTCAAGTTTTTGTTTGGTGGCTCTTGCTCTTTTACTTTTTTATTTTTGTTTTCTTGAGTATTGGGCTATATATATACATTCCCTAAGATTGGGGGATTGAGAGGTCAGGGAGGGAGGTTAAGAGGGAAGCAAGTAAATGATGGATGTCAACAAACACTCCCCCCTTCCTTGGGTAGATCATACCTTTTGGAACGATGTTGTCACCCTTTGAAACCATTTGTTCCAAGTTGTTATGGGTGAAGACTTTGACCAATAGTTTTTGATTTCCCTAGACGTTTCATCTAGTTGCAAGGGTGGTAAGGTACTCTCCCATAATTTTACTTGCAACGTTGTTGTAGGTGGTGAACTTACAACGGTGGGTACAAATTCTTTCTTGTTTGTATAGATAATTACAATGGTAGGTAGAGGTTGTGTCGAAGCTTGTATTTATGTTGAAGAACTACATGAAGAGCAAGAAGATCCATTTGTTTTTCTATGATTGAGCTGAGCGAAACAAGCCTTTCTCGCTTGGGTACCCAAACTAGCCACCGATCAGGTGTATAGTGTTCTGTGATCTTTCCCTTCCCACGATCTTCAATCGGCTTTATCGTTACATGATTTGACTCACATGGGTGGGTCTCTTGGTGACAGGTAAGAACACAATCTACGTTTAGCCACCAAGATTTGATCATTCGCTTCATAGTAGCCTTGGGCTTCCAATAGTCGTTGTCGCTAAAGAAGCTTTAGGGACCCATTTGTATGTTTTCTTTGTTATACTACACTGAGTCTTGTGTGTCTCATGTTTTCTTTCAGCAATAGAAGTCGAAGTTCCAGAGGGTTGGGCCATAGGTACAAATGGTTCAACCTCTTGGACATGCAATGTTTTGGGTTTTATTTTCTCAGGAGGTGATATCTAAGGGACTATCACTTAAGTGGTGGGGCTAAGAGTTGGTTTCTGTGTTGTGACACTTCCATTCCCCCAATCAATAGTGGATTTGGTCGCTATCATCATGTGAATCCTACGTTTATATTGCCTTTCATAGTCCCAACAGGCATGACCAATAATTCTTGAGCTACGACCCCGTTGTCATAAGTGACAGAAGTGTGCCAGGTTCCAAAAACCGTTGTTTTTTTGTTGTTGATACCCTTGGCTTGGATAATACTCTCAGCTAGAGATGGCTTTCTTAACTAACACCACACTCCATATGATAGCATATTATATTTAGCACTCGTCCAACAAGGAGTTATATAGCACTTTCCCATAGGCGTTATTTAGCTCAATAGGGTATTGTACATGTGTGCCACAGTTTAACCAATCATCCTCTGTTTCAGCGTGAAATGCATGTGTAACTCCAACGTTGGCCTCTCATTGGCATCTTATACGTTGTTGTTGCTCCTTAACCTCAGCTTGAGCTTGTATCATTTTCAATCGTACTTGTGTCTTGGCTTCCTTTTGTTGTTGAGCTAGCTCTTGATTTTGTCCTCTCCTTACAGTACGGCTGAACTTTGGTTTCTCTATAGCTTCTAGCTGTGCGATGTCAATGGGTTGTGGACTACACCACATGATGCTTTGAAGGTATTCACCAGTTATCTACCAACTTCTGATGAGCATCATATGCCCCCACATAATTAAGCCATTCTGTGGTAGATTTCTTTTCGTTTATTCTAGCATGCACATTTGCTCGATATCGTGGCCTCTTATATCTCTTACTCTTCTTGTCTAATTTTTTATTATGGCCGATCTCCAGTGAAGAGTCACTAGTTGAATCGCTACTCATGTCTTCTCCCCTCCTCGATAGATTGTCATCTAGGGTACCACTGGGCCCTGAATGGTTTTTCCCCACATTTGCACCAAGATTTAACTCAGATTCTTCCTCAAAGTCAATTTCAATTGATGACTTTGACTCCCAATCGTGTGGGCTATAGTAGTTTGAGAGGCTATTGGTTCCAATGTCAGTCAAGCCTTCATCTTGTAGGTCATTAGAAGCTATATGCATTGCACTTATCATATTTAAAGGTACGAGTGGTGGCATTTCATCCCCCTCAGGTGTTACCTAGGTCATTCCCCTTTTCCCCCAAGTGTCTATGGTTGCTACTAAGTGGACCCAATCCACATTGTCAAACTTAGTCATCCTAGGTAGAACATCCATATAAGGGGAATCTTCCCCAACATCAATGTCCTTTTTACACGTATAACAATACTACAATGGGGCTGAGTGAATTGTGGTGTCGGATCTATGATCAATTATAAATCTGTTTCCTAGAGGGTGTGCTCGACCAATTACAAGATCAACTCGAATGACAGAGTCTTGGAACTACAAGTAGACATGGTTTTTAGACCAATCATGCACCATTTTTGCTTCCCTCATGAAAGGATGTCCTAAGATCATCTCAGATGACAAAGTGTGCTTGGAAAAATCCATAACAATTAAGGTATGCCTTAATTTGTGTCCAAAGACCTTGATCTTGAGATCCTCCAGCATTCCAGTAGGTTTAAGAATAGTCCCATTGGCCATCTTTACCACTATGTTTGTAGTCCAAGGTGAGGTCTTCCCATAGTTTCAAATCATTTTTTAGTTACAATGCTAACCCCAAAGCCACCATCAAGGATTCCCTTCACAATTAATCCCTTGGTAGTGATTGGTATGGTCACATTGGATTCATTGCCTTCATATTGTCCCAACTTGTTAATAGATATTTAACAACAGAGTTCTCATCTAAGTTGGGTTGTGGATCTATTTCAACAACAGAGTTCTCATCTAAGTTGGGTTGTGGATCTAAGTGTTCCTCCTATATTGGCACCTCCCTAGCTCCATCCATCTGTGAAAATTGTGGTAGCCCGACTATCAGATCTCCATTGAGGAAAGCACGAGGAGCTGAGACTATCTTGGGCTCTCCATATAGTTTAGACATGATGGTGGTTCTAACTTCTGAAGCCATGAAATCCATCAATTTGGCAATATTTAATGGCACTTTTTGGGCTTCAGTCCCTTGAGTGGGGAAGATGAGATCTCCATTTCTTCGAAGGGTCAGGTAATCCCTCTGTAAACATTCTCTCCAACAAGAGGGAGTACGCCCACTACCCGATGACTTAAAGTCACTTTCTTCTTGGATGACACGAGGTATGGCTAGTGGTCTATGGTCTTTGTGAGGTTGCTTTTGCATAGAGAACACTGTGTGGGTAATCTAGATCTGCCTAGGTGCTGGCTTAGATCCCTTTTGATCTCTTGACCAAATTCCATTAATTGCTTGACTCGCTCGATCTCTTTCTGTAGGGTTTGGGTAAGTTCCCATCTTCTTCTTGGGTCCTGGCCATTGTAACTCATGACAATCTTCCTTGTTTGTTTCTTTTCTAATGGTCATTTTAGTCTCCATGGTTTCACCTGAATCAGAATCATCTTCAACGTCGTTCATATATACGGGGTCATCACCAGTCCCTATGTTGGTCTTTGAACTGGGGTCTGACTTCGCTGCTTTTTGCGATCTCTTCCTTCGTGTTTTCTTCTTCTTTTGAGATTGGCCAATTGATGTTATGTCTCTTTCTTCAAGAATATAATTTTGGTTTTGGAGCATCGATCGTGTGAGTACATTTACTGGTATCACAGGTGTACTTTGTGTTGGTTCCTTAGTAACCTCAATTAAAGTCAATGGAATTATCTTTGATGCATTTGGATTATTAGGACATTGGCCAATCAAATAATCTATGCCACATCGATTACACATGAGTATCGGCATTGTAGATGTGCTCGCTTGATTGGTTTGCATTAGTGTGGCATTCTTTTGTAGTCTAATGGGACACTCTGCTACAGGATGTGGACCTCCACACTTGTAGCATTGAAGATGTGGTCTCTTGGCAGTGAAATTTATATTTTGACCTCCTGGAACAAGAGTAGCTACTTGATAGATAGGTTTGACTTGTCCCCAATAGTCCTCCATGTAGTATTGTGGACTTTCTTCAAGTGCATCAATCCCACATGCAATATTAGGGTCTTTATCTTCCTCACAGCCTTCCAAACAAGTAAAAGATGACTCACAACCCACTTGATTCACAAAAGTGATTCTTGGATGTGGGGGCTGCGGTCCTAGCACTGGAGGTGGTAAGGGTGTTGTTTGGACAACATTTTGGGCCCTAGGGACCATGTGTTGTGATGGTTGTTCAAGAGGTGGATCCGTCATCAATGTAGACACTCGAGGTGTGTCATCCATGCTAAGGTTGGTCTATTGGCCATTGCACGTTCAAATACTATGCAATCCTTAGCTTGATGACCATATCTCCCACATGCATTACAATTCCCATTAAATTTTACTCTAAACGTAGGGCATTCACTGGTACTATGTGGACCGTAGCAAAATGAGCACCATTGTTGCTCCGTTCTTGGATACATATGATTGTTTTGTGGAGCACAATTTTCTCTAAGACTTTCTTGAATGGCCTTGGTGAGGATATCTTTGGCTCTTTAGCAATAGGCTTTATGGTCATTGTCTCATGTCTCGATGCTTGCGAGCTAGTAGATTTAGGTTACTCTTTCTCCTTGAATCATTAAGTTGTCCTCCAATTGCATCGTATTGGTGGTGACTGCTTTCCAAGTGGTGATTCCTCTAATGACTAGGCCATTGTAGATATCTTCATGTTGTATCCCCTAATGAATCTATCGAGCGAAGCACTCATTTGGATTCCAACGAGAATTCAAATGCTTCAAGCGACTAATAAAGTCTTCCACTCGCTGGGTTTTTTGGATATGAATATTGCCATATTGATGGATTTCATGGCTTCAGAAGTTAGAACCACCATCATGTCTAAACTATATGGACACCCTGAGATATTCTTAGTTCTTAGAGCTTTCCTTAATGGAGAACTGAAAGTCGGACTACCATAATTTTCACAGATGGATGGAGCTAGGGAGGTGCCAATATAGGAGGAACACTTAAATCCACAACCCAACTTAGATGAGAACTCTGTTGTTGAAATATCTGTTAACAAGTTGGCACAATACTTTGAAGGCAATGAATCCAATGTGACCATACCAATCACTACCAAGGGATTAACTGTGAAGGGAATCCTTGATGGTGGCGCTGGGGTTAGCAATTGTAACTAAAAATTGATGGGAAACTATGGGAAGACCTTACCTTGGGACTACAAACATAGTGGTAAAGATGGCCAATGGGAGTATTCTTAAACCTACTGGAATGCTGGAGGATCTCAAGATCAAGGTCTTGGACATAAAATAAGGCATACCTTAATTGTTATGGATTTTTCCAAGCACACTATGTCATCTGAGATGATCTTAGGACATCCTTTCATGAGGGAAGCAAAAATAGTGCATGATGGGTATAAAAACCATGTCTACTTGTAGTTCCAAGACTCTGTCATTCAAGTTGATCTTGTAACTGGTCGAGCACACCCTCTAGGAAACAGATTTATAATTGATCATAGATCGGACACCACAATTCGGCCCCATTGTAGTATTTTTATACGTGTAAAAAGGACATTGATGTTGGGGAAGATTCCCCTTATATGGATGTTCTACCTAGGATGACTAAGTCTGACAATGTGGATTGGGTCCATCTAGCAGCAACCATAGACACTTGGGGAAATAGAGAAACGACCTGGGTAACACCTGAGGGGGATGAAATGCCACCATTCGTACCTTTAAATATGATAAGAGCAATGCATATAGCTTCTGATGACCTACAAGATGAAGGCTTGACTGACATTGGAACCAATAGTCTCTCAAACTACTATAGCCCACACGATTTGGAGTCAAAGTCATCAATTGAAATTGACTCTGAGGACAAAGAATCTGAGTTAAATCTTGGTTCAAATGTGGGGACAAACCATTTAGGGCCCAGTGGTACCCTAGATGACAATCTATCCGGGAGGAGAGAAGACACAGGTAACGATTCATCTAGTGACTCTTCACTGGAGATCGGCCATAATAAAAAATTAGACAAGAAGAGTAAGAGATATAAGAGGCGACGATATCAAGCAAATGTGCTTGCTAGAATAAATGAAAAGAAATCTACCGCAGAATGGCTTAATTATGTGGGGACATATGATGCTCATCGGAAGTTGGTAGATAACTGGGGTGAATACCTTCAAAGCATCATGTGTTGTAGTCGACTTCCCTTAATACCATAGAAAATACCTTTCTAATTGTCAATGGTTACTTTAGGTTCTTAATCCAATTTAAGAAACATTGTGTGCAATGTACTAGTGCTTTCTATAGGGCTTAATACCTATTAGCCTTTAATTTAAGTATTATAAAGGGAGTTTACTGTTGTGATGAGCCGAGGAAGGGTGATAGTGTCAATATGACCCCCCAAAGTTACAAAATTGAAAGATAATGAAAAACAAAACAACAAAACAAAAGTGCCAATAATGTAAAATCTTAATTTGGTTCTTCACTCACATGTATTGCCTATGGTACTAGGGTCCTAGAGGTTCCCAGTGTGGACGCTTTTCCTTGAAAAGCAAAAAGCCCAAGGTATACAAAATAAGCGCACACATCAAAAATTGAATCAATGTGAAAAAACTTTGGAGGGTTAAAGAAAAGGGAATAATTCAAGCGATGATTTCATAAGCAATCCTTTTATCGTAGCTTAACCAGAATGTCTTCTAAGTATAGCCTCTAGTCAGCCCTCGGACATGAAATACTTTGCTCTCGCGATTAAACAGCTTAATTGACTAGTGAGAATTGAGAAGCTTACCTATGGTATTAATAGTTGATCTCTTGTGCCTCTCGATCGCTAAATTAGCAACCCGAAACTTGTTTATTTTTTGACCTTTACAATTGCTTATGCGTTTGATTATATTACATTTTAATGTTTAGTGCTGACAAATTGTTTAATATTTTGTTACCAATCAATTTGTGTGCTTACTCACAGCATATGCCTTTTAATTGTATATGAGAATGCAATTACTGGGCCAATTTCGATTGATTTTGTAGTGTTTGAAGAAGGTTAAGAACATTCAATCTTAGATGCTCTTCCACCTCGACGAACGGGCTTCATCTCAATAGCTTTCGAGGACGGAATCTACATTTGGAAGGGGAGCATGTTAACCCTTACGGACACCCTATCACCTTTGACGGACGTCTTATTACTTATTTGAGTCATGGACCGGGCTTGTCGATCCTATAGGTGTGTAGGTGATCTCCGATGAGAGGTGCACCACTTATCTTATTTTTACAGTATTTTTGCAACAATCGGCCAATATCGACGTCCATGTATGAATGGGTCGGATTCTTATAAAAGGTCTATTTTGACCTAAAATCCTCATTCTTCGAGGTGCATGCTAAGAAGTGCTCTTGCTCTACCTCTATCTCCTTCTCCTTTGTTTTCTCACGGGTGTGTGTGTATGTGTGTGTGTGTGTGTGTGTGTGTGTGTGTGTGTGTGTGTGTGTGTGAGAGAGAGAGAGAGAGAGAGAGAGAGAGAGAGAGCATTGCGGTGGCATCGGCGGCGAGGCCGTTGAGCGCGGCGGTAGCGATGTCTCCTTCTTCTTTGCGGCATAGGATCCTTTACGACGGAAGCATTGAGCGGTGAGTGACACACCATTGTCCCTTTGAGCTTTGTCTAGTTGTGTGCTTTCAACCATTCATGGCTTGCACATGGTGTTTTGGCAAGTTCCCAACCTGCAACACGTGCGGCAAAGCGCATAGTACTCAATATGACTTCTTAGTTAACATGCCCTCAAAAATAGTTGGAAGTACAAACACATGACATTAAAATATGTCATGAAACCATCCTCCAAAAAGAGGAAAACGACCTATTATACATAAACATTTAGTTGAAACAAAATGCTTGTTGGGATACAAAGGGTTAAAGAAATCAAGAAGAAAAGCTACACTTACAAAGAAGTAGTATGTACATGTATTTATATTGCAATATTCATGAGTTTATCCTTGATAAATGATTCACCAACCTCAAAATTTCTATATTTAAACAAATCATAGGTGTCCCAATGAGATAGTCATGTTCACCATTATGAGTTTATCCTTGATAAATGATTCACCAACCTCAAAATTTCTATATTTAAACAAATCATAGGTGTCCCAATGAGATAGTCATGTTCACCATTATGAGTTTATCCTTCATAAATGATTCACCAACCTCAAAATTTCTATATTTAAACAAATCATAGGTGTCCCAATGAGATAGTCATGTTCACCATTATGGTGTAATCTATACTTAGCATGGTTTGAACTTGTGTGCATTAAGAGGTTATCCCGTCTGGGAAACATGAAATGTCAATACAAAGCTTTTCTTTCAACATGGAGATATATAAGGTCAGTTAACATAATAAACTGCTTAAAGCTTTCCGACTGGAATATTTAGACAACACAGGAGATGAGGATATACTCTATGAGTTGGATAAGATAAGGCATAGAAAATTGTCGGTGAGAAGCTATGTTGAGAAAATCAAGGAACTAACTAGACAACTTCAGGAACCACCATCCGGAAAGCGGCTGTGAGCATGGTTTTTGAATGGTTTTTGCAGTAAGAATCTTAGGGAACAGGAGGTGCCTGCACCAACCAAGAAATTCAATGATTTGGTGCAGCGAGCCCTGAAGCTAGAACAACAAGCTAAGAAGGAAAAGAGTCATAAGAAGAGGAGGCCCAGTAGTAGCAGTACTTCTACTGAAGATTCTGAGTCCAGTAGAGCCTACAGTATTTCTGAAAGTAGCTCAGATGAAAGAACCAAAGACAAGATTAAGAAAGGATCTTGGTCTAAGAAGATTGAAGAGATGGCCCGGAAAATTGCTGAAATTAGCCAGACCAAACAACCGGTATGAAGAATGGAAACCTGGTGTTCAAAGTGTAAATCTAAAGACCATGTTTTAAACAAATGCCCACAATGCACTTATTGCAAAGCCTATGGTCATCTATGGAACAACTGTGGTATTTGAATTCATCATTTTAAGAAGGGAAAAGATTTGTCAGTGGTGGCATTCACCAATGCTGAACCAGTAAGAGTGGAAACTACTAGTGCTTCTCAAGAAGAGAAACCAGGTGTAAGTGGTACTGGTGCAGGGCACGGTAGATACCAAACGGGTACCAGTCAGGGCCGAGGTCGTGGTATTTTTAGAATCGAAGCCTGAATTGCTATACATGTGGTAAGTATGGGCATTTCGCGGCTCAGTGTCCAGAAACACCTAGGGCTACGGATACCGAGGCGAAGGTTCCAGAACCGATTCCTGTACGAGCAGTTACATGAAGTAAAGGGGTGGTGATTGAGGAAATTCCAGAAAGTCCAACTAAAAGTAGCAAATGGGCTTAGCAGAGAGAGGTATGGAAAGACAAGGGTAAAGAAAAGGTGGTTGATGAATGGTAGGAGCAAAGAGAACTAGCGGCGAAAATCACTGAGGATTTAGCCAAGAAGCTGCCAGAGCAGCCAGAGAGTTATGATGCCCAGGTCATTCATAAGATACCTACCCAGTTGTCTGAGATAGCACAACCAAATCAGTTGAAGCTTGGGATGCCTCAGATCATGCTGGCTGTAGTACAAGGGTTGATGGAAGAGTTGGGAACTGTTGAAGGAGCTGAAAGCACTGAACTAAAGGAATGGTATTGTGAAGATACTACCAGTTCTTCAAGTTTTGACGACAACTCTGATCATGAGAAAGAGGAAATTCATGTCAAAATTTGTGACAGAATTCAGAAACTCATTGTGGAGTTAGAGGACATTAGAATAACTTTACTTGAAGCAACGAAATTCATCAGGCAATGAATGAAGGTTGAGGCGGAGGCCAGATCAGTCTACTTGATAGTTGTCAGAGATGATGAAGTGCTGGTGATTCAGGTGGACTACAAAGTTTGGAAATAGTGGGAACCACTCTCAAGCGTCATACTAGATGGAGGAGCAGGGGTAAACATTTTGGGAGTACATCTTCAGCAAAGGATGGGAATTACTAACTTGAAACCAGCACCTTTCAAAGTCTGAATGACGGATCATCGAGTGGTGCAGGCAACTAGAATGGTAGAGAGTATGCAGATATGAGTGAGCAAAGAAAAGTTCAAAGCCAGTTTCCTAGTACTGGATGTGCAAGGAGCGTATGGGATGCTACTGGGACACCCATGGCTGCGAACGGCAGAGGATGTTCATGACTATGCTAATCAGACTTTGACAATACAAGGGGCCGTAACACAATCCAGATTCAGACGAATAACACTAGAAGTTGGAGAAAAGAACTGAGACCCGAAGAGCTTTGCCAGAAGTACAAGGTGAAGAAAATTGAGAGAATGTTAGCAGCTATGAATACTTTTTCATTAACAGAGATAGATCTCAATGCAGTTTTAATAAACAAAGATGAAGCTGAAAAACAAAAGAAACAATTTCCAGACCAGTTTACTGAACTGAATTCAGGAGAACGTCCAGTTCGGTTAATTGGAAGGTCAGAAGAACTAGTTGAACCAGTAGAACCGGTATACTTTGGAGGAGCGACTGGAAATCAGAATGGTAATTCAGAGCTCAGAGATCGTCCTGGGGATTATGCTGAGAGTCAACCAAGAGAAAAGGGGTGGAGGCCTAACTGGTTGCTTCCAGATGATCAGGAGATTAGAGGAATGAAGGGAATTTAGGGTCTGAAGAAAACCCTATAATGATCAAGGTTAATAAACATATGAATCCTACGATGAAAGAGAAGGCACGTCATATGTTCCAACACTATAAAGATGCGTTCACATGGGAACATACTTACCTCAAAGGAGTGGATCCAGAGGTCTGTCAACATCGAATACCACTGAAACCTGATGCCAGGCCAATACAACTGTAGCGCTATCAAATGAATCCGAATTATGCTAAGAAGGTCAAGGAAGAGATTGACAACCCTCTAAAAGATGAGTTCATTACTGAAGCAGCTAGTAGTGATTGGTTGTTTCCTATTGTGGTTGTGCCTAAGAAGAATGGGAAGCTGAGAGTATGTGTAGATTATAGGAAACTGAATGCTCAAACCATCAAGGACCCATTTCCATTACCCTTCACATATATGTTACTTGATGAAATTGCAGGATATGAGATGTATAGCTTTATGGATGGGTATAGTGGTTATAACCAGTTACAAATTGCTCCTGAGGATTGGGGAAAGAGTACTTTTATTACAGAGTGGGGAGCATTTATGTATCTGGTAATGCCATTTGGACTTTGCAATGCACCGGCCACTTTTCAAAGATGTATGATGGAAATATTCAGTGAATTTCTTCATCAATTCCTTGCCATATTCATGGATGACTTCACTGTATATTCCACAGAGGAAAAGCATTTACTATTTTTGGAGATGGTTTTTAAGCGCTGTCAGGAAAAGCGGATTCGTCTGAATCCATTCAAATCTGTTTTCTTAGTCTGGAAAGGATAGCTACTAGGACATGTGGTGTCCAAGTATTAAATAGAAATGGCCAATGACAAGATCCAGTGCATTCAACAGGCTAAGGCGCCGAGGAATGCATCAGAATTAAGTTCTTTTCTGGGATATATTAATTTTACAGAAGGTTTGTGCACAAGTTTTCTTCTCAAGCATTACCATTGTATGAGCTTACAAAGAAAACCACCAAGTTCAATTGGACTGCTAAATGTGAAGAAAGTTTTCAAAAATTAAAGAAGGCCATTGTTAGTAAACCAGTTCTTTGACAACCAGATTGGGATGTCATTTTCCATGTACATGTGGATGCTTCGGGACTGGCAATGGGAGCAATTCTAGCTCAGCCAGAAGGAAGAACTGACTATCCAGTATACATTACCAGTCAGGTTCAGTGAAGTTGAACAAGGAGATACAACTACTGAAAGAGAAGACTTAGGGATGGTTTTTAGTGCCACCAAATTCAGACATTATTTGCTTGGCAAGTTGTTTCATTTCTATGTGGATCATCAAGCCTTATTATTTTTTATTAATAAAGTCATTATTCAAGGTAGGCTGATACGGTGGATGATGTTCCTCATGGAATTTGAATTTTGTATTTTCCATAAACCCGGCAAAAACCATTGTGGTGTTGATTTCTTATCCAAGAGTACAAAAGGCTACTCTAAGGAGTCTTTAAGAGACGAGCCAGTAGATGCAGAACTTTTTCAGCTAGAAGCGGCAAAGTCAATCGATCTAGAATTGTATGAAGTATATCAGTTCCTGTCTAAGGGAGGGTTCCCAGATGATTGGACTCAGAATCAGAAGAAGGCTTTGGTTATTAAAAGCCTTAAGTTCACTATCATTGACGGCTCACTCTACAGATTGGGTGTCGATGGGATTCTTCGCCGATGTGTGCCTATGGAGGGTAGAAGGTAAGTTATTGCAGAGGCACATAATGGAGAATCTGGTGACATTTTTCTACTGATATTACTTTCAAGAAGATGCTGCAGGCTGGGTTATGGTGGCAGACTTTAATATCTAATGTCAGAAGCTTTTGCAAAACCTGTGATATATGCCAAAGAATGGGCAAACCCACAGCAACAGACATGACTCCTTTAACACCAGTCCAGCCACTGGGTGTTTTCATGAAATGGGGTTTGGATTTTATGGGGCCATTCAAAAAGATTACTCCCAGAAAGAGTAGATATATATTAATGGCTACCTGTATGTGACTAAGTGGGTTGAGGCTAAGGCTCTTCCCGACAACACAACAAAATCCACGGCTAGGTTCTTATTTGAGAATATTGTCTGCCGATACGGATGTCCTGTGCAGATTGTGTCAGACCAAGGTAGACACTTTATAAATGACACTATGGATATTCTCATGGAAATGCTTTCAATCAAGCATCGAAAATCAACACCTTATTATCCTAGATGCAATGGGCAAGCGGAAAGCAGTAACAAGACTGTCAAGACTATCCTTACCAAGATCGTGCAGAAAAAGCCAGAACAGTGGGACTTGAAACTTCAAACTACTCTATGGGCATATAGAACAGCTTATAAGGTCACTACCGGGTTAACACCATTTAGAATGGTGTATGGCACTGAAGCTGTTGTACCAATGAAATTTGTCATAACCACAGAATGGCCGTCAAGCATGGCCTGGATTTTAATCACAATCTAAAAAAGAGACTGGAAGAGCTGAGACAGAGGGCTATGCTGGAACAAGAAATTGTTCAGCAATGAAGTAAACACTGGCATGACATACAAATTAAGGTCAGGGAGTTTCAGAAAGGCGATCTGGTTCTCTTATATCAGTCAACATTAGGCCCTAAGAAACCAAACTTAAAGATAGTCTAGGAAGGACCATTTGAAGTTGATTGGGTGTTCTCAAATGGCACAGTAAGGCTGAAAGATCTGTCTGGATTATTGTTGCTAGGGGTATATAATGGAGCTAAAATCAAGCTCTATTATTCAGAAGCCAGGAAAATGGGTATTGATGGTCTAGGAATTGAAGACCAGGAAAATCCAGAATCAACTATTTTAGTTCTTTTCGATGTACAACAAGTTCCAGAGCCAGTCAAAAAGCCAAAACAGTACCAGTGCAACCAAACCCTGTCCAAACCAGAACCAGAAAAGTATGGGAACCAATATCAGTTCTTAGGGAAACAACGGTCGGAAGGACTATCAGTGGTAATCATTTCAAAGACAAGAGAAAGTATTGTCCAATGCATGTCTGCCACGTCACTTGTGGTGCACAGAACTCTAGGAACGGTAAGTGGTGGAGCTTTTATGGCACGAACGCGTATAACAGTAAGGCGAGTAGGCGTTTTTCCTCGCAAGTCTCCTGCACGACGCCTACAGACTGTTGTTCATTCGCCATCGTCGAGCTCTGAAGTTTCTTTGCTACAGCCGTAAACCTCTTCATCCGAGGAGACTGTAGACTGCACTTTATCCTTGCCAACCACACCAGATACGGGTTTGACAAATCAAGTAAGTCATCTTCTTCTTTGTATACTGATTCATTGAATTCACGGTGTATGGGTAGGAAGAAAATGTCGGAGAAGATGCAGAAACTATAGACGAAACCCAACCCCTTATTGCTGTTGCAAAAGTGACTCTTCCGCTTATTCCTCACAGCAAAATATAGATATATGTGTTTACTGAGCAAGCAGAGGCCTTACTGAGACTGCGGGATTTACATGTGGTTGTGTAAGCAACAAGGATAGAGTTCGACACAACCATTAAAAGGCAAGTTTTGGATTCCTTCAATGTTGAAGATGGAAGTGCTATGGTCTATGGTAGAAAAGTAGCAGTCACTCCAGAGAACATTGCTTTTGCATTCCAAATGCCAAATGGGCCAAAGCCATCTGTGGCAACTGCACAGCAAATCAGTACAGCCTTGAAAGAAGATGATGCTGCCAAAAAGAAATGAAAAGCCAGTGCGCAAGGAGTGCCAGTAGCAGGTCTGGACATTCCTGCTGCCTACCGCTTTGTGGCTGAAGCTGTGAGTCTTAAAAATAATCCTACTTATGTGTCAGAGAAGCTCTTTGCTATGCTCTTAGCAAAAAGATTGGACTCTACAGTTTCTATTAATCTCTGTCAGATATTATCACACAATGTGCTTCAGCAGACTGCCAAGTTGAAGTCCTAGAATGTCTTCAAAGCTTGGTATGTTTGGCAGTTTCTTTACTGGGCATCTGCTCCAGACCCCCATGCCCAGGTAAGATTGTCTTGGAGCCAGAAGCCATTTCCAGCGCCTAGCAATGTTGAAGTATCTTCAAATGAAGAGTCCCCAGAAAACCAGTTAGTTATCATTGGACAAAAAAGAAAGGCCACACAAGAGGAGGCTGGCAGTTCTAAAAGACCAAGGACGACATTGACTAGAAGCACTGCTCTTCTTAAGAAGTTAGAAAGACAGATTCAAACAGTGTCCACTGAAAAGACTCCGGCCAGTTAGACTGAACAACCTCTCAATCAGACCATTTGGTGGAGTTACCCAGTCAACAGGGTAGATTTCAACAACTACCAGTACGGGACATGACCAGTCAGATAAGGCCAGTGCTGAGCAGCCAGACAGAATCAGACTGACAAGGGAAAAGGGCCAGCACCTTCAAGTCCATTGGGAAAGGTTTCCATTCCTTATAGTGAAGCTGCCCTACGATTAACAAAGAAAGACAGGTTACAGCAGCTGCAGACTCATCCTCTCACAGGACATCTAATTCTATAGAAATTTGATTATTGTACACTACCATATATGGCTCCTGTGACGGTTTATGAGCCAACTGCCTGTGACCCAGCCACAGTGCAGGATGGATGTTCTATATTCAGACATCTTGGAACACTATTGTGAATGCCATAAGACAAATGTTGGATACTTCAGTGTCAGATGATGAATTAACCAAGGCAAAAACTGAAGTGAAGGAAGCTGAGCAGCGGATTGAAAAGGTGGAGTAGGAGAGGGGCCGCCCAGACCCTGAACCACAGTATCATTGAAGCTCAGTCGGCTAGGACCATTCAGCAATTAGAAAATAGGTTATCCAAGGTGGAGTATGAGGTACGGACTTTGAGGGAACAAAAGATAGAAGCTAAAAGGGCTGTGGACAGATTTGAAACTCTGTTGAGAATGAAGCAAGTTGATTTCAACTCCTTACCGAATACCCACACTGCTCTGAAGCAACCTTAATAGAAAGATACATCTATAATAATCTTGCTGAGATATTAAATCCAGAAGGGAATGCTGTTTTCAATATAGACAATTTGAGAACTCTCATGGAGACAATGTAGAGTGACTTGCAAGACAAACTCTTTGAATATAACAGTGCTTTGGCAAATCAAGTTATCCTTGATTATATTGAGCAGCAGAATAACCTTGAGGAAGATGATGATAAGGCAGAAGCGATGAAGAAGAGAAGGGGAGGAATATAAGAAGGGCATGTTGGCATGATATGCATGGTTAATGATGACTCCTCCATCTCCACCTTCAGGACCTAGTAATGTGGAGCGGGGGCTACAGGAGGAGATCCCAGTTAGACCAATTAGACCAGCCTGAAGGACAACAGTTGGGTGACGCACTAGCGGGGGACAACAAGGGGAGATCAACAACCCCAATGCTAGAAATCACCAACACACCAATCACAACACGGTACAGATGAAAAGGGAAAGGCAAAGTTGTGACTCAGATTCCAACAAGTGATAAGCAACATTCATTACAACTCATCACGCTGAAGAAGAATTACGACATCAGTAGGCTCCTATAACCAGGATGTATCTGGAGGATGATGATCTTATCACTAATCTGGAGCGATTTCAGCAACTATATGTCGGCGCTAGGAAAATGGTTCAACATTGGAAATCAGCTGCTTTCCATGATCAGGAGGTGTGCTAATTGCCTGAGCATCCTAGTACAATACAACTGCTAGAGAGAGAGTGCAATGGATTGTAAGATTGTTCTTCATCAACTGTTAGTGAAAGTTTATTCACATTTGGCATAGGCATTTCTACTGCAGATTGCCAATTCCCTTTCTATGTAATAGAACTCTGGCTTGGAATAAGCCGACATATAGATGGATGAAAGATGTCAGAAGTCAGTTAAAAGAGGTCTTAGTGCAAATGCAGATTGTTAGGGGTTGGGGAGTTTTGGATTAGAGGGTGAGAGCTATTCTTGAAGACCAGACTACCACAAGCAAAGGACCTCAAACTCAAATGACAGTAGGAGAACAGGTAACTGCTCTTCGGAGATTATTTCAGCTGGTTAAAGTTACTAGGAAGATGATGCAGCAGGAGAACCAGGTTGTCCTTAATTTTCTAGAGTTTGTCCCTGATTCCCTAGTTCTTCTGTATGCTTTACCAGCAAGAGAAGTGGAGCTGCCAAGGTTTTTTCCAGCTCTATACCCTCAACATACTAAACCAGTAGATATACTAAACCAGTAGATCGGCTTACATGCTTTAAGATTACTGATGATCTTCAGGATTGGTATGAGTGATCGACTGTGGAGTGGAAAACCTGGCAAATGCTATTCAATGATGCTCTTTAGCTAAATGATTTCCAAGAATTGAAAGATGAGGTACAAAGGATCAAGCTCTATATGGGACAACGGAAAATTCAGATTAGAGACCTCATTAAGATCACAAACCAGCTGCTGCAACTCACTATTGAGTCCTCTAAAGTTCCTGAAAAGGACATTACGGCTAAACCAGGCCTAGGACCCCCAGTACAAAGAAATGTTCGCTTTTAAGCTAGGATCAGAACAAATCAACCTCTTCCAGAAGGATGGATCCATACAGCTTTGCATTGTCACAAATTGACCAGGACTCATCTAACAAAAGGCAGACGCACGCTCTATGATCCTGAAACCAAAACTTATCATCCCCTCATGCCTTATGAAGTCGAAATGACCACAGAGAGGCGGGATCAGCTTGAGCAAGAGGCCATTTACAGACTCATTTAGAAGGACAATGCTGGCACTGGGACTTCGGAGACACCATCAAGACGTAAGGGCAAAAGGAAGCGGGTTCAGTGGAAGGATACTGGGTAGTTCCATCTTGGTATTCGATGGAGGAATTTTCCAGCCGTCTCAGAATCAGACGGTGGATTTTCTCAGCTAGGTGTGGGCATCTATTTGGCTGACACCCTTGGAATTACAATTATAGGGGGTGTCAAGCACTCAACAAAGCATGAAATATGACATAAATCTATGTTTCAGAAAGATCAGACGTGAATCATTTTCCAAAATTTTTGGAGTCTTACCAAAATTCAAGAAAGGACGGAAGGATGTAGATGGCGAAGGCAGTCTCACTGGCGGAGGCAGTTTCACTAGGTGGGAACCAGCTCCTGGAAAGCCGAGCAACGGACCAATCAGTAATTACCATGACGGTTACCACAGTAACTCCAAGAGGCTATAAATAGGACCCATTACATTGTAATCAGGTTGGCTGTACTTTTGGCTGTTTTATCTTTTGACTTCCTACTCTTAGTTGTGTGGTTGTAGTCCTGAAGTTGTTCCCAAGCTACATTATTCTCACTTGTACTCTTACTTCGTAATTCTTAATACAGTAGTTGAGTATACTTCAGCCAGATATACTTTGTATCCATTCCAACTAAATCTGAATCTGAACTGAATCTCAACACTAATTCTAGTCATTCAGTTGTCTATTTCTCAACAGATGTATTCCAATTCATGTAACTGTTCTAGCTCAGTTTCTATCCTTTCCTCCAGTTCTACTGATTGAACTAATGAATCACCAATAGCTGTAAACTCTAACACTGGAATAAGCTATCTAAAGAGATCAGGTCCAATTCCAAATGTCTTGAATGGGGTTCGCATTGAAATGTCTTGAATGGGGTTCTCATTGAAATCATCCATGTTTTGATCCAAAGGAACCAAGTCCCCTCGTCCCCTCTACAAGATGCCATCGACTGAAAAAAATTGAACTAATGAAGTTTTGGCTATGGATCATGTATTTACAGGTAGTGGAGCCAGATTTCACTTTGTAAAGGACCCCATTCACTGTTTTTTGACTCCAACCCTCATCCACAAATTCTAACACATCTTCATTGTCTAAGCACTTAATTGACATCATTGTTCTAGAGACTTTCACGTCAAGCTTTGAAAGAAATACACAAAGACAATGATGGGCATAAACATTTAAACCATGTAGCTTGCTTGCAATGTTGGCCTTTAGACATTTCTGGATCTCACAAAAGGCCTTGCACCTATAGTTTTCACTTGTTACTGAGCTTGGTGAAGGAGTACGAGCGGAAGTGCGATGCGAGAGAGAGTGCGAGAAGAAGAGCACGACGATATGGTGAACTCGCTCTACTATAATGTGTAGAGCATAGTGAGTTCTTATTAGGTTTTTACAAAAGAATATGTGTACATACCTAGCGGCCCGCCCACTTACCTGGGCGACCACATTGGGCTTTATACCCCAACAACCTCCCACTTAAAGTCCAATGTGGTACTTTAAGTGTGAGAGAAGCTACTATACAAGCTAATATACAAGAGATGTAGAGAAGTGATGTACTACCCTACACCTAACTGCTTGCGAAAATGCGCAAAGCTCTCTGAGGGAAGTCCTTTTGTAAGTAGATCAACAGGATTTTCTGTGGTGTGAACTTTGACAAGCTGAAGTTGCTTATCCTCGAGCATTTCCCTGATGAAATGATACTTCACATCCACAAGCTTTGTCTTTGAGTGATAAACTGGATTGCGAGCCAATTGTATAGCACTTTGACTATCACAATATAACACAGGCATCTCTTCTTTGATTCCCAAATCTGTTACTAGTCGATTAAGCCAAATTGATTCTTTGCATGCCTCTGATGCTGCAACATATTCAGCCTCTCTAGTAGACCGAGTAACACAATCTTGTAATCTAGAATGCCATGATACTGCTCCACCAGCCAATGTAAAGATATACCCTGACGTAGACCTTCGGTTGTCTAAGTCACCTGCATAATCTGAGTCTGTAAAACCCTTTACACTTAGCTCCTGACTCCCATAGTATATATACGCATACTCTTTGTAGCTTTTCAGGTATCTCAATATTCCTTTCACTGCCTCCCAATGTTTCTTGCCTGGGTTTGACATGTATCGACTTACTACTCCCACTGCAAATGCAATGTCTGGGCGAGTAGCAATCATTGCATACATCAAACTACCCACTGCAGACGCATATGGAATCTTATCCATTTCAGCCTGTTCTTCCTCAAACACAGGACAATCTTGTTTGCTAAGTTTCACATATGGTGGCAATGGAACACTCAGTGCCTTTCCCTTCTCCATATTGAAACGTTGCAAAACCTTGTCAATATACTCTGTTTGAGATAACCAAATCAACTTCTTTGATCTATCTCTCTCAATGCGCATACCAAGTATATGACTTGCCTCACCCATGTCTTGCATTTCAAACGATTTTGCCATCTTTGACTTCAAAGCTGAAATTTCTTCCAAGTGCTTGCCAGCAATCAACATGTCATCCACATACAAAATAAGGATCAGCCAACTGCCTTCCTTAGCCTTCTTTGTATATAGACAGTGATCGAACTCACTACGTTTGTAGCCTTGAGAAAGCATAAACTTGTGGAATTTATGGTACCATGCCCTCGGTGATTGTTTTAAGCCATAAAGACTCTTTAACAACTGGCATACCCAATCTTCCTTGCCTTTCTCAACAAACCCTTCTGGCTGCTGCATGTAAATTTCCACATCTAAATCACCATGAAAGAACGCTGTCTTGACATCCATTTGGTGCAACACCAAATCTAATATGGAAACCAATGCAAGAAAGCATCTCAATGTAGTCATCTTGACCACCGAGAGAGAAGACTTCATCAAAGTCAATGCCTTGTTCTTGCTTAAAGCCCTTGGAAACAAGCCTTGCTTTGTACTTTGGCTGACTATCATGAGCGGTGATCTTATACCTGTAAACCCATTTACAAGGTAGAGCCTTTTTGCCCTGTGGTAATTTAACTAGCTTCCATGTCTTGTTTTTTATGCAGAGCTGTCATCTCTGACTGCATGGCCAATTCCCAATTCCCGAGTCCTTCATTTGCACTGCTTCCTTGTAACATGAAGGCTCATTGCAATCAGCCAACATGACATAGTTCATATAGATGAACAAACCTATCAGGAGGTCGCGTGACACGTCCAGATCTACGCACAATAGGTGGCTCAGGCTCAGCCACAACCTGTGGTTCCACTCTATCCTGTCCTTGCTCCTCTTGAGCCCTGACATTTTGTCTTGCACGTGCAGGTCCATCTTCTTGGAAGACAACTCTTCTAATCTCCTCAACCCTCTCTGGTTTAGAATGATATTTGGATTCATTAAAGTGAACATCATTGCTGCGGACAACCTTTCTGGATTCGGGATCCCAAAGTCTGTACCCCATCTCACCAGAATTACCATAGCCTAGAAAGATGCACTTTCTACTCTTTGGCTCAAGTTTATTCCTAAATTCCTTTGGAACGTGAGTATATGCCTCATAGCCAAAGACTCTGAGATGCTTGTATGAGGGCATTTTGCCTGACCATACCATCTCTGGCACTGAATCCTTCTGCAAAACCTTGCTAGGAGATCTATTTACAAGATGAACAGCTGTTGATACAGCTTCAGCCCAAAATCCATTTGGCAGTTGTGCATTAGACAACATACTTCTGACCTTCTCTTGTATGGTCCTATTCATCCTCTCAGCAACACCATTTTGAGGAGGATTGCAAGGAGCAGTAAGTTCACGTTTTATACCTTTTGACTCACAAAAGTCCTGAAAGGCCTTTGAAACATACTCTCCACCATTGTCAGTGTGTAAGCATTTAAGCTTCTTGCCACTCTGATTCTCCACAAGTGTCACAAACGTTTTGAAAACACTAAACGCTTCATCCTTGTGCTTGAGAAAGTAAACCCATACTTTCCTCGAGTAATCATCTATAAATGTCATAAAGTAAGAAGCTCCCCCTAGAGATAGGTTAGGCATAGGTCCACACAAATCACTATGAACAAGTGCCAACTGTGTATCTCTTCTACTGCTTCTATGCTTATGTGGCTGCTGTGTTTGCTTACCATACAGACAATGTTCACAGAATTCAAAATCATTAAATGAAAAGCCAGGAAATTAACCAGAACGAGACAAGATTTCCATTCCCTTCTTGGACATATGTCATAACCGGCTATGCCACAAAGAAACGTTTGGCTGCTCGGTTACATTGATTACATTTTTAGAGACATTTGATACATAAATCATGTAAAGTCCTCCAGACTTTACTCCATGTGCTACTGTCATAGAACCCTTGGATATCTTCCACATGTTCTGTCCAAAAGTGGTGACGTAGCCAGCATCATCAAGTAAGCCTGTGCTGATCAAGCTCTTTGTAATTGCGGGAACATGTCTCACATTCTTCAGCGTGAAAGAAGAGCCATTCTGAAACTTCAATTGAACATCTCCAATACCTAAGATCTCACATGTTTGCCCATTGCCTAGCCGAACATGATCTTTAGTGGGCACATAAGAGGTAAACCACTTTTGTTTGGAGACACATGAAGTGATGCCCCTGAGTCTATAATCCAGTCACTCAGTGAATTTCCATCAGATGCTGTAAGAAGAGCTGAGTCCATTGTATTCTTCAAGAAGTAGATGTCTCCTGACACTAGACTGTCATCCACTGCAACAGTGTTTGTCACATTTATTTCTTGAATCTTCACTGAGGACTTGTTTTCTCACCATGGTGTGTTCAAAACATCTGGAGGTGCAGAATTACTCAAAGCTGTGCGAAAAAGTGTCCCAACTTTCTGGCAATGTGATGAACAGGAACATAGCTCTAACATGTTCATCAAACTTGACACCTTGAGCTGACAACTGACTGTAGATTGTGTTGAATTCATTCAGATGATTGGACATAGGTGTCCCTTCTTTCATCTTCAAGTCAACAAGCTTCTTAAGCCAGTATACCTGTGAAGCTGCACTCTGCTTCTCATAAAGATCACTCAGCTTTAACCATGCTTGATAAGCCGACATCTCGTCTGCTACATTGAAGTAAACGCTTTCTGCCAAAGTCAGCATAATGGTAGAAAGTGCCAATTCATCCATTTCGTTCCATTCATCTTCGTCCATATCTTCTGGTTTTATCCCCTTGAGATTTATAGGTTTTATCTGCTTCTTTTGTACCAACACGTGCCAAATCTGCTTCTTCCACAATGGGAAATTGGTTCCATCCAGCTTCTTGATATTGTAAAGAGCAATGTCCTGTGATCTAGCCATAGCTACGCTTCACAGTGGTTTACTTTCCTGGGAAAAATTCGGCAGAGTTTGCCCTGTAAACTGACCTCTGAACCAATATCAACCTGTCAAATGAACCAAGAAAGCTTCAGATTCTGCATAAATTTTGGCAGAGTCTCCTTTGTAAAATGGCTCTGGTGTACTCAAAAACAGACAAAAAAAAACAGCTTAAAAAACATTGTCTCTCTGACACTGTAAGCTGTGGGTAAACCTGTCCTGCACCTGTACTGTCTCTGACTGTCCTGTCACTGTCCTGTAAGCATAGACTGCGACAATGCCTCAATGGCAGTAAAGCAAAGATGCAATCCCAACTATCTAACTCACAGTCAATACATCCTAGCTGCCTATCTAAGGGTGCTCGAGGGATCGCTCCAAGACCTGTATCACCGAAAGGATCTCAACATTCGAGAATCCCCCAGCTCAATAAAACCTCACTCAACCCTCAACAAAGGCTACAGTAAATCTGACAGTACATAGACTTCCCACAAAGTCATACATCCACAAATTTCCCACTGTATGCTGTAACCGCTGCGGCGGTTGTTTGCTGCGTGACTCACAGCCAGCAAACCCCACAAACAAACATCATCTCTAACAACACATCCCATGTGGAAGTACCTGCAATGTCAGGATGAAATCTAGAATATCAAGCAGCAAACACAAGCTACCTGATGAACTAGTGGATGTCGCCTACAGTCTGTGTGTAGATGCGCCCATGTCGTATGTGACACGCCTCCAAGAACTGTGAGCCGTCCTTCGATGTGTAGACAGCCACAAATCAACACTCTGGGAGTGTCGATATCCTCAGCACCTGCAGTCGTAGGCCGAAAACCCCAAATTTGCAGAGTCGGATCTGCACCCGTTGAGACCACATAGTCGAAAATGGCCTGCGCAGACCTTTGTCGAAGCCGAACAGTGGCCGAGATGACCTCAGAATGAAATTCTGACAACACCAAGCCCGTCGGGTTTTCCCACGAGATTTGGGGCCGTGTCTTTGCCTGTCGAATTTCACTCCAATCTGAGTTGGTGACTCTAGCCTCCTGCAGTGCTGCCCCGAGCCTCGATCTGAGCTCTGATACCAGTTGAAGGAGTACAAGCGGAAGTGCGACGCGCGAGAGAGAGTGCGAGAAGAAGAGCACGACGATATGGTGAACTCGCTCTACTGTAATGTGTAGAGCATAGTGAGTTCTTATTAAGGTTTTTACAAAAGAATATGTGTACATACCTGGCGGCCCGCCCACTTACCTGGGCGACCACATTGGGCTTTATACCCCAACACTTGGCAATGGCCACTCCCACTTCTGAAACTAATCAATGCAACCTTGGTGACAATGCCCAATCCTTCATAGATTTTGGTGGGACATAAAAGAATATCCGTTTTTCATCCAGAAAACTATGTGTTATCCCATTGTAAATATCTTCACCAATGGATCCATGCGAGATATCTAAAATATCTATGACACACTCCACTGGTTTCCATTTCTCTATGCTTAAGGGATAAAAGTTTGTAATGAGCATAGTAG